>NC_140018.1:20152531-20752531 GCF_964263955.1 Coregonus lavaretus | reverse complement strand
AAAAGTCTTATGCGACCGATCCACACAAGGCAAACGTACTCTTCTGCCAAAAATATTCAGTGACCACTATTGCTGTAACCAGTGTCAATATCTAGAAATAGAGCCTGTATTTCGGCCTATATATTTTTTTTACCCTATTATGTTACATTATGTCCCCTTCTCTCACTCAAGCCACCCGTGTACCAAAGTGTCCCACCCACATGCCCCTATGTTTCCTGTCTGTGTCTGCCTAACACAACCCTAGTGTACAAAACAGTGCCCGTCGGCTTATCCTCAACTTGATATATCTACTGCCTGTATGCTGCAGGCCAGTGGGTGAAAGGTGGCCTGTGTGTCTTCATCCTGTGAGTGAGTTGTCCTCTGAGACCTCTCCTCTCCCCTTGACGGCTGGAGGTTAATCTGCACTTTGACCAGTAGTAGGCCTGCAGAGCAGACTACAGATTAGCTATGTGGGAGTTCTTAACTAGTCAAGCCAGTCAACTGCTGCCTCCTCAGAGAAACACAGGCTGAGTTTACGCAGGCAGCTTCTTGGCAAAAGAGACGATCTGATTGTTCAAAAGACTATTAGTGAAAAAATATCTGAATTGGGCTGCCTGTGTAAATGCAGCCACAGAGAGGGAAGCCTCTCTACCCTTTTCAACCTGACCTGTACTACACTAGTTAAAGCTCCTGTTTGTTGCTGTGTGCAGGAGATATATTTTGATGGTTTTAGCAGGGTCTTTTGTTACCACAGGCTGTTTTGATATTTGGCCCCTTGATGACCTGTAGATACTGTGTGTGTGTGTGGAGAAGATAGGACACAATGAGCTGTCTGTCATGTAAGTGTTACCGGTCTCAGTCTGTAGCTGAGGTGGCCTGTAATAGTAAAAAGAACGGACACAAGTTTACGTCTGCAAAGTTCTGGCGCTTTCTTTATTCTGAAGAATGTTTTTTTTCTTCTCTTGTTTAATTGTCTATTTTCTTGTTCGTACTTTTTAAAACATTCACATCAAACAAGTGCACACTTTAAATTACACAACATAAATGCACTTTACCTGAAGCAGAATTTAAAAAAATTACTGTATGATTTCACATAAAAACCTAAATGTATTTCACGTTCATACAATAGAAACACTTATATATGAAGACAAAAATAACTGAATGTTTTTCTATATACCGCTACCAATATAGAAAACTGACAATACATTCAGCTTTAAGATAGTAGCACCTCCGTAAAATCGTCTCTCTCTCACTTGCACCCGCACTGTCTGTACTAAAAGTCCACGCTCCAGACTGAGCGTGCGCGGCCAGTTTACCAGCTCGTGAGCACAATTTTACACAAAACCAATAATAAGTGAAACAAACTCAGAAATCCCTAACAAATGGATTCTTTATAAAATCTCCTAGACAAAATCCAGTACAAGTAAGCTACTCAGTAAACAGTCTCTGTGACTTGTAAGTCGTTTTTACCTCAGCTAGCATCAAGCTAACATATACTCTCAACATATTGTAAATCACGTTCTTCTCTCACTCAGTTCGACACAAAACACCAAACCTTTCCTAATGTGATAATACCTTGACAAAGTTGTTAAATAGCATGTTATTGCATATTCTTTCGATATTATAACATTTGGAAGTTCTGTTACATACCTGTAATAGTAAAAAGAACGGACACAAGTTTACGTCTGCAAAGTTCTGGCACTTTCTTTATTCTGAAGAATGGTGCGCGCTGCTTTGCCAGAACTTGCTGTTTCTCCTACTACCACAGTGGAACAGCGCCATCTATTGGCCTGATGGACTACTAATGCTAAAGCATGTAGATATACAATTGAGATTAATTAAGACAAATGCATAAACAAATTGGTTTAATAATAATAAAGGGGTGTCTGTTTTAAGTGACTTTGTTTTTAACCCATTACACTCTCCCCTCTTTTTGATGACTCCTATAGTCAAGTCAATTTCTAGTCAGTGTCTAGCATGACCAGACAAGTGGTGTTCCTTTGTGCCAGTAACCTCCTTGTAAAACTGGATAAGTCATCATGTTTCCAGGCACCATGTAAGAATTGAGCACAAATGCGTTTGCTCCTTATGATTGGTATGTCGGTTGCCCCAGACTCTCATAGCTAAACATTTCTCTGGGCCTTCCAGTGCGCGTGGACCTTCTCACAGGTAAGTCTAACTTTCCATTGACCTCTGGCCGCTGTACTAGCACAACATCTTTAGATTTACAATTTTTAATTAATTAAGACAAATACATAAACAAATTGGTTAAAAAAAAATAATAAAGGGGTGTCTGTTTTTAGTGACTTTGTTTTCAACCCATTACATAAGCACAATGATATCTGAGCGTCCCACCACATCACCTTGCTCTGAGCCAGTGGCTGTGAACAGGATGAGGACAGAACGCTATAGCTGTAGGGCAGCAGAGGCTGACGGAGTCAGAGCTCATGTCATGACAGAGAAAGGTAGGGGGATTCATATGAGCAGCATCTCTAGCCGATATCTGGTCCTGGGTCCTGCTGATCTCTGGGACCTAGACTGATCGATGGCCTGCACTGCCCCAGCATGGGCCACCTGTCTCTCTGCCAGCATGCTGCACATTTTGTCCCTGTTTGGGAGGTGATCAGATCCATGCAGCGAGCCGATACACAAGTGAGAGCAAAGCCACTCAGGAGCAACTGTTTACTTTGGATTCATACATGTCCCTGACACCATTACAGGGCCAGCTCCGGCATTCTCTCTCTTTCATGGGAGGTTGGGGGCGGGGACAGTATTGACCAGTCAATACCGTCCTTCAGCTGGAAGTTAGGGTTGCCAGGTTTGGTGGCATTTGACTAATGTGAGTCTCAATAGACAGACATCTGCCAGTCCAGCACTCTGGAGCCCTATTGGTTTGCTCTCCCTCCCCAATATGACCACATCGCTCAGGGGAGTACCTAGTAGGACCCCCCAGGGCCCTCTCCTCCAGGGGAAAAGTGATGTGCTGTCCCCTGAGGATTGAACATAAATTGGTCTCATGTTGAGAGAGTTGCTGACCGGCTATCCAGTTCCTGATGTCGGTGTACCGATGCGAGGAAATACCTAGCCATGTATGTTTCCTGTTCTGTTCTCTCCTGGTTGTTATTCTGGGTTGGAACATGGATACATTAAATCAACATCATGTTCTCTGAGTTTCAGTTCTCTTTGACAGGTACACATGCTTCAGAATGCTTCCATGTAGAGCTGTTTGTTATTGTAGTCTTACCACGGAAGTTAGCATACCATGATGTTCAAAATGTGTCTAACCAGTACCCTGGTATTACTGTCATCTCCAAAACAAGCCATCTATTTCCCCCCCATAAACTCAATTCCCTATTTCTGTAAGTTGATATCCAGGTGAGCCAGCAGCTTGCTGGTATGTTGTGTCCCGCTGCTTTGTCCTAAACTAACTTGGGGGTGTGAAGCGGCGAGTGCTGTGTGTGACATTGTTCAGAACCCTTGACTTTTCTTCCACATTTTGTTACGTCAAAGCCTTATTCTAAAATTGATGAGGGAAAAAAAACAATCTACACACAATACCCCATAACAACAAAGCAAAAACAGTGTTTTTTAATACACTTTTGCAAATTTTTCCAAACGAAACACTGAAATATCACATTTACAAAAGTATTCAGACCCTTTACTCAGTACTTTGTTGAAGCACCTTTGGCAGTGATTACAGCCTCGAGTCCTCTTGGGTATGACGCTACAAGCTTGGCACACCTGTTTTTGGGGAGTTTCTCCCATTCTTCTCTGCAGATCCTCTCAAGCTCTGTCAGGTTGGATGGGGAGCGTTGCTGCACAGCTATTTTCAGGTCTCTCCAGAGATGTTCGATCAGGTTCAAGTTGGGCTCTGGCTGGGCCACTCAAGGACATTCAGAGACTTGTCCCGAAGCCACTCCTGTGTTGTCTTGGCTGTGTGCTTAGGGTCGTTGTCCTGTTGCAAGGGTGAACCTTCACCCCAGTCTGAAGTCCTGAGCGTTCTGGAGCAGGTTTTCATCAAGGATCTCTCTGTACTTTGATCCGTTCATCTTTCCCTCGATCCTGACCAGTCTCCCAGTCCCTGCCGCTGAAAAACATCCCCACAGCATGATGCTGCCACCACCATGCTTCACCGTAGGGATTGTGCCAGGTTTCCTCCAGACGTGACGCTTGGTATTCAGGCCAAAGAGTTCAATCTTGGTTTCATCAGACCAGAGAATCTTGTTTCTCATGGTCTGAGTCTTTAGGTGCCTTTTGGCAAACTCCATGCAGGCTTTCATGTGCCTTTTTACTGAGGAGAGGCTTCCGTCTGGCCACTCTACCATAAAGGCCTGATTGGTGGAGTGCTGCAAAGATGGTTGTCCTTCTGGAAGGTTCTCCACAGAGAAACTCTAGAGCTCTGTCAGAGTGACCATCAGGTTCTTTGTCACCTCCCTGACCAAGGCCCTTCTCCCCCGATTGCTCAAGATGAGTCTTGGTCATTCCAAACTTCTTACATTTAAGAATGATAGAGGCCACTGTGTTCTTGGGGACCTTCAATGCTGCAGAAATTTTTTGATACCCTTCCCCAGATCTGTGCCTCGACACTCCTGTCTCAGAGCTCTACGGACAATTCCTTCTACCTCATGGCTTGGTTTTTGCTCTGACATGCACTTTCTACTGTGGGACCTTATATAGACAGGTGTGTGCCTTTCCAAATCATGTCCAATCAATTGAATTTACCACAGGGGGACTCCAAGTTGTAGAAACATCTCAAGGATGATTCATGGGAATGGGATGCACCTGAGCTCAATTTCGAGTCTCATAGCAAAGGGTCTGAATAGTTATTTAAGTAAGGTATTTCTGTTTTTTGTTTTTTATAAATGTGCTGTTTTCGCTTTGTCATTATGGGGTATTGTGTGTAGATTGATGAGGAAAAACATTAATTTAATCAATTTTAGAATAAGGCTGTAACATAACAAAATGTGGAAAAAAAGTCAAGGGGTCTGAATACTTTCCGAATGCCCTGTACATGCCATGGAATGTGCTAGTTAGCTGTGATCTTAATTCTGTGCTGTAGATCTGGATTCCCCTCATATTCTCAGTACAGTGACACATTACTCTTCTGTGCCCAAATTCCTGTTTAGTGAAAAGTAGAGATCTATGGCAGAAATAACACCAAAGGGTAGATCCAGACAGTGTTGTAACTGCTCTGCTATCAATTCAACATGGAAGCAAAAGGGTGATTATTCAATGGCTACTGCCATAAAAAATAAAAACAGTGCTGCGGGAAAACAGTGCCCGACAGGCGGGGGCGAAGGACACATATTCCATAATGAATAATAAATTGCTAAATTAATGCATTATGTTAAAATGGGTCATAACTTCAGGACACTAAATTCTAATTGTAATCAGTCAGAAAATGTATTGATTGATCCAGAAGCGCATACAGTGCCTTCAGAAAGTATTTCTGCCACTGGCGTACTACACAAAACAATACCCCATAATGTCAAAGTGGAATTATGTTCATTGTTTTTATGACAAATTAATTAGAAATGATTAATTATTCTGATTCATGCTGAACGGCTTTCCATATCTGGGAAAGGATCCATATCAGGCAGCAGGTGAGCAAGTATCGGATATTGTTTCTGATCAGATGGCACGGCTGTACTAGGTGAAAGGAAGAACTGTTGCTGCGTTCTGCAACATGCTTGACTTGGCTGCTATCAACGCATGCGCGTTGTTCAAGCAGTGCATGAACAACACAATGAGCAGGAGAGACTTCATCATGAGTCTGGCACATGGGCTACGTGAGAGACCTATGATTCCATGCGAGCCATTGCGCGAGCCAAATTGCGCACAGCTCCCGGGGAGGAGAAACTGCAAGCTGGGCAGATGCACTCGGAACAGAACCCACGACACCCGTTTCAGCTGCAAGTGACTTGTTTGTGGGAAGTGTTGCAATCAAGTGAAAGTGACAAAGATTTGTGGTGACTGTTAGGACAAGGGAGAATGACTAAATGAGATCCAACTGTTGTGTGAAGACGCACACCATAGACCCTCACCATACGAGTGAGGCCACAAATAATGTGACCAATTACTGACAATAATATTTTTTTAAATTCACCGCTGTCATATCAACACTTATATTCATTATAATACCATTATTGCTTTTGTGCTGATTTTCACTATTCACAAGCACGCTTGGAGCCTATACTGATGTTTAGGCTACTGATATCTTCTGAAATTTTATTAATTGACCGCGTGTCTTGCTCAGGTATTTTTATTTGTTTTGTTATAAAAAATAGGCTTTACTGTGTTTCAATACACATGCTTTTTGTTTCATAGTTGTAATAAAGGCACTCCACGAATATAATGGATTTTTAAATTAATTCTGTGTTACTGGTTTTTTGTTTTTACATATAGCCCACAGTAACAAACTAATGAAAATGTTATGTTCTTTCAAATATTTACATTTTATATTCTGTTACCTAACACCTTTTATAAACACAACCAAATGACATTTGTACCAAGCGGTCCAATGAGGCCTTTCTAATTAAATGTATTTATTAGACTGGTGGCTATTGGTAGTCCTCGAGGCCCAGCTATTCTTTAGGTAAAGTCAGGGACAGGTGGGTTCAAGGTTTTTATTGAAATGAAGTTAAATGTAACTGAAAGACTGAACTGAACTACATCTGTGTCTTAAATAGACTAGAGTGGCATAAATGACTGTTCCTAGAGCTAGCAGGAACTGATTTGACCTGACTGATGTGTCATGGGGAAAGCAAAAGGCTGGGGGAAGCAATTTACCCAATGGGCTGTACTGTACAATATTGTAATAGATTTTGGAGGGCACAATAATCTGAACGTTGTAGATAGAAAGGTATAGAGCTGGCACGATTCCTTACGCTTCATGACAGAGAACCATGTCTGTTCTACACAATATATTTCTATCTGAACGTTCCATAACGTTGTACCCTACTGAACAACCCAGAGCTTAACATCATGTTATGACAGGATGTGGTGTTTGATTGTTTACACTGTGTTGTGTCCTCACAGGTCTGGCTGTAGGACTGGGTTTCGGAGCACTGGCTGAGGTAGCCATGAAGAGTATGAGGCCAAGTGAGGATAACGATAACTGTTTACCATAAACTGTTTCCTACGGTAACTGGAAGCGGGTTTATGTTTGACATTACGTGTACATGCATGCATACTAGACACTTACCCAGATGTAACATGCACGCAATGCCCCTTTGACATTTCTCGCAGGATTTAACCAGTCTAGGAATGACATTGTAACCTTTCATTTGCATGCAATGGACAAGGGCATGATATGATGATGAACCTATACAGACATGCAGAGAGGCATAATAATTAATATCAAAATCAATCATTTGTCACTCAGCGTAGCTAAACACACTAGGCTATAGTTCATAGACTGCTATAGTTAGGCTCAATTGAGGTGTGTGGTCTTAGCGCTTACAAAGGGCCCTTAATGAAAGGCTGTGCTCTGTTAGGGTTTCTAAAATCGTCCCTGGGCCCCCCAGCACTACACAGCTGATTCAAATAATCAAAGCTTGATGATAAGTTGGTTATTTGAATCAGCTGTGTAGTGCTAGGGCAAAAACCAAAATGTGCACCCAGGGGGGCCCCAGGACCGAGTTTGGGGGAAACCCTGCGCTATGTTACACAAGGCCTGCTGTAACTCACAGAGGACAGGTGAGGTCTCCAGCAGTCTTTAACGCCTGGGCCTGCAGCTGTCGGGAGAAGAATTGGAACAGGCTGTTTATTGAGCTGACCTTTCCAGCGCACTCTTAAATTAGTCTTCCGCCATGCCACGGTTGGACCGCTGGAGGTGGTGTGGCAGTCTAATCCAGTGCCGGGGAGATGGGGACATTATACAGCTATTCACAGAGCCATTTTCTCCTTAATACCCTGGAAGAGAGACAAGTACATTGAATCTAGGGCTTTGAATGGAGATCAAACTTTAATCCATGGATCAGAAATGATTGATAAGTTAATAAATCAATCTTTAGTCATAGATTGTATACAAGTACACATCCATTATCAAATGAGCACAATTGCTGCACAATACAGAGTGAGTGTAGTGGTAGAGTATAGTTTGTCATCAGAGCAGATCTACTGGGGGAGACTTTGGTCTACTCTTCCAGTGCACTGTGCTCTGATGTAATGGTAATCAAGACTGTCCTGGGGGATATAGTAGTGTGCCTGAGGTCATCTTGGAGCAAGATACCTTAAGTCCTTTTTAAATCTCCTTCTGCTCCTAAAGCCTTAGTATGCACTGCTCTGGCTCCTGATGTCAGTGTGGCCCACTGACACACATTCTCCCCCTCACTCCACCTGGGCTGCCTGGCAGGTGGGCCTCTTTCTCTGCTGGAGGGTGTCTGAGGGCTTCAAACCGGACCGACTGGTGCTGCTACACAAAGCACTACCTAGAACAGGGCTGCCCAATTCGGGTCCTGGAGGGCCGAAACACTTCCTCCAAATCAGAGACTAATTCAGACCTGGGACACCAGGTGTGTGCAGTTAACTACCAGGTAGAAACAAAAAAACGAAGACTTTCGGCCCTCCAGGATCGGAATTGGGCAGCACTGACTTAGAGAGAGAAGAGATTCCTAGTCTGATTGTTTAGCTCACTGGTTTATGAAAATGCCTAGTTTTGAAAAGAAATGTTTTGTTAAATGTCTAGAATGTGGGTAGGCTTTAAGCTGATTTGTGTCCAGGCTGTGCCCTGGTGTAACTTCATCCAGGGAGGAGGGAGGGAGGAGTAAGGTGATCCCCAGTGTAGACGCCACACGTGGAGCCTAATGAGTTAATCAGAGACTACGCTTCACCAACAGACCCAGGAATATAGAGCACATACACACTGACGTACACACCCCACATGGACTGAACACACTACAGTATAGCCAGCAAAGACATTCACACGTCAGGCCTCAGCGGTCTTCTAGTAAACACGTTTTAGTTTTTTTTTATGGGAATGGGGTGCTCTAGACAGGATGTGAGGAAGAGAGCTGGTGTTCTATACCATGTGTTGAGAGTGTCAATAGCGTGGTCAGGAATTATCATATCAATGCTTTGACTTAACAGCTGGCCACCTTTACCTCAAATGATCCCAACTTCGAGTTGCAGTTACATATCATTTATTAAAGAGTTATCTCCCTTAAGCCATACCTGTACTACCTATCCACTAAAGCCATGAGATTCAACATTAGTTCACCTCTCGCCAGGAAAATCACATTTTCCATGCCAACCTCAGAGTATAGCATAGAGCTGACTGTTATTTCTCCCCTCAGCTGACAAGACTGTTCTGGACTCCAGTCCGTTCCTATCAGAGGCTAACGCAGAGCGGATCGTCAGGACACTGTGTAAGGTCCGTGGCGCTGCACTCAAACTGGGACAGATGCTCAGCATTCAAGGTGAGAACTGGCTTACTTTGGGATCCTTATTGTAATACACACCTCCAGTAGCACCTTCTCTGTTCTCAAAACATTGTCTCTCTTTTCGACCCCAGTCACCCCTCTATGCTGCTCTGTTCCCTATGGTTATTTGTTGTGTGTGTGTGTTTGTGTCTTTGCCATACCGTCTTTTTACTGCCCACTTCAGCAATGTCTACTGTGCTGCAGCATGGCAGGTGTCACGGTTTCGGCCGAGGCTGCCTCTCTTCCTTGCTCGGGCAGGCTTCGGCGGTCGTCGTCTCCGGAGTACTAGCTGCCACCGTTGTATGTTTCGATGTTCGTTTGGTTTTGTCTTGATGTTGTACACCTGTTATCGTTTAGCGTTCATTATTGTCCTATAAGTTCTCGTTGTGTTTGTCATGTGTTGTGTGTGATTGAACTTGCTGTCGTGTATGTCTGTGCTTCGTTCTCTCCTCTGTGTTGGAGAGGTTCTCGCACGTGTTTGTGCGTTATTGTTATTTTGTTTGATTTTACGCCTGTGTGCGTAATCGCTCGTATTCCAAGCTCTTTTGACTCGTTTTGAGTTTTGGTTCACTAAAGTCTATTGGACTAAGTTCCTGCGTCCTGCGCTTGATTCCTGCACCACACCTTCACAGCACACCTTCTGACAGCAGGCTTCATGACCCTTTCCCCTAGTGTCAGGGAAGCCATGAGTCATCTCCATAACCTCCACTGGGCTGATACTGTGAGGCTTTCCTCCAGCCTCTGTAGATGACTATGTGACAGAGACAGGAGTTATTTCTGTCCCTCTCCCACCTTACTGGCATCTATTCATGCATCACCTAGTTCACCTCAGGTTGGGTCACAACAACACACAGCACTTTTATTTCAAATGCCCATCCTTAATTCCCAACTGCTCCAGCTAGCTGGTATTCAGCGTCACAGGGCACAGCATAAGATTAATGCAACTCAATGCACTGGCATTCTCCTGCCATTGTCATGTCAGTTGTGTGACACATACCACATGTACTACTGAGGGACAGCAACAGCCAAGGCATAGCCAGGGTTCAAAATAAGCCACCAGCCATGACAGAACTGCAACCTTTGAGTTTTGAAGTGGCCGGTCTATACCAAAGCTCCATAATCGCTGCTTGTTAGAAAACAACTGATATTTCCCTATGTAAACAGAGGTGACTAAGCTAGTGTCCTCTACTGTTTTTAGACAAAACTGTTTTTCAAACTGGCTTGGTATTCTAGGAAGGTGTTGCATACAGGTAGGTCTTAACTGTATACAGAAGCTCAGTAATAGATTTAGTAGTAGAATTTCAGTAGTTATTGTCGTCAACCTGGGACATACACTACCGGTCAAACGTTTTAGAACACCTACTCATTCAAGGGTTTTTCTTTATTTTTACTATTTTCTACATTGTAGAATAACAGTGAAGACATCAAAACTATGAAATAACACATATGGAATCATGTAGTAACCAAAAAAATATATATTTGAGATTCTTAAAATAGCCACCCTTTGCCTTGATGACAGCTTTGCACACTCTTGGCATTCTCTCAACCAGCTTCACCTGGAATGCTTTTCCAACAGTCTTGAAGGAGTTCCCACATACACTGAGCACTTGTTGGCTGCTTTTCCTTCACTCTGTGGTCCGACTCTGCGATACAAGTCAATGTTAGGATGGTGTTCTTAATGTTTCGTACACTGTGTACATTACACTTATCCTTACAACGCAATAACTTGGAGACACCAGTTAGACCCCTCACTCAAACCCTTGTATACATTCTTATTATGTTACTGAATGTATCCAGAGTATTTGCATGGTTTCGTTATTGACAAATGCTGCGAAATGTACAGTAAATGTGAAATGCACATGAAATCAACAGTGTAATGTTTGGATTCACTCTTGTCAGATTAACTGTTTTGTCCTCACCTTTGGTCTGATAATTTCCTCATGAACTCCAAAGGGTTCTCTTTAAATTGCTACCATGGCCATGCATATGCTTTTCATATTTATTCTGTTAGATGTGTAGTTCCTACATGCATAATCTATGAGCAGAATTACTTTCTTACCTCAATTACCCACGAAATCCCTAGTTTGAAAGTGACTGTTTTTCTGTACGCTGTGCTTCGTCATTTTCCCCAACATGGGCCAGCCCCCTAGCAATTCGAGTTCTAGCCAATGAGCTTCAGCCCCTCGCCATTTGAGTGACAGCTAGCAAGATGCACACTCAGCAGAGCGGAAGAGACCACAATGACGTGGTACACATCTGCACATATGTGACGCGTATGCAATTTTCGGGGACCACTTTTGGCTACGTTCAGAACGACTGGCTAAAAAGTATACAAAAGTAACAGAATCTCTTTAATGATTGGCTCAATGGCTGTCTAATCATAACAGATACATGTGTCTGTTCCTCAGACAAGTCAAGATAAACATCCGTAATTTAAAGTAAGACAGGTAAAATCACCACTTAGGTAATTCTCAGTTCAGAAAACAGGCCGATGGATGTGATTCAGAGAATAGATTTTTGTTCTGCCGAACTAAGCCTAAATACTGAGTAAAGTCACCCTCACTCACAATCAGCCGGATCGGGCAGGAATCTCTTCCTCTGACCTCTGTGTTTTTTTTGGGTCGAGTTAATGTGTTTTCCTGCCGTTCTCCTCCGGTGCTTTTTCCCACTTGTTGTCGGAATGTTTATACTGTTGTAGATCTTACCCACAATGCCCTGCAGCGCAGCTCACACCGCTTTGTTTTGGTTAACATGCACAGACATCGCTGTTGCTATAACAAATCTGAGGGACCTTTTACGGCATTACCAGCTTCAGTTATGTGAAGGTGGTTGCTGTGCCAAACGTCTTGGCCTCCCAGAGACATTTAGTGAACACTGGCAAGGACCTGTGAACTGTGAAGAACTCTATCTAAATTCCCAGAGGTTCCAATGGCTTAGATTTTATTTATATTGATTGGTCATTTTGAACTGAACAAGATTGATTAAGACCTGTAATTTCCTTTCCTGTGTTGGTGCATAGTGTAATGCACAGGTTGACAGACAGGAACAAGACAGCTTGTCTCCTCATGTTTTGTTTTGACTGTTGTGCGTCAATCAGCCTGATCAGTCATTCACCTCCATCTCCCGCTCTTCTGTGTTTCAGATGATGCCTTCATCAACCCCCAGCTGGCCAAGATATTTGAGCGTGTGAGACAGAGTGCAGACTTCATGCCCATCAAGCAGATGACGGTAATGTCTCACCTTTAATAACCTGCCCTTAAGTACCCTCGTCACTAGCCCTTTAGCCCCTGGCTATAAAGGGGAGTACTAGAAAACAAATGAGTACCAAGCTGCTCTTTTGAGTCATGAATTAGTCAGTCAGTCAGTCCGTCATGACGACAATGAAAGTGAATAAAGATACCTATCAGATCTGTTGTAACCCCAGTCTTCTAATAAGTGTCGTGACGTAACTTACTTGAATGTATGACTGTTATTTATCGAATCACCTAACTATGTTTAATTGTCACTCGATTAAATTAATAATGTAACAATGAACTCATCAGGAATTTGGGGCACCACGGAAGAAATTGTTTAACGAGTTACCATCTCCCGAATGAAACTCTTAGAAGATATATATGTTATATATCGATAAATCACTTATCAAATAATTACCTCTTATCAGTCTCATTCTGAACGTCGCATAATCCTTGAACCTGCAAGAACCCTAACCTTATTGATGAATCAGCAATAAACAAATTGGCTTAATTATTTATTAACTAACTAAATAATAACACAATACAAACACACACACAGGTTATTGATTACTAATGTAATACAATGAAAACAAACAATAGCATGAATGCTTGGGTAGAAGGAGGGTCTGAGTGGAAGGCAGAGACAGATTCAAACTATTGTGGTTACTTTGGAAAATACGCTACACAAATGCTTAAAACCCCACTAAATGCTCATTTGGATTAGAAATGCAACATGTATTTATGTGTAGCTGTCCTCCATAGTTGAGTTGATGATGTAGGACTCTGGTTTGCCCACCAGAGATCCCAATGTCCTTGGTAGAGTTTCTGGTCGTAGTTGTGGTTAGAATGGATACTTGTCAGAGAGGGATTGTCCTTTCCAACTCCTGTCTTTAGTGAAAGTTCTCTAGACGACTATACATGCCAGCTGCAGACTGAGATGATAAGGTCTAGTGCATTGTCTTCTTCACCTCGTGTAGAGGTTGAGAGTTTCAGAATTTCTCAATTTCAACGTCTGACGTTTTCTGGTCTAACCATTTTATAACGTTTAGCTCAAGCTTCACGTCTGCTGGTCTTGTAGAGTGTCAACCCTTTTAAGCCTTGGGCTTCCTGGTCTAATGTTAAAATGTTTTTCAAGGCTTTTTATGCACTCGGGGTAAAAGGGGCGTTCCATCATGTTTGTGCTCATCTGGGCGTGGCCACTGACTGAGAACAAATCAATATGGAAAACAATAATCTCATCTAGAATGCTATAATCACATTGTTATCTTCACAAAAGTAGTATTATACTTATTATACATTCGTTTTATACAACAATTAGATGTAAACCTCATAACTGGGAAGTGTACACCCCCAGAGATACAGTTATGTTGTTCCACCGTCTTTAATGACATCACAACATAAACTCAGCAAAAAAAGAAACATCCTCTCACTGTCAACTGCGTTTATTTTCATATATTTGTATGAACATAACAAGATTCAACAACTGAGACATAAACTGAACAAGTTCCACAGACATGTGACTAACAGAAATTGAATAATGTGTCCCTGAACAAAGGGGGGGTCAATATCAGTCAGTATCTGGTGTGGCCACCAGCTGCATTAAGTACTGCAGTGCATCTCCTCCACATGGACTGCACCAGATTTGCCAGTTCTTGCTGTGAGATTTTACCCCACTCTTCCATCAAGGCACCTGCAAGTTCCCTGACATTTCTGGGGGGAATGGCCCTAGCCCTCACCCTCCGATCCAACAGGTCCCAGACGTGCTCAATGGGATTGAAATCCGGGCTCTTCGCTGGCCATGGCAGAACACTTACATTCCTGTCTTGCAGGAAATCATGCACAGAATGAGCAGTATGGCTGGTGGCATTGTCATGCTGGAGGGTCATGTCAGGATGAGCCTGCAAGAAGGGTACCACATGAGGGAGGAGGATGTCATCCCTGTAACGCACAGCGTTGAGATTGTCTGCAATGACAACAAGCTCAGTCCGATGATGCTGTGACACACCGCCCCAGACCATGACGGACCCTCCACCTCCAAATCGATCCCGCTCCAGAGTACAGGCCTCGGTGTAACGCTCATTCCTTCGACGCTAAACGCAAATCCGACATCACCCCTGGTGAGACAAAACCACAACTCGTCAGTGAAGAGCACTTTTTGCCAGTCCTGTCTGGTCCAGCGATGGTGGGTTTGTGCCCATAGGCGAAGTTGTTGCCGGCGATGTCTTACAACAGGCCTACAAGCCCTCAGTCCAGCCTCTCTCAGCCTATTGCGGACAGCCTGAGCACTGATGGAGGGATTGTGCGTTCCTGGTGTAACTCGGGCAGTTGTTGTTGCCATCCTGTACCAGTCCCGCAGGTGTGATGTTCGGATGTACTGATCCTGTGCAGGTGTTGTTACACGTGTTCTGCCACTGCGAGGACGATCAGCTGTCCGTCCTGTCTCCCTGTAGCACTGTCTTAGGCGTCTCACAGTACGGACATTGCAATTTATTGCCCTGGCCACATCTGCAGTCCTCATGCCTCCTTGCAGCAAGCCTAAGGCACGTTTACGCAGATGAGCAGGGACCCTGGGCATCTTTCTTTTGGTGTTTTTTGGAGTCAGTAGAAAGGCCTCTTTAGTGTCCTAAGTTTTCATAACTGTGACCTTAATTGCCTACCATCTGTAAGCTGTTAGTGTCTTAACGACCGTTCCACAGGTGCATGTTCATTAATTGTTTATGGTTCATTGAACAAGCATGGGAAGCAGTGTTTAAACCCTTTACAATGAAGATCTGTGAAGTTATTTGTTTTTTTACGAATTATCTTTGAAAGACCGGGTCCTGAAGAAAAAGGGACATTTCTTTTTTTGCTGAGTTTAGTAACGAATTTGACATGATTGTTCTTTAAGTCCCTACCGACCATTTCCCACATTATTTTATACAAATGTTGTTTCATTATCCACTTTTGGATGTTGGAGTCTTGGCAGGAAGACTTCCTTTGTTAAAAGGTTTTTTTTCTCCCAATACTTCATGGCAAGGAAGAGCGAGTGGTATTTACGACCGGTCATAAAACTGGCCCCGGGAAAGGGGGTGTTCAAACCTTTGCCTAGCCGGCATGTTTGATCCTCAACCCATGAGGGCAAGTCATGACATAAGGTACCATCGTTGAAGGCTATAAGCCCATCGCAGTGATACCTAATGGCAGCTCCCTCAACAGTGTATCTGTGTGTATGTGTCCTTTTCCCTGTGTAGAAATCCATCAACAACGACCTTGGCCCTAACTGGAGGGACAAGCTGGATTCGTTTGAGGAGCGGCCGTTTGCTGCGGCCTCCATCGGACAGGTCCATCTGGCTAAGATGAAGGATGGCAGGGAGGTGGCCATGAAGATCCAGGTGAGATGGAGACCTGGGAGTTATTCAGCAGGATGCAGTGTTCTACACGATGACAGACCAATATATTTCTATATCTGAACATTCTGTAATGTTGCACCCTCCTGAACAAACCTCTGGTATGAGTAGGAGTTCAGTTACATCACAGTATAGGTATTTTATATCCTCTGTTTTTACATTAAAGGCCTCATCTGCTACAGTGATGTAATAGTCCAAAGTGTAGAAATTACCGATGTTGAATGAGAGAGAACTAATGTCAGCAATGACCACAAGCATTAGCTCCACAATCTGATTGTTTTTCTGCTGTTCTCATGGCTCCATTTAAGGCAATGCTCGTCTTTCCTTGAAGAGATAAAAGAAGTCTGTAGCTTTTATTCATGACCTTTTGAAGCACATGGGAATGTGTTGTGTATCAACTCCATATTGTTTATCTTAAAATACTTTAGAGTAAGCTCTGTTGTCATAAACTGTAGAGATTTATCTCCAAATTGTATATAGACATGGCTCTTAGTGCTTTTCAGAAGTTTAAATTACCGTCTCCATTTCCCTCATTATGGCAGTGTTTTGTTTTCACGTCAGAGCTTGTCGTCAGGGCTGGTTTTTGGTGTCAGAGTCAAACTGGTAAACACGGTTGTTTTGTCATGCTGTTTCTCCTGCTCCGTTTGTCCCATGCAGTACCCCGGAGTGGCTAAAAGCATCGACAGTGACGTCAACAACCTGATGACTCTCCTCACCATGAGCAACGCACTGCCTGAAGGTGACTATCCCTGAACGGATTTCAGATTTGTTTTGTAGAATTCAATTTTTTATTTTATGGTTTTTATTTGTAGCATGACGTAGTAATCACATTTATGACCTAGCGTAAATCACACATGCAGCACAACATAACGTGGAGAATATACTGCCCCCCTCCCTGTAAGCACACACTCTGATCCTGCCCTGATCCTGTTCGCACACACATACAGGACTCTATTTTAACAACCCTAACGCAATGGTAAATCTAAGAGCAGGCGGTAGCGCAATAGGTTCGGGGTGTGTCAGAAATATTTTTGCTATTTTCACAACCAGAATTATGGAAGCAGTAGCTGGCGGTGGCGGCGAAATGACTGGGTTTTGATGAATAAACAAGTTGAAGGCGTGTTGAGGCTTGACCCCTCACTGGCCAATCAGAACGTACTCCATGGCTAAATATGTGGTTGCTTCAAGTCGTGTACTTACGGTCTTTTATGTATTACGTTGTCATCGACTCCAATTCGAATGTTAGTCCATTATAGCCTAGTTTGTTAAATAGCCTACAGAAACAAAATATAAAAATCTAGCCTTATCCCATATTTGCTAAATATGCATGGCTTAAATATGGGAATATATTGTTAACATAGCATTCGCACTGACATGGGCCTACTGTATTATGCATTATGTCTGAGCCATGGGCATGCCAAACGTTGTCAATAAGCAAGATTAAATTCCCTATTGATAAGACCTAAAAAGACAGTTAATCATTTGAATCAAATTCTAATAAAATTAAACAACAAATAGGCTTTGTCTAAATACTGTTACAGTTACCATAATTGCTCCCCGTGGGCATATTAGACCTAAGACAATGTAGACTATAGAGGGTTTAACGCACATCCAAACTTTTCACAGGAGCTGGAAAAATATCCAATATAAAGAGAAAGGGGGAATGTCCATTCACCATTACTGCTCCCCCAAATATATGTAGCTATAGCCTACCATCGCCGTTGATATGACCGTGAAAGGTAAACAAAAAAACGGGCAAACATAGTCTACAAGCGGATTCAGCACCACAGACAGCGATCGGATTTCCCGCAATTTGACAGTTAGGTCCAACAGAGGAAAGTTGAAGATGCATAAAATAAGAAGGTTCACGAAAAACAATAAGAAGTATTTTTAAACATTGGTGATGGACATAAGACTACTATGTGCACCTCCGCTGGTAAAAATCAATGCCATAACATATTGTGTTACCGCTAAGACCAGCTTTCGGTCCTTCTTAAATATCCCTAGTTGCGCAGACTTATATTGGCACACGTTTTTAAGGACACACCTCAAATATTTCCCCACCTCAGCGCAAGCAAACTGATGTTAGACAGGTAAATTGCAGAACCTGGTGTAAGGGGTGGAAAATGCCAGTGCGCCACTTTTTACATGACGAAATTATAAACTAACGTGCGTTTGACACTTGTGCCTCCTTACCGCCAGACGAAAATAGAGCCCACAATGTCATAGATAGCAGAGTCACCCAGCAGATGATCAATGATGGTGTCCAATACCCATCAGTCTGGGCCTCCACTGAGTCTGTACTCTGGGAATGATCCAAGCACACATCCCTCTCTACATGAGACCTCAGTCAACCATAATCAATCTGTTTCTCTGTCTCTCTCTCGCTCTTTCTCCCTCTGTTAACATCTTGTGCAGGTCTCTTCCCTGAGCATCTGATTGAGGTGATGAGCAGAGAGCTGGCACTGGAATGTGATTACATAAGAGAGGCCAAATGTGCCAAGAAATTCCAGTGAGTGATCAAAACACCTGATGAGCTTCCTCTTAAAGACCACCTCCCCATAACTACTTTCATCATCTAATCGTCACTGCAAGCTCCAGAAATGAAATAAAGGGGGAAAGATTGCTTTATCTTTTGGATGAAGTTGGATGTAGCCAAGCAATAGGAATTTGTGATGCCTCAAGCTGTGGCTTTTTATTGAGCACTTAGTAAATACATCTCTCCCAAGGGGGCCAAGGTAAATCTCTTAAACACAGTGCCTTTTCTAGATCATGGTGGGAGGACACCACAACATATCATTGTATGACTCCAGATCAGGAAATGTACTGTAGCCTGTAGGGTCTAAGAATAGCCACTCTAGCCCTCTGGGGAGCGTTGGGTTTGATGACTTGATATAAATGTGCACCATTCGCCTGCAGCCAGCATTTAAATATAGCTGATCTGGACATAATACAAGAAGACAACAAGCACCCCCTCCCCATGCCATCTCCTCATGCCCCCCCGTCCCCGCGCCATCATCCCCGGGTCTGTTGACAGGAAGGCAGGGTGAGAGATATGGTTTATGTCCAGAGAGGAGGCTCCTGTTACACACGGTACGCACCAGCTGTGGATGACATGCTTTTTCACCTTGACCATGGCCGGTGACACGCTCCCTTCTATACATGTTCATACAGTATGTGGTTCCCCCTTCCATTAAACAGGGATTTCTACAGCCCCAAGCACATGGAGTTAGAGTGTAGACATTGGAGGATTATTTGAGGGATTGTGGAGATGCAATTAGTTTTTGTTGAGGTCACTCACTGATAAATCTGTGGAGTTTGAAGAGAAGATCATACCGCGTTATTTTAAGTTCATACAGTAACATAATGCTATTTGAAAAGAATGGAAATATCCTGTGAACTGTCATGACATAAATAATGTACATATACTCCCATTTAATCTTAAGTGCTGAGTTGTCCAGCTATAGTTTTCAGAGCTGTGTGTTGTGGTGTTCAGGCGTCTGATGAGTATTATGTGATTGGTACAGGGAGCTGCTGAAAGACCACCCGTTCTTCTACGTACCAGACGTAATAGACGAGCTGAGCAGCAACGCCGTCCTCACCACAGAGCTGGTCCCCGGCTTCCCTCTGGACCAGGCTGAACAACTCTCCCAGGAACTCAAAAACGAGGTCAGTATATGCTGCAACTGTGTTCAATAACAAATACATTAACAAAGGCCACCATTGTGTATTTTGGTACTTACTACATACTTACTTATTGTACATTGTGTAAATGTGGATTTTGATGTGTGTTTTCTGCTTGCCAAGCTTGATTTGATGTGTAAAACAAACGCCACTACAACAACCTAATTTCTGTCACCTCACCCACCAAAACACCTGCTACAGTGTATTACTGCCACTTGGTGGTGAAATTGCAGACTGAAAGATGTGTGATCTTTAAGTATCTTTCTCTCTCTCTGCCTCTGTCTCTATGTGTGTGTCAGATCTGTGAGAATATCCTGAAACTTTGTTTAAGGGAGCTGTTTGAGTTCAGATACATGCAGACTGACCCCAACTGGTCCAACTTCTTCTACGACCCACAGACACACAGAGTGAGTCTGCCTTTTAACTCTTGTTATCAACTTCATCATTAGTCCTGTAACTAATTTTGATGACCTTCCTAAAGGTTGTCTCTGTTTAAATGGATCTTCCGTCTTCTTGGTGTCTTCTGTAGAGCATGCTAATCCTATACAGTAGCACGATGTTGCTGAATGCTTAGAATGACTAAACATTACTACTGTTCCATCCATAGGTTGCGTTGTTGGATTTCGGAGCCACAAGAGGATTTAGTGAGGACTTCACTGACATTTACATTGAGGTAAGATATTAGACTTTATCCCACAACAAAACATAACAGATCAAAATGATTTATTCGATGTGTGTGGCGTTCATTGTGTTTTAATCAGCTCATCAAGTCAGCAGCAGAGGGAGACAGAGAGGGGGTTCGGAAGAGATCAGTAGACATGAAGTTCCTCACAGGTTATGAGTCAAAGGTGAGTCACATCATTCGTTCTGAACATATGAGTCAACAATGCCACATACTAGTTTATTTAGTCGTAGACAATGAATTGAGAAGGCTCTCCATTACTCCATGGCATAAACTGAGTAGTGAATACCCATAACTTAATTACAATGGCTCCCCCTGAACCCACTAAAACACAAACACATACAGGTTATTACTCTCTCGGATTATGTTCTGCCCGTCCCTCAGTCCATGGTGAATGCCCATGTGGACGCGGTGATGATCCTGGGCGAGGCCTTTGCCTCCACGGAGCCCTTTAACTTCGGAGCCCAGAGCACCACGGAGCGCATCCACAACCTGATCCCTGTGATGCTGAAGCAGCGCCTCACCCCGCCCCCCGAGGAGACCTACTCCCTCCACCGCAAGATGGGCGGCTCCTTCCTCATCTGCTCCCGCCTTGACGCCAAGCTCGGCTGCAAGAACATGTTCCAGGAGGCCTATAACAACTACTGGAGGGACCGCCCCAACCGACCAAGCCAGTGACGGACACCGCAGAGGGCCAGTCGCAGGGCTACAGCAGCAGGGTTAGAGAGGATGTGTGGACTATAAGGGGAGGGATATTGACCCTAGCCAGACTTGCTCTGCTGTTAATGTAATGTATATGGATGGCATTTTTTTCCTCGTCCCTCCCCCGAACCAGAATCTGTGTTTATGTATGTGTGTGTGTGTGTGTATGTATATGTATATTTTTTTTGTGTGTGTGTGTGCGTGTGTTATTAGGAGTATATTAACCATGGCTGTCCAGTTAACATATTCACAAGATGTATCAGATGGTTGGTTGTATAGGTTGAGTTAACTGGGATAAATGCCATGATGTGTGTCTGAGAGAGAATTGTAAAGCTATTGTGAAATCAAGACAGTTGGTTTCTTGTGACGTGGGGATATGATACTGTCTAATGGGCATAAAACCAGTGGTCATGATGAGACAAGTTAAATATGTTGAAGAACAGATAATATACTGTTAATGACCCATATTCTCCAGCATGTGGCAGTAGTTCTAATGTCCTATGAGGACAAAACAAATGATAATATGATGCATACAGAAGTCTAAAAGGACGTTTTTCAAGTTTTTAGTCGCACTTATGCATAGTGCACACATTACCAGGGTACAGACCAATTCCTGTTGAGGGGGAGGATTTGAGGACAATCTCCTGTTAAGCCTATCCCTATAAACACATTACATTTGGGCCACCTGAAATATCATAATAGATTTATCAATGATATGCACTGTCAAAACATTATTGCACTGTGTCAAGACACACTTATTTCTGCAAGGTGGAGATGGTTGATGGATGGATCATTGGACATGGCCTTACTTCCAGTGCCTGAGGAAATAAGAACATGTATTCTCATTGACTGATCTACTTTACCATGGGCCTGTAGCACCAAAATGGAGTGTTTTGGCACCAAAGTGTTCTTCCTGTGGCCTGGTGGGCTTATGACATTTTGACTATAGTGTCGTTTATTAACAGTGGGGAGTGACAACAGCAGGTTTTGCATCAGTTGACAAAACTATCATACTAAGTATCAAAACCGTGCTGTTTTGTCATGAAAGCCTGTCTTTACTTTGTGATGAAACGATGGTTGAGGCAAGAGAAAGGTGATCCTAAATCACTTTTTTTGTGTGAAAATATAGTATTTCTATATGCCTATAGTATTTCTAGAAGTTTGTTTAGAAATGAATGACGCTATGCATCTTTATATTGATATCAGAAGAAGAGTTTAAAAAAAATATGATTACAGTTTTTCTAAGCAATGACATTCTTACCAAGGGTTGTGATTAATATGAAAATATAAACATTTTGACTCAACACTTGCCCTAATCAATGTTGCATGTGTACTCTTTATTCTTTTATGAAAATAAGAACTTCATGAGCATCTTTATTTTGTTATTTAGCTTTTGAATAGATTGGTACTTTATTAGTCCATATGCAGACGGATAAGACTCTTTGTGTTGCCACAATGGGGCACTTAATGTCTGTAAGTACTGCTGTTGTATTTCTGTAAGGCCTTATGTATGAGAGTCACTGCTTCATCATTTGTTTTACAACGCAGAAGTCCCACAGAGTCAAGGAAGAGAACATTCACTTCCTCCACTATGTTTTTGTAGTAAGATGCAGATCTCCGGCTTGTGACAAAGTTTTGATCATAAGTATGGTGCATCACCACTAGAATGGCATCTCTGTTACCTGTTGAGAGATAAAACGATGCAATCTTTAGAAAAGTACTTCCACAAAAAAATCATTAGAGACAAAAGGTAATTCTACAACATGGACCAATACATCCTGTTGAGTAAAATGAAATCCCATGATAGAAGTAGTATTGACAATTGTATTCGGTCTGGAATACTTTAACTTTCTTGGTGTAATCTCAAAAGGCTTTCCTACCTGGAACTTGGCTCATGGCAGCCTCAATGTCAGTTCCCATACGAGATGTAACAGGACAGAAGACCATCATGACTTGGCAGTCCTCTGCACTGGTCTCCTCTCGCTTAAGTCCCAGATTATCCACTTGTTTCATGAGTGCAAGGTGAGTGTTCAGGGTTTTCCCACACACTTGCGAATGGACTTTAACTACTTGAAACAAAACATAATTAAATTACAACACTACATACAGTATATCCCCAAGATGTTGCATACAAAAGAAAAGTGGTGGATTTCCATTCCAGTCATTTCACGCTAGAAAGCTAATCACACGTCAGCTATCACAGCGGAGAGGGGAGGAGAGATTTATGCCAATTAGATTGATACGAACGGTGGACTGACAGGAAATGCATGAACAAATGATTTTCGATTAGTACAAAGCATATCCCAAGAATCTCACCTGGCAAATGTTTTGTTTCATTTCCTCTGAATGGAGATCCATTGAAGAAGTGGGAGAACTTCCACGAACTTCCAGGTTCTTTTCCTTCCTTATCTTTTTGGGCCTGGATGCTATCATCTACGGATGAGGAACTATCTGAAATTAGCAATTCAAATCAAACTTTCTTAACACATTATTGTTTCCAATTCCTTAAAGAGGCAATCAGTGATTGCTACATCTATTTTTTTACTTAGAAATTAATGATACTTTAAAGGATTGAATGACATTGAAAAGTTTTTAGGCTTTGATAATGACCTTTGTCATCCACATCTGTTCTTGGTCGTTTGGGGTGGGTCTCTACAGCACCTAAGGCTGAGGACAACAAAGTATTATGAATGAAAATCCAATGTTTTTGCAGCACATTCTTGTGAGTCTGTGCAAGTCATTGTGGTTGGCTTTGCCAGCTGTAAAAGGGTTTAAAAACATCTATAGAATTCTTACGTTTTGATAACGTGCTGTGTTTAAGATTTTGAGTTACCTGGTCGTTCTGAAGCGCCTTTAACAGATTTTTTATGTACTGAAAAATATTGAAGATTGGGGCTGTTAACTGAGTAATTCCAAACTAAGACAAGACTGTGTTCGAGCGCCATTAACGTCCCAATAGTGAATGTCTTGAATGTTTAACTTCTCAACAAAATTATACTATTCATGAAATCTACGTGTTTACAATTTTTATACCATTATCTATGTATTGTGATTCATGAAGGATGAGCTGGTTTCCTGCTGTAGCAGAGTCAACTGATGGGGACACAGCATTGCCCTCAGCCTCCATGGGCTCTTCTTTATTGTAGCTCTCAAGTAGTACAACATGTGCCTGAATAAAGTGCAGGGCTTTGTCAAGCTGCTTCTCCAAATCTCTAAGAATAGGGACGTAGCCATGTAACACTCCCCCAGGAACAAGTGCATCTGTAAGCAGAAAGTGACCAGTGCATAACATTACAATTACAACCAAAGAGACACCACAAATGTATTGGGTGACAGCTATGCTGAAAGTCCTTGAAAAGGGACTTACTCTTCATGACACCAGCTGAAATGAAGTCCCTAACCTCGTTAAGAATTAAATCGATAGGTTTAGCTGTGTCCTAAGAAACAAAAAAGGTTGAGAAAACATGGGGGGATTAGTACATACAATGGAATTGCACATTGAATCAAAAACCTTCATTCTATTAACTATCCTGAATGATCCCACAAAGTGGTACAGTAGCCATAGAAGCTTTTGGGGCTATACCAACCTGTTTAGATTTGGTTAGAAGTTCACTGATCCTCTTTCTAAGTTTGAAATGCTTGAGGCCTGGCAGAAGCTCGTTCAGATCATCTCTTGTTAACTCTTGAATATCAATGTCCTCTTTAATTCCAGCTCCTGAAAACAAATATGATGTAATTAGGAACACAGTTGACGACGACTGACGATACAATGCATAAAGCTCAGTGAGATATGATAACTTACTTGCAAGGGCAGATGCTGCATCTGGTGAGAAGCTCCTGATTTGCTCTTCCAAACTCATTGTCCTTGCCTAGGAGGAAGAGTATGATAGGCTATTTATTATTGTTCACAGGCTTACACAGCTGCTAACTGTATGATTGCATTGTAGTTACCTGACTCATACTTGTATTGTCACACTGATGCTGCTGTAGGGAAACAGGATTTGATGTCCTCTGCTCTGATCTTGAAACGATAACAGGTTCAGGACGGTAGGCCTATTCTGATACAACGTCACAACACTTTCAGATAGAAAATACATTGTGCCCAGAGAATACATTTTCCTTACTGTTCCTTGCTGTAAAAGGTACATTTATCAACGTTCTGCACAATTCAATAAGCCTGGGCCATCAAATTACGAATTCACTGATTGGGGCAAGGGAAGAGTCATTAGGCCATGAGTGGATGCAAAAATTACAAATATAAACTCACCTGCTGCTGTTTATGGACCTTTATTACGCTGCCTAGGTAAGACCCACGGAGAAACAGTCACTGTTTAGAGTGTTGGATGAGTGGGACGTCAAATACTGCAAATTCTCGTGAGGAATACAAATCTAGGAAAGAGAGGCAGATTGAACATTTGCAGCATCATTACACTCTTTAATGGCTGTATTTCACTGACGCTGCAGAGACACACACACAGGATTGCCTGTTACTGAAATACATAATTACATCGATTGTGGCTGAGGCAAGATATATTATCCTAGACAGCCGATAGTGCAGGGGCAATAGATGTGCACTATCGTCTAGGCTTGATGTGCATTCCCGGTAATACACTCGTGTCCCCTGTGTACCGGTGTGTACATAAAGCATCCTCTATTCAAGCTGCAATCAAGCTTGATACCCCAACAGTATAAAATGGGCTTCCCCTCAAAGTCCATAGCTTATCGCTTTTGGTTGGTCATGACAGACAGCCATTACGCAGATACACAGCAGGTATCATGGTCGCAAGGCATATGAATTAACAGTAGCGGTGCGTGCGTAAAATCACTGGGGAAGCCAAAGCTGTATTACAACCTACACTGTATGTGTTATAATATTTGCATTGTTTGCTGTTAATTCATATGCCTTGCGACCGTGATATATAGTCCTAAAGGCCGAGACAATTAGAAGACACAGTGGCAGAATACATTTCAACCACACCTTTGTTTTAACACAAAACCGGACAGCAACCTCTGTCTGGTGAAGTCCATTGCATATAACAGACCTACAGCATGGTTAAGCAAGTTAATGTTTCCGACATTTTCGGACCACTAAACAACTATTGATTTAGAACCATAGAGAGGTACCGCAAGTCGCAAAGAAAACAGGAGCTGCCTCCACTATTCCAGCACCATTTCAACTAAAACATTTTAACATCATCAAATACCTCTGCTTCGTCTAATACAGTGACAACTAAAAGATACCGAAAACAATTTAGTCCAATCAACATAACCTAAATATGATGTGGCTGTCCATGGTTCTGGGTTCATTTCTGAGTGCGCGTGTGTGTGCGTGCATCGTGCAAGTAGAAAAACATGTTGACTCACCCTACTTGTAGAGAAACACCAATGCTATCCTCTCTTTCATGTTGACAAAATGGTCTATCACCCTGTCAGACAGCACACGCTTTAATTTTTTGTTGTCCTAGGCTACCTGGCTACAATGCTTGCTCGCTAGCCTAACTTCCATTAATGGGCAATGTTAGCTCCCTAAGCGTTTCCAAGGTATGTTAATGCAGCTGCAAACGATGCAAAGTCCAGTTTGCCAGTCATGGACAAACAGACTGTGTAATCATGGAGAATGGGGGGGTGCTATGATTAAGACAGATTTATAATAATTGCAGAGTGTGGATTCACTCGTCACCTCCTCCCCTCACCATCCACGAGCCAATGGGATGGCAGAGTCAGCTGTCAAGAGAGTGAAAGGCTCATGCAAGAGGGCCAAGCTAGACGGTATGGACATATGGTCAGCTATACTGCAGTGGTGAAACACGCCCACAGAGGGGATGGACAGTAGCCCTGCACAGAGTCTGATGTTGCGCAGACTCAAGTCATTACTGGTGGCACCCAACCTGCTGAAGCCCTCTTAGGTTATGGGTGTCACCAGTAGCGGTGCGTGGGTAAAATCACTGGGTAGGCAAGAAAAAAAGCCATCATACAACCTATGTTTTGTGATAATTGCGTTGTTTCTTTATAACCTGTTAATTCACAGTGCCGTGCATTTGTGGACGCCAAGGGAAGCCAGGCTTTCCCAATTTTCTTTACAAAATATGAATATATGTATAAAATAATTTATCTTTCGTAATTTACCTTCAATTGTCAAGAGGCTGAATGTATCTCACAGGAAAAAGCATCCGAGCGAGCGAAACAGCACCCCTCTGTCTCTCTTCGTGTAGGCCATCTGTCTGATACTGTCTGGTCCAAATGAGTATGACATTGTTGCTGCCTGTAGCATTGAATGCAAGAGAAGCCAGCGAGCATTTGGACTCCCTTAACAATCAGTGTTGAGCTAAACTGAGCGGGCTCAACTGTGAATGGTCCTGGCGAGAAAAAAAAAAGTGTCAAGGGAAGCCAGCTTGGATTTGGCGTCTCTCCTATCAAATCACTTTGAGAGCATACATCATTAACAGAAACAACTTGAATTGTTGTATCTTGTTGTGTTGTTGTTCTTCGGTGGCTAGCTAGCTAGCTAGCTAGCTAAAATGGTCCCTTTGCTAAATTAGCCATGGATGGAGATAGAGATAGGGACTTGGTTTACTTAATTCTCCGTACTGGCCAATGATTATAACGGCGATTCTGATCAACCAATAATTCATACAATGTTGTGCCCCTGGCCTGAGAGGATGGAAGTTCAATATGTACAGTAGCTAGATGTAGAAGGCTAATGTCAACTGCACAGAGGAACAGCTTCTTGAAGATCAACGGCTTATGGTCTGTCTCAGCTGTTATTAACTCTCTGCCATATAGATAATGATGAAATCTCTGGCAAGCAAATACAATACTAAAACATTCCTTTTCTATTAGAGTTGAGTTTTGCTCCGTTGGCGTTGATGCTCGCGAGGCAAACACCACGGCTGTCCCTGTTGCATTAAGCAGCACCCTAACACAGTGGTTCTCAATCCTGGTCCTGGAGACCCAAAGGGGTGCACATTTTTGGCTTTGCCTTAGCACTACACACCTGATTCAAATAATCAAAGCCTGATGATGAGTTGATGATTTGAATCAGGTGTGTAGTGCTAAGGCAAAAACAAAAATATGCACCCCTGGACCAGGATTGAGAACCACTGCCCTAACATGCTGACCACACCACCGAGCAGTGCAAAATAAATGTACATATACATGTCAGTCAGTCATTTCATCCAAAGTGCTCATGGGGGTGCCACAGGGTTCAATTCTTGGGCCGACTCTTTTCTCCGTGTATATCAATGATGTCGCTCTTGCTGCTGGTGACTCTCAGATCCACCTCTACGCAGACGACACCATTTTGTATACATCTGGCCCTTCATTGGACACTGTGTTAACAAACCTCCAAACGAGCTTCAATGACATACAACACTCCTTCAGTAGCCTCCAACTGCTCTTAAACACTAATAAAACTAAATGCATGCTCTTCAATCGAACGCTGCTGGCACCCGCCCACTCGACTAGAATCACCACTCTCGACGGGTCTGACCTAGAGTATGTGGACAACTACAAATACCTAGGTGTCTGGTTAGACTGTAAACTCTCCTTCCAGACTCACATTAAGAATCTCCAATCCAAAGTTAAATCTAGAATCGGCTACCTATTTCGCAACAAAGCCTCCTTCACTCATGCTGCCAAACATGCCCTCGTAAAACTGACTATCCTACCGATCCTTGACTTCGGCGATGTCATTTACAAAATAGCCTCCAACACTCTACTCAGCAAATTGGATGTAGTCTATCACAGTGCCATCCGTTTTGTCTCCAAAGCCCCATACACTACCCACCACAGTGACCTGTACGCTCTTGTTGGTTGGTCCTCACTACATGTTCGTTGTCAAACCCACTGGCTCCAGGCCATCTATAAATCACTGCTAGGCAAATCCCCGCCTTATCTTAGCTCATTGGTCACCATAGCAGCACCCACCCGTAGTCTGCGCTCCAGCAGGTATATCTCACTGGTCATTCCCAAAGCCAACACCTCCTTTGGCCGCCATTCCTTCCAGTTCTCTGCTGCCAATGACTGGAACGAATTGCAAAAATCTCTGAAGCTGGAGACTCTTATCTCCCTCACTAACTTTAAGCATCAGTTGTCAGAGCACCTTACCGATCACTGCACCTGTACACAGCCCATCTGAAATTAGCCCACCCAACTAACTCATCCCTATATTGTTATTTATTTTGCTCTTTTGCACCCCAGTATCTCTATTTGCACATAATCTCTTGCACATCTAGCATTCCAGTGTTAATACTAATTGTAATTATTTTGCACTATAGCCTATTTATTGCCTTACCTCCATAACTTGCTACATTGGCACACAATGTATATTTTCTGTTGTATTTTTTTGACTTTATGTTTTTTTTACCCCATATGTAACTCTGTCTTGTTGTTTTTATCGCACTGCTTTACTTTATCTTGGCCAGGTCGCAGTTGTAAATGAGAACTTGTTCTCAACTGGCTTACCTGGTTAAATAAAGGTGAAATAAAATAAAAAAAATACAAATGTGCATCTGCGTTTCCAGGTTCTATTTTAGACACTTGACGCGCTGCAAGTCCCACCTCTCCCATCTCCTCATTTGTTTTTAGGAGCTGTGGGGCTCTATTTTCTTATAACTAGATGTGATGCCTAGCTTAGAAAGAATACATTAATGATTAAACATAATAGGTTTGTGCTGTACTGATATAGATTGTTTAACATAACAAGCTGTGATTAATGTGAGGAACCGTTAGGGGGTAGGCTGAGACAGGCTTGTGACTCACACACACAGCCTCTTTGTTAAACCGCTCAAGGACAAAGTACTGCAACATGAAGAAGAAAACTATGTCTGAGGTTGCTGACTCGAGACAAGTTGTAAAGATAACAACTAATGCCTGGCAACAGTGAAGCGCCAAGGGACTGGGACCAGCCTGTGCGCCATCGATAGGTTGGGTAAGTTTAAACCACACCCAGCCTCTACTCTGACAGGCCCAGCAGGGAAAGGGAACTATCTCTGTCAGAGTATTTAAAGAAGAACTTATAACAAAAGCTCAGTTCTCTGACTGCCCTGCATGGTTTTTCAGTGGGCCCGTATATACGAACATCATATTTACCATTCAAGTGTTTGCATTAATTAAAATACTAGTCTATTTTAGAAGACGTGTATTGACCTCTTTTTGTACCTATACCAGATTTGAATTGAAGCAACTTGACAATTGGTGACCGCCGACGTGATCTGGTAGAGGGACTTCGCTGGGTATTGTCCGGCCGATTGGACATCGCTGTCGTTGGACGGTGTGTTTCACAAAGAGTCCGGACAACTAAAAACAGGTAAGCAGACACCTATTGTTATATAACTAAAGTTCTGCACATTGGCTTTATCCAAATTAATTTTGTGAAACACCTGTTTGATGTAAGTGAACTAAATTATGAATTATTATACGAATTATTATGAGTAGATAAGCACCATATTGTGACATGCAAACCTGTGGTAAATGTGAGTGTTAAACCATGGTATTAAAGAGTATTGTTCCACTGACACGTACCAGAGGGCTAGGTACGGCTAGGATCGGGGAAAATACTGAAGTCCCCAGGCTAGGACCACCAGGGGTGGGAACTGGGGGTATAGGGAATTATTGGCTTAAAAGTGTTGCACTACTGACACGTACCAGAGGGCTAGATACGGCTAGGATCAGAGGGACACTTACAATTTTAGATAGTGTTGCACTACTGACACGTACCAGAGGGCTAGGTACGGCTAGGATCAGAGGGACACTTTAAAGTATAGGGTGTTGTATGAATGAGAGTGCGAATGATCCCAGTGTAATAAAAGAGTGAATGTGGGTTATTAAAATTAATAAACCTGTATACCTTGATAGAAAACTAATTAGGAGTTAAAGAAGTCTGTAGCTGCTTAAACCGTATAACCCGTTAATAACAATTGGGAACATAAAGGTAGAATAATGAATAACTAGTATGACTAAACTGAAACGTTTGAACTGATATAACTGAACTGTAACGTTTGATGTTTGCCATAGCATAATACTGGTTTTAAATAATTATGTTGAAGCAATTTGGTTTATTATTTGATTTAACGTTTGATGTTTGACATAGCATAATACTAGTTTTAAATAATTAAGTTGAAGCAATTTGGTTTATTATTTAATTTAACGTTTGATGTTTGACCCTGCAAAATACTGGTTAAATAATTAGACTGAAATAATTTGGTTTATCGTTGAAATATAAATATGCACCGACTTTAACTAACTAGGTGGGAATAATTTGATTTAAATAAATAGACTAACGTACTTTAAATAACGGACTAATATTACGTTAAAACGAAAAACGGACAAAACCTGTTCGGAGTGGAAACAGGAGGGAGAACCGCGTAGGGGTACATTTAAAGAAGCAGTGAGAGAGAGAGAGAGAGAGAGAGAGAGAGAGAGAGAGAGAGAGAGAGAGAGAGCGTAGGAGGGGGCCAGTACCCACTGATAGCCTTACCTAATCTATTGGCGGGGAATGAAAGAGGCCCCAGCAACCTTAGATGTATAACGTATGAACTTGCTCACCCGAACGTAGACGTACATCATGGGTGAGAAAGTAGAGAATATTTACATTAGCATTTTTGGTCATTTAGCAGACGCTCTTGTCCAGAGCGACTTGCAGGAGCAATTGGGGTTGGGTGCCTTGCTCGGGGGCACATCGGCAGATTTTTCGCCTGGTCGGCTCGGGGATTGGAACCGGCGACCTCTCGGTTGCTGGCATGGTGCTCTTGGTTACTGGGCTACCTGCCGCCCCATATGAGTTTAAGGTTGTGCCGTTGTTTGATCATGTGATGGGGTTTGATGGGTGATCGGACCATGACTGGTGTGGTTATGGAAGTAATGTATAAATAGTGGAGAGCCAATAGGGGGTTCCATTGAACTATTATGTTTTGTTGGGCATTTCGGTGGCATGGGGTGGGGTCTGTGTGTATGAGTGAATTCGGCGGCTGGTATGGGTGGTGACCGGATACTACTGAGTATTTGGTTTGTTGATGTTGAATGGAAGATTTGTAGCATGGTTGGGGTTAAATAGAAAGACTCACTTATTCAATAGGGAATGGGTGAAGGGAGAGAGTTTTTGTGTTGCTGAATGAGGTGAGAGCTAGTGCGGTTTTCATTTGGTGACGTCACTTGCTCTATGAACTGGAAATATTTACTTTGAAAGGATCGCGGAATGTGTGGGGTGACTGGCAATGTATGTAGAGGGTCCCTGGTTTGAACCCAGGTAGGGACAGTGGGTAAAGCTTTCGCATTGGGGCTATAGACCTAGATTATTACGTGGATTGAGAAATGTGAAAGGTTGAATTAGATAGCTTAAGTAGAAGTATTCTAGAAAGGGCTATGAAAATATGTTACAAGGTCCCCGCGCCTCCCCCGTTGTGTAGGAAGGAGCAAGGGGAGGGGTGAGAGATAGTTCAAATGATAGGAATATCATTAAATGTATGCTTATCAACGATAGCAAGTATTTGTTTTATTAATTAGGGCCTAATCAGAGAGAACAGTTAAAGAAATTGAATAGCGAACTGAAATGGCGATAGAGCTGTGAAAATTGAGTTGAGGACAATGGAGAATAATTTATGGCTCTGGTTAGCGGGAGAAAAAAAAAATAGAGACAGTCCAGCGAGTTAGATTGAGCTGTAAGATTTCAAGTAGAGGTCTAAATACTTGACTGGAAGGCAGTGCTTTGATAAATTCGAATTGTTATTACTTTATTCGATAGGTTGCTTAACACCAGTGGTGTATGCAAATAGTTGGTGAATTCTAAAAACGATAATTTATTTTCATTACGGGGACCAGGGGATGCAAGTAGCTTTAGCTATTATGCTGAGGGAATAGCACCAACCTATAGTGGGTTCTAGATTTGTTAAATAAACAAACTTATATTTTAAACTAAAGTAATGCAATAGGCTACAATTTTAACATTATCAGAAAAAGGCACAATTTAATGTGAAATAGTTATTACAATTATTATTAATAGTTATTACAGTTATTATCATTGATCCAGTAATGATAGAAGGATAGTAGAGGAAAGGCAAGGGATTCAATCTAATTTAGGGAAAGAAGCAGAGTATGAAGATATATTAGGGAGAAAATACCATTAACAGAGGGATATAAAACGTTTAGCTGAAAAAGACAACAGGAATAATTTACCTTACACCCTAATATAGACATTAGACCACACCAGAAGTAGAGATGGCAGGATCACCAGTAGCAATCATGAAGAGAAGGTTCCCAGAAAATAGTGAAGATATTGGTAATATCTCTAACAAATGAGAAAAAGGACCAGAAAGATAGTAACTAAATGGCCAAAGGAGGGAACATTTGATGTAACCGTGATTGTATTGGCTAAAAAATGAAATATGACATTTACAGGGGGGACAGGAACAATAGAAGGGGATCATTTGAGATGAGATCACATGTAGCAGATTTAGGGTAATCAATTAAATAATCATTGTATACTCGAGGAATTTTGAGTGGTTTTATGGATTAGTTATGAGGAATTAGATTGATACAAACAATTATTGATGGGTTAGGACTGGGGATATCTGTATCATGTTTTGTGTGTACTACCATCTTTAGATTACTGATGGCAATTGGATGATAAATTACCAATATTACCTAAGTGATTGTTTAGGTAGGTGGTAATATTGACACATGGGCAAAACATGTGTCAAAGGGGGGATGGTAGGAGATGGTAGGATTAAATAATAAATATATACGAAGGAGGACACAAAATACAAAAAAAAAAGAAAAAAGAATGCAGTCAGAAATAGAAATTGAGAGCTGAACATGTGTGAAGATAGTTTATTAACCACACCCGTATGTCAGCGGTTTTGTGCCCCACAGGTGAACTAAAGGAGAAGGTGACCCACTCTATCTAACCAGGTGACTGGTGAGCATCCAGTCCCTAAAGAAGAAAAACTGGAAGCAGGCCTGTTGGGAAGGGCCCTATCAGGTTATATTGGTTACTGCCTTTGCCATTAGAATAGCAGAAAGAGCAACCTGGGTCCACGTTACCCACTGCAAAAAGGTAAGAACACATGCAAGCACCACTGAACACACGCAGAGTTAGAGAGAAGAACTGTACCAATAGGGTCTGGGGATCACCTCTGTTAACGAAGATCTCCTACCCCGACCTATCATCACTGTAGTGTGTTCTCAGGGTGTGAGTATGGGGTAGTACCAAGAAGAAAGACTGAGGACAGGTGAGGGTTGGCGGTTTTGGGGAATATGGATAACTTGAGTTGCATCATAGTCTCGGTAATGGTCTTGATATGTCAAGATCCACCACCAATTGTGCTATGCCCTTACCATTGTTAAGAAGTAAAAGAGAAGAGAAGCGACCCAACATACTGACCGTCAAGGACGAGTGGCCTACAAAATGGGAGTCAGAGAAGGGCAGACTGTCAGATTCAAAATAAGGGTTAGGGACGTAGCCAACGGGTGGGGTACATGTCAATAAGCAGCTTGGGGATTATAAAATCCCATTATATTCGTGTTCGGCCCCTACAGCGGATTGTTCCTAGACTCAAGTGTTTAAATACACTTGGGGATGGGGATATGAGACCGGGCGGGACTGAACATCCAGATGGGGGGTAAAGAGAAACAAAGACATCACCAATTATCAATTGGAGATTTAAGTTCGGAAGCACAGGAGAGAATTCTAAACCTTACAGCCCCTGTAACCGATGTGTGGTGGGCGTGTGCCAGTAAAGGCAGTGTAAGGCAGAGAATTCCAAAAGGGTGGCTAGATACGTGCGCCCTGGTTCTACTGGTTCAGCTAGTTAGAATTAGTCACCAGGAACCAAGGATTAAACAGATGTAGGAGGAGTTTTCACAAGAAGGAGAATAGCCCTATTTAGATGGATGCGATTGGGATACCAAGGGGGGTATCGGATGGATACTGAGCTATGAAACAATTAGGGGAAGGGTTTACTACCACGTTCTTTTGGTGGGTGACAAGCGAAATTGTGGATTGGATTCATGATATCTATTACGACCAACAACGATTTATTGGCTGGACTAGGGATGCAAGAGAAGGGATCTTTGAACAATTATCCGCCATCTCACTCTTATGACTTAGTAAAAAGAGGTTGGCTCTAGATCAGGCAGAAAGGGGTGGTGTCTATAGAATGGTAAGCCATTTTGTACGTTTATCCCTAACAACACCAGTCCTGACGGGAGTATCTCTAAAGCCCTAGTTGGTATAGATAAACTATCAGCTGAAATGAAGAGCATGGCTGGAATGGAGGGAAACGGACTGTTCTCCTGGTTGAATGATTGGTTTGGTAAGTACTCTGTTATGGTGGTTACAGTATTTCTGACCCTAGTAGTTGTGTTTCTAAAATTAATGTGCTGTGCTGCCTGTGTAATTCCTTGTTTGAGAAAGTCTGTTACAGATGTCGTGCATACGGCTGGTATGATGCCCCTCCTAGGGGCTCAAGAAGGGGATGCAGACACTGAGTCTAGCTTTCGGAAGAAACTGGGGTTGACAAAGGATGACCCTTGGTTTGCTATTGGTGAGGTGGTGGAGTGACACCCTAGTGGGTGTCTAAAGGGGGAATCAAAACTCCCTGTTTGTGTTTTTATGTTTTATAAATCCATTTTAACTATTGTGAATGTTTGTCTTTCCTTATGTGAAGGTTTGAAGTTCCTGGGTGGCTGGTAGCCAACCTAGTACAAGTTAGGTGTAGATGGAAGGACTGAAGGCCTTTTTATTATCATTATTGCCTATAAAAGTGTGATTCTTTTTGTTTGTATTGTATTTTAATGAGTGACACCCTAGTGGGTGTCAAAAGAGGGAATCCTAAATTTCCCTGAAATTTCTTATTTTGGGTTCACACCCAGCGGGTGTGACAGATGTAGGAGGAGTTTTCACAAGAAGGAGAATAACCCAGCGGGTGTGAAAAGGGGGATTGTGGGGCTCTATTTTCTTATAACTAGATGTGATGCCTAGCTTAGAAAGAATACATTAATGATTAAACATAATAGGTTTGTGCTGTACTGATATAGATTGTTTAACATAACAAGCTGTGATTAATGTGAGGAACCGTTAGGGGGTAGGCTGAGACAGGCTTGTGACTCACACACACAGCCTCTTTGTTAAACCGCTCAAGGACAAAGTACTGCAACATGAAGAAGAAAACTATGTCTGAGGTTGCTGACTCGAGACAAGTTGTAAAGATAACAACTAATGCCTGGCAACAGTGAAGCGCCAAGGGGCTGGGACCAGCCTGTGCGCCATCGATAGGTTGGGTAAGTTTAAACCACACCCAGCCTCTACTCTGACAGGCCCAGCATGGAGCGGGAACTATCTCTGTCAGAGTATTTAAAGAAGAACATAACAAAAGCTCAGTTCTCTGACTGCCCTGCGTGGTTTTTCAGTGGGCCCGTATATATACGAACATCATATTTACCATTCAAGTGTTTGCATTAATTAAAATACTAGTCTATTTTAGAAGACGTGTATTGACCTCTTTTTGTTCCTATACCAGATTTGAATTGACGCAACTTGACAGAGCATACACCCACATGTATGACTCACCGATTTTGTATGACTCAACAAGGGTCCAAATTCAACAAAGATCCAGCAAAAAAAAGGGCCTTATGCATTTCAGGTAAAATAACAACCCAATATTCATTTTCCAGGACAAATAAGCTAGCAAAAGGTAAGCTAGCTAAATGTCCATGTTTAATGTGTGTTTCAACCTATCCCCAAATGAATATAGTTGGTTTACAGTTGGTTTTTGGTATTTTAACCTGCATGTCTTGAACGCGTCGGGAGGGGTAGACAAAATCGCCCAACAACCTGCCCACTTGACCCTATCCCCTCCTCTCTTCTCCAGACCATCTCCGGTGACCTTCTCCCTTACCTCACCTCGCTGATCAACTCATCCTTGACCGCTGGCTATGTCCCTTCCGTCTTCAAGGGAGCGAGAGTTGCACCCCTTCTCAAAAAAGCAACACTCGATCCCTCTGATGTCAACAACTACAGACCAGTATCCCTTCTCTCTTTTCTCTCCAAAACTATTGAGCGTGCCGTCTTTAGCCAACTCTCTTGCTATCTCTCTCAGAATGACCTTCTTGATCCAAACCAGTCAGGTTTCAAGACTGGTCATTCAACTGAGACTGCTCTTCTCTGTGTCACGGAGGCTCTCCGCACTGCTAAAGCTAACTCTCTCTCCTCTGCTCTTGTCCTTCTAGACCTGTCTGCTGCCTTTGATACTGTGAACCATCAGATCCTCCTCTCCACCCTCTCCGAGCTGGGCATCTCCGGCGCGGCTCACTCTTGGATTGCGTCCTACCTGACCGGTCACTCCTACCAAGTGGCGTGGCGAGAAGCTGTCTCCGCACCACGTGCTCTCACCACTGGTGTCCCCCAGGGCTCAGTTCTAGGCCCTCTCCTATTCTCGCTATACACCAAGTCACTTGGCTCTGTCATATCCTCACATGGCCTCTCCTATCATTGCTACGCTGACGACACACAACTAATCTTCTCCTTTCCCCCTTCTGATAACCAGGTGGCGAATCGCATCTCTGCATGTCTGGCAGACATATCAGTATGGATGACGGATCACCACCTCAAGCTGAACCTTGGCAAGACGGAGCTGCTCTTCCTCCCGGGGAAGGACTGCCTGTTCCATGATCTCGCCATCACGGTTGACAACTCCGTTGTGTCCTCCTCCCAGAGTGCGAAGAGCCTTGGCGTGACCCTGGACAACACCCTGTCGTTCTCCGCTAACATCAAGGCGGTGACCCGATCCTGTAGGTTCATGCTCTACAACATTCGGAGAGTACGACCCTGCCTTAGACAGGAAGCGGCACAGGTCCTAATCCAGGCACTTGTCATCTCCCGTCTGGATTACTGCAACTCGCTGTTGGCTGGGATCCCTGCCTGTGCCATTAAACCCCTACAACTCATCCAGAATGCCGCAGCCCGTCTGGTGTTCAACCTTCCCAAGTTCTCTCACGTCACCCCGCTCCTCCACACACTCCACTGGCTTCCAGTTGAAGCTCGCATCTGCTACAAGACCATGGTGCTTGCCTACAGAGCTGTGAGGGGAACGGCACCTCCGTACCTTCAGGCTCTGATCAGTCCCTACACCCAAACGAGGGCATTGCGTTCATCCATCTCTGGCCTGCTGGCTCCCCTACCTCTGCGGAAGCATAGTTCCCGCTCAGCCCAGTCAAAACTGTTCGCTGCTCTGGCACCCCAATGGTGGAACAAGCTCCCTCACGACGCCAGGACAGCGGAGTCACTCACCACCTTCCGGAGACATTTGAAACCCCACCTCTTTAAGGAATACCTGGGATAGGATAAAGTAATCCTTCTACCCCCCCCTTACCCCAAAAATACAAAAATAATAATAATACATATAAAAAAATAAAAAAACAAAATTGTTAAGTGGTTATCCCACTGGCTATAAGGTGAATGCACCTATTTGTATGTCGCTCTGGATAAGAGCGTCTGCTAAATGATGTAAATGTAAATGTAATGATGGTGAATGCAGACTCACATGCGGAGCCGGTTCAGTCAGCATGTAATCCATTATTGCTTGCACCACTCTGCACAGAGACCGGTTTCGAGACTTCGTAGTACCTCAGAACACGTGTGAACGACACCAGGAGCTTTATTTCCTGTACAGCTTGGTCATGTTTAGGCACCCAGTGACACACACTGTCCTTGTCCAGGAGCCGGCAAAGTGGCTCACACACCTCAGTGTCACGCCCTGGCTCTGGGGACACTTGTATGTTGAGCCAGGGTGTGCATTTCATTTGTTTTTCTGGTATGTGTATTTCTATGTTGGCCTGAGTGGCTCCCAATCAGAGGCAACGAGTGTCAGCTGTCGTTGGTTGTCTCTGATTGGGAGCCATATTTAAACTGTCTGTTTCCCATTTGTGTTTGTGGGATCTTGTTTCAAGTCTGTTTATGTTAGACCGTGAACTGTCACGTATCGTTTGTTGTTTTGATCGTGTCTCTAATTAAAGAGTATGTTTGCCTGCAACGCTGCGCCTTGGTCCTCATCTTTGGTAGACGAGCGTGACAGAAGATCCCACCTCGACTGGATCAAGCAACGTGACGAGGAGAGAGGATGGACTTGGGAGGAGATGAGTGCGAGTCTGGCAAGAGGGATGGAGGCCTTGGCCACGGGTAGGAGTGAAGCCCATACAATTTTTAGGGGGGGGCTAACGCCGTGGACGACGGGGCAGCAGGAGGCCGCCAGGTTACGGGAGTCACTGGTCACCAGGGGGAAGGAGGATGTAGAGGCACGGCGAGAGGTACTGGCGTGTGTTGCCAGTCCGGTCCGGCCTGTTCCTGATCCCCACGTAGGGCCAGTGGTGTGTGTTCCCAGTACGGTCCGGCCTGTCCCTGCCACTCGCACCAAGTCAGTGGTGCGCTTCGTCAGCCCGGCACGGCCCGTTCCTGCTCCCCGCACCAAGTCAGTGGTGCGCGTCGTCAGCCCGGTCCGGCCCATTCCTGCTCCCCGCACCAAGTCAGTGGTGCGTTTCGTCAGCCCAGCTCGGCCCGTTCCTGCTCCCCGCACCAAGTCAGTGGTGCGCTTCGTCAGCCCGGCACGGCCCGTTCCTGCTCCCCTCACCAAGTCAGTTGTGCGCTTCGTCAGCCCGGTCCGGCCCGCTCCTGCTCCCCGCACCAAGTCAGTGGTGCGTTTCGTCAGCCCGGCGCGGCCCGCTCCTGCTCCCCACACCAAGCCAGTGGTGTGCGTCGTCAGTCCGGCACGGCCCGTGCCTGTTCCACCGGTGGCTAGTCCGGCACCGGTCAGATGCTTCACGCCGGAGCTAGAGCAATCCGCTCCACCAGTGTGCAGTCCAGCTCCGGCCAGCGGGGCCAGACCGGACCAGGGGTACTTTGGGGGGTTGGAGCGGGGATCAGGCCCGGAGCCGGATCCGCCGCCTAAGCGGAGTGCCCACCCGGTCCCTCCCCTGTGGTGTTTGGTGGGCGCGGTCAGAGTCCGCGCCTTTAGGGGGGGGTACTGTCACGCCCTGGCTCTGGGGACACTTGTATGTTGAGCCAGGGTGTGCATTTCATTTGTTTTTCTGGTATGTGTATTTTTATGTTGGCCTGAGTGGCTCCCAATCAGAGGCAACGAGTGTCAGCTGTCGTTGGTTGTCTCTGATTGGGAGCCATATTTAAACTGTCTGTTTCCCATTTGTGTTTGTGGGATCTTGTTTCAAGTCTGTTTATGTTAGACCGTGAACTGTCACGTATCGTTTGTTGTTTTGATCGTGTCTCTAATTAAAGAGTATGTTTGCCTGCAACGCTGCGCCTTGGTCCTCATCTTTGGTAGACGATCGTGACACTCAGACAGCTTTGGCAGGAACTTTGCCAGGTATGTCACAAAGCCAATGAAACGCTGTACTGCCTTGGCATCAGTGGGTGTCGGCATGTCCAGTACAGCCCAGGTCTTCTCTGGGTCTATTTTCAGTCCCTCAGAGGATAGTATGTGTCCATGAAACGGAACTGCTTTCAGCTTGAACTGCAGCTTTTACACACAGAGCCTGAGCCTCACCTCCCTGCACCGCTCCATCAGTGTGCGCAGGTTGTTGTCGTGTTGACGCTCGCCTCATCATCAGAGTCCCCGCATCAGACACAAGAATATCGTCTGTGATCGGCTCGATGCCTCGAAGGTCCCCCAGCAGTTCATGTTGCTTACGTTGATAGATCTCGGGGGCCATGGACACGCCAAAGGGAAGTTTCAGCCATCTCATCCTCCCCATGGCGTCCAGAATTTAGTCATCCGGATGCTGTCCTCATCAAGTTTACACTGGAGATAGGCATCTCTGGCACCCACCAGTGTAAATACGCGTGCCATGGGCAGTTTACAACACATCCTCTAATGTTGGCATAAGGTAGTCAGACCTTTTCACTGCCTGATAAAGGGGCTTTGGGTCCATACATCATCTGATATTTTATGGCTTGGCAACCACGACCATGTTGCTTAGCCAGGGCATCGGCTCAGTCACTGGGGTGACATGTCCATAACGCTCATGTTTATGTAGTTGGGCTTTCACTCATGCCTTCAAGGCTACAGGCACATTCCGTGGTGCATATTGCACAGGGGCGACCTCGAGTCCATTACACAGTGGTGTAAAGTACTTAAGTAATCAAACTTGAAAGTACTACTTAAGTAGTTTTTTGGGGTATCTGTACTTTACTTTACTATTTATATTTTTGACTACTTTTACTTTACTACATTCCTAATGAAAATTAGGTACTTTCTACTCCATACATTTCCCCTGACACCCAAAAGTACTTGTTACATTTTGAATGCTTAGCAGGACAGGAAAATGGTCTAATTCACACAGTTATCAAGAGAACATTCCTGGTTATCCCTAGTGCCTCTGATCTGGCGGACTCACTAAACACATGCTTCGTTTGTAAATGATGTCTGAGTGTTGGAGCGTGCCCCTGGCTCTCCGTAAATTAAAAATATAAGAACATGGTGCTGTATGGTTTGGTTAATATAAGGAATTTGAATTGATTTATACTTTTAATTTTGATACTTAAGTATATTTTAGCAATTACATTTACTTTTGATACTTAAGTATATTTAAAACCAAATACTGTTAGACTTTTACTCAAGTAGGATTTTACTGGATGACTTTCACTTGAGTCAATTTCTATTAAGGTATCTTTACTTTTACTCAAGTATGACAATTGTGTACTTTTCCACCACTGCCATTACAAAGTGGCAACCTGGTCTCAGAGCATTTCGTATTAATATGATATGTTACATTTCGTATGGTATGTATTATTTTGTGGATGTCCATCATCCATTTCTCATGATATGTTATGAATTTCAATTTGTATTATATGTTAGGAATTTGCTAAATGTACAATATGTTAGGAATTTGCTAAACGTACTATATGTTACGAATTTACAAAAAACTAATTCTATGTTACAAATTCTAGCTAAGTGGCTAATGTTAGCTTGCTAGCTAAGGTTAGCTAGGCTAGGGGTTAGGGTTAAGGTTAGGGTTACATTTAGGAGTTAGGTTAAGGTTAGGGTAAGGGATACCTATAGGGTTAAGGTTATGGTTAGAGTTAGGGGAAAGGTTAGCTAACATGCTAAGGAGTTGCAAAGTAGCTCAAAAGTAGTAAGTAGTTGAAAACTTGCTAATTAGCTAAAATACTAAAGTTGTCCATGATGAGATTCGAACTCGCAACCTTTGAGTTGCTAGACGTTCACCTTACACACCCACCCCGACAAACCACCCTAAGTAACCATCTGTCTTATGTAACAATACCATACATAACATATACTAATTTGAGTGTCTCGGATTTAAATTTACTATGTTACGTCTAGTCTATGAGACCAGACTGTAAGTGGACATCTCCTGGCACAGACTCCACTGGATCATTGAAAACGTCAGAATATGCGCTCAATGCCTCTTTGGGGCACTGCTCCACTTTGTTTAGCTCCCCTGGAATTGTGACAGTCATGACTCCTAAGCGCTCACAAGTAGAACCAGAGAGTAGTGGGTTTTGGTCTGACTCCACAACTTCAAAGAGTAGCTTGTCCTTCACCCCCTTAATGACACTGTCTGTGTGATATCGCCCCATTGACAAAATTAACTCTCCTGAGTACAGTTTCAGCGGTGTGTTGCTTGCCTGTAGTGGGGTATTTGATGATATTCTCTCTTTCATTCTCCTACTCTTAACATGTTGCCCCTGTGTCAAACGGGCATTATTGTCTTTTATTATTCTGTTTTAGCTGCACAAACCATTTCTGGCCCTGAGAGTGACCTGTACTGATGCAGACCAGTTCCTCACTGTCAGAGCCTCCCTCTCTCTATATAGTATCCTCCACAACATGCACTTTCTTTACTCAGCGTGATCGTTCCCCTGCCTGACACACCTTCGCAAAATGCATACCAAGCCTAGACAGACGATAGTGCATGGGCGCTAGATCTGCACTATCGGCTGCCCAGACTAGAAAAATATACACAAATTAAGATTACCCGTTCGTAGTCTACTTACCGCATAATACTGTCACGACGTCAACCAACACAGATAATAAACAAACTAGTCACAATCAGGTTTCACGAGAAGGTGGTCTGTGTCTGTACTTTCAGAAACGTCCTCCTGATTTCTAGTAATCAGAAAGTGAAAGTGTCAGCAGGCTATCACAGCCCATTGGTTGGTCGGGGATAACGTTCAACTCATTACACGTCACCCGACCGTCTCTATGGCTTTGACAAAATAAATCGCCTCCTTTATCTATTCGTTTTTATTGTTTTCTTGCACAACAGGTCATTCATGTCACAACAATACTCAATTTTCTGACAAGGTCAAATAGCATTACACAATGCAAGTATTGATTGGTTTAACAAAAATAATCTGCATGAATTTGTGAGTTCATACCAGTTGGAGGGCCGGTCAAGTGGATTTTTCCCAGTCGTATGTGTTAAATTCCAACTTGGTTACAAACGCAGCATGAGGGCTGTTTTTAGGCACAGAGCAAAGATACCGCCCTTAGCCGTGGTATATTGGCCATATACCACAAACCCCCAAGGTGCCTTATTGCTATTATAAACTGGTTACCAACATAATTAGAACAGTAAACAAGTCATACCCGTGGTATATTGTCTGACATACCACAGCTTTCAACCAATCATTATCCAGGACCCAGACTACCCGGTTTATATGTTGCGTTCACATGCTAGTCGGAACTGAGAAACTTTGACATTTTCGACTTGCTAACTGGTTGTAGTTATACATGTGCCGCATTCAACCACTTAGCAAGTCAGACATTTCCGAATTCCGACCAGCACGTGAACGCGGCAAAAATGTCTCATATAACACAGCTTTCAGCCAATCAACATCCAGGAACCAAACTTCCCAGTTTGTAATATTTAATTATTGGATTGTTTTATCACAGGTATAACCATCTCAGTCATTATCAATCTATTGATTGTACTAAGTACCATTGATCTTAGAATCAGACTCCTATATCATGTTTGTTTAAGCACACATTTTTGGTTTATGTTTGATGTTGTAGCCTAGGCCTATGCATAAAGTAAATATACAGGTACACGGCTTGGAAAGAGCATATACTACTACATGTTATAGTAGCCTAATTTCAGATGATTGAGGTTCATGTGTCCATTTCCCCTAATAATGAAAACAATACATCACAAAATGTAATAATCATCAGAAAATGTACTTTCTGCAATTGATTTCAGTTATAGTCATTGGATGCATTACAAAAGGACCACACAATGTGTATGGTGCTCAGTAAGGGGGAAGTATCAGAATCAATATCAGTATTTATGCAATAGCAGTATTTATGCAATACTGTTTACACACTTCTTTATCTTATAAGGGGAGTGTTCTGGTCCTCTGTAGGACATACAATGGAAGGTCGACGGCAGATAATGTCACAACAGCTTGTCTCCTGAGAAGAGATTAACATACTGAATCTTAACTTCATTTGGAAATAATTAGATATCTGTTTAGAGCAACCAAAATATTTGATTTCTAGTTCATAACATGAAAAATATGACTTTCTAATTATACATACGCTGGAGGGTAGAAAACAGCAGCAGCAGATGTTGAGGAAATTGCAACAACAGCTTGTCTCCTGAGAAGAGATTAACATACTGCATGTCAACTTCCTTTGGAAAGAATTAGATATCATTTTAGAGCAACCAAAATATTTGATTTCTAGTTTATAACATAAAAAAATATCATGTTCATATTACTAATAAACATACAAGTGTAGAGTGAATGTGGAATATAACAAAGGTAAAGCAAACTACCATTGGCTGTACAGTTTGCCTCTCATGAGCCCTATTGACTCGTGCTTCATTTTTAGTCTGAAAGAAAAAGTGGAAAGAATAGCAACGTTTCTATTAGTTTCCATGGTACATTATCTACAGAGTGATTCAGTACTGAATTAAAACATTTAAAATGGTGATTAAATGATACAATACCTCAGGACGTATGTCAAGCTTCTTCAAAATGTCTTTGACTGCTGCTTCATTGCGTGGACACTCCAGTAGTCCTTTGCTCTCATGGAACAGATAGTCCACTGTGAGTATTACATCACCTCTGGTCACTAGTCTGCTACTGTCAGGTACAGTGTAGTCTGGATCGAAGGAGTGATGCAGCACTACCAGAATGACAGGTTTACTAGCTGTCGAGAGTGGGGATAAAAATAACAATAATCACGTAAAACATACATTAATGTTTTGAAAATGTTCTTCATGGATATTGATAACCTGGAATCTGCTTCAGTGCTGCTTCAATATCAGTCCCAGACCGAGAGACAATGGAACAGAAAGCCAAGATGACATCACTCTCCTCTAGTGACGTCACTTTAGTTAAGTGTCTATTGGCAGTGAGATGATCAAATAATTCCTCATGAGACCCCAGAGTATTCCCAGTCACAACAGTGAAGAATTTGTCCATCCTCGACCCTATAGAGATACAGGAAATGTCTGAGGTAAACTAGAAAGGTTTGTCAGATCTTTAAGCACTGCTCACTCTGATCAACCCACAAGTATTCACTTCAGTGGATGAACTCTCAGTCTATTCCATGATAACCACTTTTAACATGGTTTCATGGATATTGATTACCTTGAAGGGAACACCCTGCTTGACAGTAGATAACCGTTTCAAAAGGCCCTAGGGCACCTATTTATTGTGCAACACATATTGTTACATTTATAACAGTACTTACTTTTTGAATAGTCCTGCTGCAACAGAAAATAAAGTTTAGTTCCCTTTTAAAAGATCATAGAAAATACTATTTTAATTGTTTGGGGGAGAATATTCATTTCAAAAGTCCAACATAATTGCCATAAGCAGACTGTTATGTTTCATTCAATGTGATTTCTAATGTCTATGAGTTATGAGGTAACTATTAGTTTTCAAACATCAACAGAATACCTAGAAGGAAACAGTCAAAGCTGTAGCCTTTATGCCAACCTGTTTAGGTTGGCTTGTAATTGCAGAGTTCTTGCGACCTGGAGGACGTTTGTCAACTCCCGTGTTCATGTTAGCATCGTAAACAGCATCTAAAAACAATAGCAAAAACCAGCAGTGAGTGAGGACTGAATGACAATGCATTGCCTAAACAAAGTGTCAAAATGAATCCCCATATGCTGACTGTACCTTCAGGTGGATGTGAAGCAGCGGGCGGGATCTGTCTGGTCTTCTCTGGAGCAGCAGGCTTACTTGTCTAGAAAGGAGAGGTTGTTACTCATTGATCCAAAACAATGACCAATAAATAATAATTTATTCTAATACTAGTTTTAAATTACTACTATTATTAAAGACAATTGCGTATTCCCTAATAAAAGGTTTTTGGTGTGAAGTCTCTGCTTTTGCATGTGTATTGTATTTAATAGTAAGTTGTTTACTGACAAGAATAAGGATGAACTACCTTTGGCTGTATTTCTGGCCTGTCCAGAATCTTTCTAATTGCTTCTTCATTGCGTGGACACTCCAGTAGTCATTTGCTCTCATGGAAGAGACAGTCCACTGTGAGTATTACATCACCTCTGGTCACTAGTCTGCTACTGTCAGGTACAGTGTAGTCTGGATTGAAGGTGTGATGCAGCACTACCAGAATGACAGGTTTACCAGCTGTCGAAAGAGAAACAAAATGTCAACATCAACGATAGAACTGGATTAGTAAAGTACAGTGACAATTGCTAAATATAATGTGATAAGTATAAATTATTGTTGCAGAGGAATCACATTTCATAAAAATATAGTGCTGAACTTAAAGGGCAATCTGTAGTTGCTACATCAATTTTTGGACATACAAATTAATTATATGTTCACACCCATTGATTATTTAAGAATATACAGTAACTTATAAATACCGTAGTTGAACTGTCGTACTCCATCAGAACACAAATTATACGCTTGTTTTACTCCAATGTTTGTAAACAATGTACAAGTAAACAATCACTGTATAGCCTGTAAACATGGTTAAAGCTATAATCATATATCATGGATGGTCAGTTCTTGCGTCCCTAGCTCGATCTATGAATTTGAGACTGGTTACATTTCTCCAGCCCCATTCCTTCAGCTTTTTGGTGGGGGGACCACTTTGTTATTGTTATAACTGCGGAAGATATAAGGAAGATTGTAATTGCATCAGATTTGTGTGTGCATTGAATCTAAATGACATCCTGACTGAATTACCTGGAATCTGCTGCAGTGCTGCTTCAATATCAGTCCCAGCACGAGAGATGATGGGACAGAAAGACAAGATGACATCACTCTGCTCTGGTGACATCACCTCAGTCAGACCTCTTTGTGTGGTGAGACGATGATTGAATTCCACATGAGACCCCAGAGTATTCCCAGCCACAACAGTGAAGAATTTCTCCATCCTCAACATATTTTCAGCATTCTTGGGGCCTGGGGGATGTTTGTTTCTGCTTGTTGTGGAGTCGTAAACTCCAGTGTCCTTGTCAGTAGTATCTAACCAACAAGGAAACGCAGCATTTATCAGGGATTGGATGACAATGCATAGCCTAAATAAAGTGTCAAAATTAATCCCTTTAGATACCTGCAGGTGTTTGTGCTGCAGCTGGGAGGAGCTGGTTGTTCATCTCTGGAGCACTAGTCTTATTTTTCTAGGAAGGAAAGGTTGAGACTTTATTGGTTGTCACACCCTGGCTCTGGGACTCTATATGTTGAGCCAGGGTGTGTATATTCTATGTGTGGTGTTTCTATGTCTGGATTCTATGTGTTGTATTTCTGTGTTGGCCAGAGTGGTTCCCAATCAGAGGCAACGAGTGTCAGCTGTTGCTGGTTGTCTCTGATTGGGAGCCATATTTATAGAGGCTGTTTTCCCACAATAGTTGTGGGATCTTGTTCTAGTTGGTTTGTGTTAGACCGTTGACTGTCACGTTATCGTTTTGTTCGAGTGTTTACTCTCTTTAATTAAAGATGTTTGCCTGCAACGCTGCGCCTTGGTCTACTCTCTCTAACGATCGTGATAGAAGATCCCACCATACCAGGACCAAGCAGCGTGTCCAGGAGCAGGCGGCCTGGACATGGGAGGAAGCGCCGGGAAAGGAGCTGGAGAGGTTGGCGATGGCCCAGGTGGGCAAATCGTGGTCCTGGGAGGACATGCTCGGGGGCAAAGGGCCATGGGCTAGGATTAAGGCCCTGGCGAGAGAGGAGCAACGGAGTCAACAGTGTCGTCGTCAGACGGACGAGAGGCAACCCCAGAATTTTTTTAGGGGGGGGGCACACGGCAGGGGCGACTGGGCAGCAGGAGGCTGCCACAGGGCGAAATGGGAGACGAGGAGAGAAGGCCACCGGGTTACGGGAGCCATTGGCGAGAGGAGGGAAGGAAGTTGTAGAGGCACGGCGAGAGGTACTGAGGTGTATTGCCAGTCCGGTCCGGCCTGTTCCTGATCCCCGTTTAAGGCCAGTGGTGTGTGTTCTCAGTACGGTCCGGCCTGTTCCTCGCACCAAGCCTACGGTGTGCGTCGCCAGCCCGGCCCGGCCTGTTCCCGCTCCTCGCACCAAGCCTACGGTGTGCGTCGCCAGCCCGGCCCGGCCTGTTCCTGCCACTCACACCAAGCCTACGGTGTGCGTCGCCAGCCCGGTCCGGCCTGTTCCTGCCACTCACACCAAGCCTACGGTGTGCGTCGCCAGCCCGGCCCGGCCTGTTCCTGCCCCTCGCACCAAGCCTACGGTGCGAGTCGTCAGCCCGGCCCGGCCTGTTCCTGCTCCTCGCACCAAGCCTACGGTGTGCGTCGCCAGCCCGGCCCGGCCTGTTCCCGCTCCTCGCACCAAGCCTACGGTGTGCGTCGCCAGCCCGGCCCGGCCTGTTCCCGCTCCTCGCACCAAGCCTACGGTGTGCGTCGCCAGCCCGGCCCGGCCTGTTCCTGCCCCTCGCACCAAGCCTACGGTGCGAGTCGTCAGCCCGGCCCGGCCTGTTCCTGCCCCTCGCACCAAGCCTACGGTGTGCGTCGCCAGCCCGGCCCGGCCTGTTCCTGTCCTCGCACCAAGCCTACGGTGTGCGTCGCCAGCCCGGCCCGGCCTGTTCCTGCTCCTCGCACCAAGCCTACGGTGCGAGTCGTCAGCCCGGTCCGGCCCGTTCCTGCTCCACGCACCAAGCCAGGGGTGCGAGTCGTCAGCCCGGTCCGGCCCGTTCCTGCTCCACGCACCAAGGCAGGGGTGCGCATCGTCAGCCCGGTCCGGCCCGTTCCTGCTCCACGCACCAAGCCAGGGGTGCGAGTCGTCAGCCCGGTCCGGCCCGGTCCTGCTCCACGCACCAAGCCAGGGGTGCGAGTCTTCAGCCCGGTCCGGCCCGTTCCTGCTCCACGCACCAAGCCAGGGGTGCGCATCGTCAGCCCAGTCCGGCCCGTTCCTGCTCCACGCACCAAGCCAGGGGTGCGCGTCGTCAGTCCGGCACAACCCGTGCCTGGGTCACCGGTGCCTGGTCAGGTACCGGTCAACTGCTCCACACCGGAGCTTAAGCAATCCGCTCCTACGATGTCCAGTCCAGCTCCAGCCAGCGGGGCCAGACCGGACCAGGGGCGCTACGGGGGGATTATTGGAGGGTGGTGGGCAAGCCCGGAGCCGGAACCGCCACCGAGGAGGAATGCCCACCCAGCCCTCCCCTGGTTTGTTTATGTTTAGGCGCGGTCGCAGTCCGCGCCTTTAGGGGGGGGGGTACTGTCACACCCTGGCTCTGGGACTCTATATGTTGAGCCAGGGTGTGTATATTCTATGTGTGGTGTTTCTATGTCGGGATTCTATGTGTTGTATTTCTGTGTTGGCCAGAGTGGTTCCCAATCAGAGGCAACGAGTGTCAGCTGTTGCTGGTTGTCTCTGATTGGGAGCCATATTTATAGAGGCTGTTTTCCCACAATAGTTGTGGGATCTTGTTCTAGTTGGTTTGTGTTAGACCGTTGACTGTCACGTTATCGTTTTGTTGTTTTGTTCGAGTGTTTACTCTCTTTAATTAAAGATGTTTGCCTGCAACGCTGCACCTTGGTCTACTCTCTCTAACGATCGTGACATTGGTCCAGAACATTCTACACATTTTCCTATGTAAAAGTCCAATGTGAAGGCACATTGTCAAATAGTTTTTCACCTATGGAAAATCTGTTAATTATATAACTCCAATAGCAAACATATAGAGCACCTCTTAGAAAATGTTAATCATTAAGTGCTGGTTCGAAACATTATTCAAAGTAAACATTTATCTGATTTTTTTTAATGATAGATTTATATTAGACCTATTCTTTACCTTGTTGCTCATATTTCAATTTTAGCTGACGCTGCAGAGCCTCACAATGATCATCTGATCTTCAATGTAATACGAAAACAGATGCCTGAGAACACAAGCAAGACGCTCAAATTACAGTTTGGCCTATACAGTGTGAACTACTGCATAACATCAAGGTGCATACTGAACTTCTAAATGCTGTCAATGTCAATGAGCCCACCAAGATAGACAAACCAATAACAATTTTAACATTGCATTTATAAAAAGAGATTCAATGAAAGAACAAACCTGGTTTGAACCGTTTCTGTCGCAGCATCTACTTTCAGTCTTGAAATATTCTCTGAACTCACTGAATTCTTATAATAAGAAAGTGAAACTAAAATGGTCAGTAGGGTAGAAGGGTGTAACAACACCATTTCCCCCCCATGTTTTATTCAAATCATTAAAATAAGAAAACTAGACTTAGCTTTTAAGTATTACTTACTAAAGAATTTCTAAATAAAATGTATGTGTGAAGCTCTATGCCATAATCTTCTACCGGGGGCCAGTTACCCCATTTATTTCCCTTCATAGTTTATTCGCCTAAGCATGACCTTCACTCACATACCACATTTTTTCCAGACATTCCTTTTTTTGTGTCAGCAATTAGATATTGTTCTTAGGGGTGGCTAGTTACCTCCTAGGACCCTATATCACATGAATTTACATTCAACTAACCCAGCAGACTCCAATAAAAATGAAAACTTCATCACCACCCTGATTACTATAACTTCATATAGCCCTCAGTAAGCCTCAGTCAGTATTGGTTTTGGTTACTTTCAGTAGTGATTATAATGATTAAACTCACCTTCTACATCTGTTTCCTGACTCCTTGCATATGCCTTACAACTGCAGTCCACGCTGTAGTGTAAACCAGTGGAGGCTGCTGAGGGGAGGACGGCTCCTAATAATGGCTGGAATGGAGTCAATGGAATGGTATCAACCGCATGGAAACCCATTGTTTGATGTGTTTGATTCCATTTCGTTGACTCCATTCCAGCCATTATTAAGAGCCGTCCTCCTCTCAGCAGCATCCACTGGTGTAAACTATTTGTATAATCCAGTGTCAGTCATCTTGATTCAAAAGGCTAGTGTTTATGTCATTGTCAGTGGAACAGCAACACCAACAGGCACAACAGCTGAGCAGCAGATTCTTCTGCAAAGAGAGGGTAACATATGTGAATGTTTGTATGGAAAACAATGACAATGTATAGCTCTTGTGTCAACAATAAGTATACACCAGTATTCAACTCTATCGCCATCATGTGGGATACAAGTGAAATGGCTTACCTTTGGTTGCATGTTAAACGTCTTCTGAATCTTTTTGACTGCTTTTCATTGTGATGACACTCCAGTAGTACTCCCTGGCTCTCATGAAAGAGACAGTTCACTGTGAGTATTACATCACCTCTGGTCACTAGTCTGCTACTGTCAGATACAACTCACTCTGGATGGAAGGAGTGATGCAGCACTACCAGAATGACAGGTTTACCAGCTGTCGAGAGAGAGAGGGGGACAGACAGGAACAAGAAATAATTCAGGAAATCAGATAATTGTATTTTACTTAGGTACAGACAGAGTATAATTTTTTGGGGTAAGGCGTGCCGTACACGTGGTTTGAAAGTAGTGTAAAATCTGATCAATCCCTGCTGCTGGTTTCAGATCCTTTAATTAACCATTAAGTAAGTATCAGCTCCTTAAATCTAGGGAAAACATGCATATTGTTTGCCTGGATTCTGCTGCAGTGCTTATTCAATATCAGTCCCAGCACGAGAGACGATGGAACAGAAAAACAGGATGACATCACTCTCCTCCTTAATCACGTCAGTTAAACCTCTTCCTGTAGTGAGACGCCCTTTAAAGTCCTCATGAGACGTCCCAGTATTCCCAGTTGTTACAGTGAAGAATTTCATGTATTACAGCTGATTACATTCTACACAAAACTATGATGTTAATGTCATTTCGTCTCTTTCCCAGAAACACAAGTGTTCTCTCACCTTGGACCTCTATGCAACATCCTCTACAGAATCGCTTGCCTGTGTTTTGTGTCTCCTGGGGAGAGTATCAAGCACTGTATATCAACCTCAAATATGTGCCTCTGGTATATGCAATAGGCACATTTGTTATTTACTTAATATAAAACATAAACCATTTGGAAATATGGATCAGTCTAAAATGTTCACTTTTGTAAGCAGTAGCCTACAGTAGAATAAGATAAATGTAAGCCTACATGTTTAGGCATATTTACCCTGTCATTCATATTTATTTTTATTTAGTTGGGGGTTGTTTTCAATGATGTTGCAGAGCAGGATGTCGAGTAGGCAGTTATTTATCACCCCGCCCTAATCTATGGATCACCCCTGGCATGTCAATAAAATACAAATACACGTCGGTGCAATACCCTCCTTCATATCTCAACCGTTTGTAGCAGGCTGCAGGAATAAATAAATAAATGTTGCAGTAAAACTACAGTAGTCAGCAGACATTTTAGCCAAAGTGTCAGCAGGTCAAAACCAGTGGCAAATAAATACCAAACTCTATGTTGCTTTAATAACCCTAGTCGATCTTCTGTCAGTGTCACTTGAATCCAAGCAGAGAACCCAACCAGTCAATTGAAACATAGGGTTTGGATAAAGAGAACCATACACGGTGTATATATACAGTGGGGAGAACAAGTATTTGATACACTGCCGATTTTGCAGGTTTTCCTACTTACAAAGCATGTAGAGGTCTGTAATTTTTATCATAGGTACACTTCAACTGTGAGAGACGGAATCTAAAACAAAAATCCAGAAAATCACATTGTATGATTTTTAAGTAATGAATTTGCATTGTATTGCATGACATAAGTATTTGATACTTCAGAAAAGCAGAACTTAATATTTGGTACAGAAACCTTTGTTTGCAATTACAGAGATCATACGTTTCCTGTAGGTCTTGACCAGGTTTGCACACACTGCAGCAGGGTTTTTGGCCCACTCCTCCATACAGACCTTCTCCAGATCCTTCAGGTTTCGGGGCTGTCGCTGGGCAATATGGACTTTCAGCTCCCTCCAAAGATTTTGTATTGGGTTCAGGTCTGGAGACTGGCTAGGCCACTCCAGGACCTTGAGATGCTTCTTACGGAGCCACTCCTTAGTTGCCCTGGCTGTGTGTTTCGGGTCGTTGTCATGCTGGAAGACCCAGCCACGACCCATCTTCAATGCTCTTACTGAGGGATCTCGCGATACATGGCCCCATCCATCCTCCCCTCAATGCGGTGCAGTCGTCCTGTCCCCTTTGCAGAAAAGCATCCCCAAAGAATGATGCTTCCACCGCCATGCTTCAAGGTTGGGATGGTGTTCTTGGGGTTGTACTCATCCTTCTTCTTCCTCCAAACACAGCGAGTGGAGTTTAGACCAAAAAGCTCTATTTTTGTCTCATCAGACCACATGACCTTCTCCCATTCCTCCTCTGGATCATCCAGATGGTCATTGGCAAACTTCAGACGGGCCTGGACATGCGCTGGCTTGAGCAGGGGGACCTTGCGTGCGCTGCAGGATTTTAATCCATGACGGCGTAGTGTGTTACTAATGGTTTTCTTTGAGACTGTGGTCCCAGCTCTCATTGACCAGGTCCTGCCCTGTAGTTCTGGGCTGATCCCTCACCTTCCTCATGATCATTGATGCCCCACGAGGTGAGATCTTGCATGGAGCCCCAGACCGAGGGTGATTGACCGTCATCTTGAACTTCTTCCATTTTCTAATAATTGCGCCAACAGTTGTTGCCTTCTCACCAAGCTGCTTGCCTATTGTCCTGTAGCCCATCCCAGCCTTGTGCAGGTCTACCATTTTATCCCTGATGTCCTTACACAGCTCTCTGGTCTTGGCCATTGTGGAGAGGTTGGAGTCTGTTTGGTTGAGTGTGTGGACTGGTGTCATTTATAAAGGTAACAATTTCAAACAGGTGCAGTTAATACAGGTAATGAGTGGAGAACAGGAGGGCTTCTTAAAGAAAAACTAACAGTTCTGTGAGAGCCGGAATTCTTACTGGTTGGTAGGTGATCAAATACTTATGTCATGCAATAAAATGCAAATTAATTACTTAAAAATCATACAATGTGATTTTCTGGATTTTTGTTTTAGATTCCGTCTCTCACAGTTGAAGTGTACCTATGATAAAAATTACAGACCTCTACATGCTTTGTAAGTAGGAAAACCTGCAAAATCGGTAGTGTATCAAATACTTGTTCTCCCCACTGTATATCACAGGAGGTTGGTGGCACCTTAATTGGGGAGCACAGGCTTGTGGTAATGACTGGAGCGGTATTAGTGGAATGGTATCAAATAGATCAAACACGTGGTTTGATGCCATTCCATTTGTACCGTTCCAGCCATTATTATGAGCCGTGCTCCCTTCAGCAGTCTCAACTGATTTTAAATATATATATATTGTGCCTTCGGAAAGTATTCAGACCACTTGACTTTTTCCACATTTTGTGACATCACCTCATCAATCTACACTCAATACTCCATAATGACAAAGCAAAACAGGTTTTTATAAATGTTTGTAAATTTAAACAAAATAAATAATGGAAATATGACATTCAGACCCTTAACTGAGTACTTTGTTGAAGCAGCTTTTGCAGCGATTACAGCCTTGAGTCTTCTTGGGTATGACGCTACAAGCTTGGCACACCTGTATTTGGGGAGTTTCTCCCATTCATCTCTGCAGATCCTCTCAAGATCTGTCAGGTTGGATGGGGAGCATTGCTGCACAGCTATTTCAGGTCTCTCCAGAGATGTTCGATCGGATTCAAGTCCGGGCTCTGGCAGGGCCACTCATGGACATTCAGAGACTTGTCCCGAAGCCACTCCTGCGTTGTCTTTGCTGTGTGCATTGGGTCATTGTCCTGTTGGGAGGTGAACCTTCGCCCCAGTCTGAGGTCCTGAGCGCTCTGGAGCAGGTTTTCATCAAGGATCTCTCTGTACTTTGTTCCGTTCATCTTTGCCTCGATCCTGACTAGTCTCCCAGTCCCTGCCACTGAAAAACATCCCCACAGCATAATTCTGCCACCACCATGCTTTACCGTAGGGATTGTGCAAGGTTTCTTCCAGACGTGACGCTTGGCATTCAGGCCAAACAGTAAAATCTTGGTTTCATCAGACCAGAGAACCTTGTATATCATGGCCTGAGAGTCTTTTGGTGCCTTTTGGCAAACTCCAAGTGGGCTGTCATGTGCCTTTTACTGAGGAGTGGCTTCCGTCTGGCCACTCTACCATAAAGGCCTGATTAGTGGAGTGCTGCAGAGATGGTTGTCCATTTGGAAGTTTCTCCCGTCTCATTTACATTTACATTTTAGTCATTTAGCAGACGCTCTTATCCAGAGCGACTTACAGGAGCAATTAGGGTTAAGTGCCTTGCTCAAGGGCACATTTACGTCATTTAGCAGACGCTCTTATCCAGAGCGACTCACCAATTGGTGCGTTCACCCTATAGCCAGTGGGATAACCACTTTACAATTTTTTTTTGGGGGGGGGGGGGGTAGAAGGATTACTTTATCCTATCCCAGGTATTCCTTAAAGAGGTGGGGTTTCAAATGTCTCCGGAAGGTGGTGAGTGACTCCGCTGTCCTGGCGTCGTGAGGGAGCTTGTTCCACCATTGGGGTGCCAGAGCAGCGAACAGTTTTGACTGGGCTGAGCGGGAACTATGCTTCCGCAGAGGAAGGGGAGCCAGCAGGCCAGAGGTGGATGAACGCAATGCCCTCGTTTGGGTGTAGGGACTGATCAGAGCCCGAAGGTACAGAGGTGCCGTTCCCCTCACTGCTCCATAGGCAAGCACCATGGTCTTGTAGCGGATGCGAGCTTCAACTGGAAGCCAGTGGAGTGTGCGGAGGAGGGGGGTGACGTGAGAGAACTTGGGAAGGTTGAACACCAGACGGGCTGCGGCATTCTGGATGAGTTGTAGGGGTTTAATGGCACAGGCAGGGAGGCCAGCCAACAGCGAGTTGCAGTAGTCCAGACGGGAGATGACAAGTGCCTGGATTAGGACCTGTGCCGCTTCCTGTGTAAGGCAGGGTCGTACTCTCCGAATGTTGTAGAGCATGAACCTGCAGGAGCGGGTCACCGCCTTGATGTTGGCGGAGAACGACAGGGTGTTGTCCAGAGTCACGCCTAGGCTCTTCGCACTCTGGGAGGAGGACACAGCGGAGTTGTCAACCGTGATGGCGAGATCATGGAACGGGCAGTCCTTCCCCGGGAGGAAGAGCAGCTCCGTCTTGCCAGGGTTCAGCTTGAGGTCTCCACAGAGGAACTCTAGAGCTCTATCAGAGTGACTATCGGGTTCTTGGTCACCTCCCTGACCATGGCCCTTCTCCTCAGATTGCTCAGTTTGGCTGGGTGGCCAGCTCTAGGAAGAGTCGTGGTGGTTCCAAACTTCTTCCATTTAAGAATGATGGCGGCCACTGTGTTCTTGGTGACCTTCAATGCTGTAGAAATGTTTTGGTGCACTTCCCCAGATCTGTGCCTCGAAACATTCCTGTCTCAGAGCTCTACGGACAATTCCTTCGACCTCATGGCTTGTTTTTTGCTCTGACATGCACTGTCAATAAGAAGTATTTTTAAACATTGGTGATGTACATAAGACTACTGTGTGCACCTCCGCTGGCAAAATCAATGCCTTAACCAATTGTGTTACCGCTAAGACCAGCTTTCGGTCCTTCTTAAATATCCCTAGTTGCGCTGACTTAAATTGGCATATTGGCACAAGTTTTTAAGGACACACCTAAAATATTTCCACACCTCCCATCTCAGTGCAAGCAAGCTGATGTTAGACAGGTAAATTGCTGAACCTGGCGTAAGGGGTGGAGAATGCCAGTGCACCAGTTTTTACATGACGAAATTGCAAGGGAAAACCAGCCACGTCGCAGACACCGACGTCTTGCTTCCGGACAAGCTAAACAACTTCTTCGCCTGCTTTGAGGATAACACAGTGCCATTGATGAGGCCAGCTACCATGAACTGTGGGCTCTCCTTCTCCGTGGCCGAAGTGAGTAAGACAATGCTCAGAACAGCTGGCTGGAGTGTTTACGGACATAATCAATCTTTCCCTATCCTAGTCTGCTGTCCCCACTTGCTTCAAGATGTCCACCATTGTTCCTGTACACAAGAAAGCAAAGGTAACTGAACTAAATGACTACAGCCCATAGCACTCACTTCGGTAATCATGAAGTGCTTTGAGAGGCTAGTTAAGGATAATTTCACCTCTACCTTACATGACACCCTAGACCCACTTCAATTTGCTTACCGCCCCAATAGATCCACAGACGATGCAATCGCCATCGCACTGCACACTGCCCTATCCCATCTGGAGAAGAGGAATACCCATGTAAGAATGCTGTTCATTGACTATAGCTCAGCATTCAACGCCATAGTACCCTGCAAGCTCATCATTAAGCTCGAGGCCCTGCGTCTGAACCCCACCCTGTGCAACTGGGTCCTGGACTTCCTGACGGGCCGCCCCCAGGTGGTGAAGGTAGGAAACAACACCTCCACTTCGCTGACCCTCAACACTGGGGCCCCACAAGGGTGCGTGCTCAGCCCCCTCCTGTACTCACTGTTCACACATGAATGCGTGGCCACACACGCCTCCAACTCAATCATCAAGTTTGCAGACGACACAACAGTAGTAGGCCTGATTACCAACAATGACGAGACAGCCTACAGGGAGGAGGTGAGGGCCCTAGGAGTGTGGGGCCAGGAAAATAACCTCTCACTCAACGTCAACAAAACAAAGGAGATGATCGTGGACTTCAGGAAACAGCAGAGGGAGATCCCCCCCCCTATCCACATCGACGGGACCGCAGTGGAGAAGGTGAAAAGCTTCAAGTTCCTCGGTGTACACATCACTGACAAACTGGAATGGTCCACTCACACAGACAGTGTGGTGAAGAAGACGTGACAGCGCCTCTTCAACCTCAGGAGGCTGAAGAAATGTGGCTTGGCACCTAAAACCTACACAAACGTTTACAGATGCACAACCGCCTGCAACCGCAGAGCTCTCCAGAGGGTGGTGCGGTCTGCCCAACACATCACCGGGGGCAAACTACCTGCTCTCCAGGACACATACAGCACCCGATGTCACAGGAAGGCCAAAAAGATCATCAAGGACAACAACCATCCGAGCCACTGCCTGTTCACCCCACTATCATCCAGAAGGCGTGGTCAGTACAGGTGCATCAAAGCTGGCACAGAGAGACTGAAAAACAGCTTCTATCTCAAGGCCATCAGACTGTTAAATAGCCATCGCTGCAGCCCTATATACATAGACTTGAAATCACTGGCCACTTTAATAATGGAACACTAGTCACTTGAATAATGTTGAAATATTTTGCATTACTCATCTCATATGTATATACTGTATTCTATTCTGTTCTACTGTATCTTAGTCTATGCCGCTCTGACATTGCTCGTCCAAATATTTATATATTCTTAATTCCATTCCTTTACTCTAGATGAGTGTGTATTGTGTGTCTTGTTGTGAATTTGTTAGATATTACTTGATAGACATTACTTCACTGTTGGAGCTAAAAAAAAACACAAGCGTTTCGCTACACCCGCAATAACATCTGCTAAACACGTGTATGTGACCAATAAAATGGCACTGGAATGTGATTACATAAGAGAGGCCAAATGTGCCAAGAAATTCCAGTGAGTGATCAAAACAACCAGATGAGCTTCCTCTTAAAGACCACCTCCCCGTAACTACTTTCATCATCCAATTGTCACTGCAAGCTCCAGAAATGAAATGAAGGGGGAAAGATTGCTTTATCTTTTGGATGAAGTTGGATGTAGCCAAGCAATAGGAATTTGTGATGACTCAAGCTGTGGCTTTTTAGTGAGCACTTAGTAAATACATCTCTCCCAAGGGGGCCAAGGTAAATGAATCTCTTAAACACAGTGCCTTTTCCAGATCATGGTGGGAGGACAACACAACATATGACTCCAGATCAGGAAATGTACTGTAGCCTGTAGGGTCTAAGAATAGCCACTCTAGCCCTCTGAGGAGCGTTGGGTTTGATGACTTGATATAAATGTGCACCATTCGCCTGCAGCCAGCATTTAAATATAGCTGATCTGGACATAATACAAGAAGACAACAAGCACCCCCTCCCCATGCCATCTCCTCATGCCCCCCCGTCCCCGCGCCATCATCCCCGGGTCTGTTGACAGGAAGGCAGGGTGAGAGATGTGGTTTATGTCCAGAGAGGAGGCTCCTGTTACACATGGTACGCACCAGCTGTGGATGACATGCTTTTTCACCTTGACCATGGCCAGTGACGCGCTCCCTTCGATACATGTTCATACAGTATGTGGTTCCCCCTTCCATTAAACAGTGATTTCTACAGCCCCAAGCACATGGAGTTAGAGTGTAGACATTGGAGGATTATTTGAGGGATTGTGGAGTTTGAAGAGAAGATCATACCATTATTATAAGTTCATAAAGTAACTATTTAAAAACACTGGAAATATCCTGTGAATTGTCATGACATAAATAATGTACATACAGTTGAAGTCGGAAGTTTACATACACTTAGGTTGGAATCATTAAAACTGGTTTTTCAACCACTCCACAAATTTCTTGTTAACAAACTATAGTTTTGGCAAGTCGGTTAGGACATCTACTTTGTGCATGACACAAGTAATTTTTCCAACAATTGTTTACAGACAGATTATTTCACTTATAATTCACTGTATCACAATTCCAGTGGGTCATACACTAAGTTGACTGTGCCTTTAAACAGCTTGGAAGATTCCCAAAAATGATGTCATGGCTTTAGAAGGTTCTGAAAGGCTAATTGACATCATTTGAGTCAATTGGAGGTGTACCTGAGGATGTATTTCAAGGTCTACCTTCAAACTCAGTGCCTCTTTGCTTGACATCATGGGAAAATGAAAATAAATTAGCCAAGACTTCAGAAAAAACATTGTTGACCTCCACAAGTCTGGTTCATCCTTGGGAGCAATTTCCAAACGCCTGAAGGTACCACGTTCATCTGTACAAACAATAGTACGCAAGTATAAACACCATGGGACCACGCAGCCGTCATACCGCTCAGGAAAGAGACGCGTTCTGTCTCCTAGAGATGAACGTACTTTGGTGCGAAAAGTGAAAATCAATCCCAGAACAACAGCAAAGGACCCTGTGAAGATAGTGGAGGAAAACAGGTACAAAAGTATCTATATCCACAGTAAAACGAGTCCTATATCGACATAACTTGAAAGGACGCTCAGCAAGGAAGAAGCCACTGCTCCAAAACCGCCATAAAAAAGCCAGACTACGGTTTGCAACTGCACATGGGACAAAGATCTTACTTTTTGGAGAAATGTCCTCTGGTCTGATGAAACAAAAATACAACTGTTTGGCCATAATGACAATCGTTATCTTTGGAGGAAAAAGGGGGTACTTGCAAGCCGAAGAACACCATCCCAACCATGAAGCACGGGGGTGGCAGCATCATGCTGTGGGGGTGCTTTGCTGCAGGGGAGACTGGTGCACTTCACAAAATAGATGGCATCATGAGGAAGGAAAATTATGTGGATATATTGAAGCAACATCTCTAGACATCAGTCAGGAAGTTGAAGCTTGGTCGCAAATGGGTCTTCCAAATGGATAATGACCCCAAGCATACTTCCAAAGTTGTGGCAAAATGGCTTAATGACAACAAAGTCAAGGTATTGGAGTGGCCATCACAAAGCCCTGACCTCAATCCTATAGAAAATCTGTGGGCAGAACTGAAAAAGTGTGTGCGAGCAAGGAGGCCTACAAACCTGACTCAGTTACACCAGCTCTGTCAGGAGGAATGGGCCAAAATTCACCCAACTTATTGGTTGTATAGGTTGGGATAAATGCCATGATGTGTGTCTGAGAGAGAATCGTAAAGCTATTGTGAAATCAACACAGTTGGTTTCTTGTGACGTGGGGATATGATACTGTCTAATGGGCATAAAACCAGTTGTCATGAGACACGAGTTACCTATGTTGAAGAACAGTTAATATACTGTTAATGACCCATATTCTCCAGCATGTGGCAGTAGTTCTAGTGTCCTATGAGGACAAAACAAATGATAATATGATGCATACAGAAGTCTAAAAGGACGTTTTTCAATTTTTTGTTGTACTTATGCATAGTGCACACATTACCAGGGTACAGACCAATTCCTGTTGAGGGGGAGGATTTGAGGACAATCTCCTGTTAAGCCTATCCCTATAAACACATTACATTTGGGCCACCTGAAATATCATAATAGATTTATCAATGATATGCACTGTCAAAACATTATTGCACTGTGTCATGACACACTTATTTCTGCAAGGTAGATATGGTTGATGGTTGGATCATGGGACATGGCCTTACTTCCAGTGCCTGAGGAAATAAGAACATGTATTCTCATTGACTGATCTATTTTACCATGGGCCTGTAGCACCAAAATGGAGTGTTTTGGCACCAAAGTGTTCTTCCTGTGGCCTGGTGGGCTTATGACATTTTGACTATGGTGTCGTTTATTAACAGTGGGGAGTGACAACAGCAGGTTTTGCATCAGTTGACAAAACTATCATACTAAGTATCAAAACCTAACTGCTGTTTTGTCATTAAAGCCTATCTTTACTTTGTGATGGAAAGATGGTTGAGGCAAGAGAACAGTGATCCTAAATCACTTATTTTGTGTGACAATAAATGCAAACATGCCTATAGTATTTCTAGAAGGATGCTTAGAAATGAATACCGCTATGCATCTTTATATTGATATCAGAAGAAGAGTTGGAAAAAAATATGATTACAGTTTTTCTAATCAATGACATTCTTACCAAGGGTTGTGATAAATATAAAAATATTAAATATTTGACTCAACACTTGTCCTAATCAATGTTGCATGTGTACTCTTAATTTTTTTATGAAAATAAGAACAACTTTATGAGCATCTGCATCTTTATTTTGTTATTTAGCTTTGGAATAGATTGGTACTTTATTAGTCCATATGCAGACAGAAATTCCTCACAACACAATTGAATAAGTCTATGTACATTGATATCACAAGAGTTTGAGGGAAAATCAATGTCATTATTACTAAGTTATTCAATAATTTATGCAACACTTGTACTTGTCTTATTCTATGAGAAGAATTCAGAACATTCATAAGCAACAAATTCTCATACATTTTATTTGTCACATGCGCCGAATACAACAGGTGTAGACCTTACCGTGAAATGCTTACCTACAAGCCCTTAACCAACAATGCAGTTTTAAGAAAAATAGTTAAGAAAATATTTACTAAATAAAGTTAAATAAAAAGAAAAAAGAAAATACCAATAACGAGGCTATATACTGTAGGTCCAACTATACTGTAGGTCCAACTATACTGTAGGTCCAACTATACTGTAGGTCCAACTATACTGTAGGTACAACTTTTCAATCTCTGATGATTGAGGCATAATGTCACAAAGTAGGTAACACCTTAAACAATAAGTGCTTCTAATACTAAAAGTAGAACAAGCTGAAATTCACAAATACATATGAGGCATCCCATCTTCAATGATTCACTCACACTAGAGGTTCTAGAGGGATAAGTCAAATTTTGTCCTTAATGAGTATCAAGATAATCTTTCATTTGGTTCACTACACAGATTGTGATATGCTTTATTCTAAACTAGACTGAGTCAACAATGCCCTGGTTGGAAGTTGTAGAATTTTTGGTTTTTAAATAAAGTTGGCGGCGTTGTAATCTTGTTACAGACTTCAGACTCTTTGTGTTGCCACAATGGGGCACTTAATGTCTGTAAGTACTGCTGTTGTATTTCTGTAAGGCCTTATGTATGAGAGTCACTGCTTCATCATTTGTTTTACAACGCAGAAGTCCCACAGAGTCAAGGAAGAGAACATTCACTTCCTCCACTATGTTTTTGTGGTAAGATGCAGATCTCCGGCTTGTGACAAAGTTTTGATCATAAGTATGGTGCATCACCACCTGAATGGCATTTCTGTTACCTGTTGAGAGACAAAACGATGCAATCTTTAGAAAAGTACTTCCACAAAAAAATATTTGGAGACAAAAAGTAATTCTACAACATGGACCAATACATCCTGTTGAGTAAAATGAAATCCCATGATAGAAGTAGTATTGACAATTGTTTTCGGTCTGGAATACTTTAACTATCATGGTGTAATCTCAAAAGGCTTTCCTACCTGGAACTTGGCTCATGGCAGCCTCAATGTCAGTTCCCACACGAGATGTAACAGGACAGAAGACCATCATGACTTGGCAGTCCTCTGCACTGGTCTCCTCTCGCTTAAGTCCCAGATTATCCACTTGTTTCATGAGTGCAAGGTGAGTGTTCAGGGTTGTCCCACACACTTGCGAATGGACTTTAACTACTTGAAACAAAACATAATTAAATTACAACACTACATACAGTATATCCCCAAGATGTTGCATACAAAAGAAAAGTGGTGGATTTCCATTCCAGTCATTTCACGCTAGAAAGCTAATCACACGTCAGCTATCACAGCGGAGAGGGGAGGAGAGATTTATGCCAATTAGATTGATATGAACGGTGGACTGACAGGAAATGCATGAACAAATGATTTTCGATTAGTACAAAGCATATCCCAAGAATCTCACCTGGCAAATGTTTTGTTTCATTTCCTCTGAATAGAGTTTCACTGAAGAAGTCGGAGAACTTCCACGAACTTCCAGGTTCTTTTCCTTCCTTATCTTTTTGGGCCTGGATGCTACCATCTACGGATGAGGACCTATCTGAAATTAGCAATTCAAATCAAACTTTCTTAACACATTATTGTTTCCAATTCCTTAAAGAGGCAATCAGTGATTGCTACATCTATTTTTTTACTTAGAAATGAATGATACTTTAAAGGATTGAATGACATTGAACAGTTTTTAGGCTTTGATAATGACCTTTGTAGGATGTTGCAGATGGCTCAATACCAGCTTCTCCTGAAGTGTATGGAGAGAATGATTTTGAAGTTTCCAGTTTGCCTTTTGACCTGAACTGCACAGGAGCATCTGTTATTCCAGCTGCTCCTGAAGTGTATGGTGATCCTGAAGTGTAAGAGTATGATTTTGAGGTCTCATCTGGGGTTTCCTTGAGGTTTTGCCTGTTCTGCCCACCAGTGGTAAGTGGCACATCTGTTCTTGGTCGTTTGGGGTGGGTCTCTACAGCGCCTAAGGCTGAGGACAACAAAGTATTATGAATGAAAATCCAATGTTTTTGCAGCACATTCTTGTGAGTCTGTGCAAGTCATTGTGGTTGGCTTTGCCAGCTGTAAAAGGGTTTAAAAACATCTATAGAATTCTTACGTTTTGATAACGTGCTGTGTTTAAGATTTTGAGTTACCTGGTCGTTCTGAAGCGCCTTTAACAGATTTTTTATGTACTGAAAAATATTGAAGATTGGGGCTGTTAACTGAGTAATTCCAAACTAAGACAAGACTGTGTTCGAGCGCCATTAACGTCCCAATAGTGAATGTCTTGAATGTTTAACTTCTCAACAAAATTATACTATTCATGAAATCTACGTGTTTACAATTTTTATACCATTATCTATGTATTTTGATTCATGAAGGATGAGCTGGTTTCCTGCTGTAGCAGAGTCAACTGATGGGGACACAGCATTGCCCTCAGCCTCCATGGGCTCTTCTTTATTGTAGCTCTCAAGTAGTTCAACATGTGCCTGAATGAAGTGCAGGGCTTTGGCAAGCTGCTTCTCCAAATCTCTAAGAATAGGGACGTAGCCATGTAACACTCCCCCAGGAACAAGTGCATCTGTAAGCAGAAAGTGACCAGTGCATAACATTACAATTACAACCAAAGAGACACCACAAATGTATTGGGTGACAGCTATGCTGAAAGTCCTTGAAAAGGGACTTACTCTTCATGACACCAGCTGAAATGAAGTCCCTAACCTCGTAAAGAATTAAATCGATAGGTTTAGCTGTGTCCTAAGAAACAAAAAAGGTTGAGAAAACATGGGGGGATTAGTACATACAATGGAATTGCACATTGAATCAAAAACCTTCATTCTATTAACTATCCTGAATGATCCCACAAAGTGGTACAGTAGCCATAGAAGCTTTTGGGGCTATACCAACCTGTTTAGATTTGGTTAGAAGTTCACTGATCCTCTTTCTAAGTTTGAAATGCTCGAGGCCTGGCAGAAGTTCGTTCAGATCATCTCTTGTTAACTCTTGAATATCAATGTCCTCTTTAATTCCAGCTCCTGAAAACAAAATATGATGTAATTAGGAACCCAGTTGACAACGACTGACGATACAATGCATAAAGCTCAGTGAGATATGATAACTTACTTGCAAGGGCAGATGCTGCATCTGGTGAGAAGCTCCTGATTTGCTTTTCCAAACTTATCCTTGGCTAGGAGGAAGAGATTGATAGGCTAATTATTATTGTTCACAAGCTTACACAGCTGCTTACTGTATAATTTAATTGTAGTTACCTGAATCATACTTGTATTGTCACAATGATGCACTGCAGGGAAACAGGATTTGATCCCCTCTGCTCTGACCACCTCCCTCTGCTCTGACCTGTCATTCGTAATTTGACCAAGTAGCAAAGTCTGAAATTAGACCACACATACCTCCAGGTTTTCCAGCTCAGGGGCATCACTGGCTTCTTCTGCTCTGATTAGTTCCCAGAACTCATCATCCTGCAGCTGAGTTAAAATACACAGTACACATACAGGTAAGTGTGCATGAGGAGTATTACAACTACGTGTTATTTCCCTGGACGTTACTATTCTAAACTCAAGCTAGCTTTTTCCCATTTAATTGGGGACACAATGTTCCTCTTCATCTAAATGATCATATCGAATAAAGGTGAACTACCTTTGGATGTATTTCTAGCATTTCCAAAATCTTTCTAATTGCTTCTTCATTGCGAGGACACTTCAGTGTGTGCTGTCTGACAGAGTGATAGACCATTTCGTCAACATTAAAGAGAGGATAGCATTGGTGTTTCTCTACAAGTAGGGTGAGTCAACATGTTTTTCTACTTGCACGATGCACGCACACACACGCACACTCAGAAATCAGAACCATGGACAGCCACATCATATTTAGCATATTTAGCTAACTGTATGATTTCATTGTAGTTACCTGACTCATACTTGTATTGTCACACTGATGCTGCTGTAGGGAAACAGGATTTGATGTCCTCTGCTCTGATCTTGAAACGATAACAGATTCAGGACGGTAGGCCTATTCTGATACAACGTCACAACACTTTCAGATAGAAAATACATTGTGCCCAGAGAATACATTTTCCTTACTGTTCCTTGCTGTAAAAGGTACATTTATCAACGTTCTGCACAATTCAATAAGCCTGGGCCATCAAATTACGAATTCACTGATTGGGGCAAGGGAAGAGTCATTAGGCCATGAGTGGATGCAAAAATTACAAATATAAACTCACCTGCTGCTGTTTATGGACCTTTATTACGCTGCCTAGGTAAGACCCACGGAGAAACAGTCACTGTTTAGAGTGTTGGATGAGTGGGACGTCAAATACTGCAAATTCTCGTGAGGAATACAAATCTAGGAAAGAGAGGCAGATTGAACATTTGCAGCATCATTACACTCTTTAATGGCTGTATTTCACTGACGCTGCAGAGACACACACACAGGATTGCCTGTTACTCAAATACATAATTACATCGATTGTGGCTGAGGCAAGATATATTAGCCTAGTCAGCCGATAATGCAGGGGCAATAGATGTGCACTATCGTCTAGGCTTGATGTGCATTCCCGGTAATACACTCGTGTCCCCTGTGTACCGGTGCGTACATAAAGCATCCTCTATTCAAGCTGCAATCAAGCTTGATACCCCAACAGTATAAAATGGGCTTCCCCCCAAAGTCCATAGCTTATCGCTTTTGGTTGGTCATGACAGACAGCCACTACGCAGATGCACAGCAGGTATCATGGTCGCAAGGCATATGAATTAACAGTAGCGGTGCGTGCGTAAAATCACTGGGAAAGCCAAAGCTATATTACAGCCTACACTGTATGTGTTATAATATTTGCATTGTTTGCTGTTAATTCATATGCCTTGCGACCGTGATATATAGTCCTAAAGGCCGAGACAATTAGAAGACACAGTGGCAGAATACATTTCAACCACACCTTTGTTTTAACACAAAACCGGACAGCAACCTCTGTCTGGTGAAGTCCATTGCATATAACAGACCTACAGCATGGTTAAGCAAGTTAATGTTTACGACATTTTCGGACCACTAAACAACTATTGATTTAGAACCATAGAGAGGTACCGCAAGTCGCAAAGAAAACAGGAGCTGCCTCCACTATTCCAGCACCATTTCAACTAAAACATTTTAACATCATCAAATCACCTCTGCTTCGTCTAATACAGTGACAACTAAAAGATACCGAAAACAATTTAGTCCAATCAACATAAGCTAAATATGATGTGGCTGTCCATGGTTCTGATTTCTGAGTGCGCGTGTGTGTGCGTGCATCGTGCAAGTAGAAAAACATGTTGACTCACCCTACTTGTAGAGAAACACCAATGCTATCCTCTCTTTCATGTTGACAAAATGGTCTATCACCCTGTCAGACAGCACACGCTTTAATTTTTTGTTGTCCTAGGCTACCTGGCTACAATGCTTGCTCGCTAGCCTAACTTCCATTCATGGGCAATGTTAGCTCCCTAAGCGTTTCCAAGGTATGTTAATGCAGCTGCAAAACTACAACCTGGGTGTCACCTTAAAGCCTGGGCCGGAAATGTACATCAGCAACGCTCTGAGCAGAGCAACAACACAAGGCAGGAGGACAGATGCACCAAACCACAGCACACTGTGAGCAGGCACAGAAATGCAATGTTCCAAACCACAGGTTCCGCCAGATCTTATAGTGCACAGAGGTGGATGAGGACTTACAGGACTTAATGTCAGTAGTTCTTTCAGGATGGCCAGCTGTGAAAGAGGACACATCTTTGAGTGTAAGAGACTATTGGTCAAGGACATGTATCCAACTGCTCAGCCTATAATGAATATGCACGAGCACATCAAAATGAATCAATGATGTCACATGACATCCCAGAGCGCCCATGGCAAACATTGAGCATGGACCTTTTTGCATATTTTATTTTTATTTTATTTCACCTTTATTTAACCAGGTAAACCAGTTGAGAACAAGTTCTCATTTACAACTGCGACCTGGCCAACATAAAGCAAGGAAAGGACTTCCTGATCATGGTTGATCATTACGCAGATTACTGGGAGGTGGAGCCAGACGTGTCAGCTGACACGGTCGTCACACGATGCAAAGTCCAGTTTGCCAGTCATGGACAAACAGACTGTGTAATCATGGAGAATGGGGGGGTGCTATGATTAAGACAGATTTATAACAATTGCAGAGTGTGGATTCACTCGTCACCTCCTCCCCTCACCATCCACGAGCCAATGGAATGGCAGAGTCAGCTGTCAAGAGAGTGAAAGGCTCATGCAAGAGGGCCAAGCTAGACGGTATGGACATATGGTCAGCTATACTGCAGTGGTGCAACACGCCCACAGAGGGGATGGACAGTAGCCCTGCACAGAGTCTGATGTTGCGCACTCAAGTCATTACTGGTGGCACCCAACCTGCTGAAGCCCTCTTAGGTTATGGGTGTCACCAGTAGCGGTGCGTGGGTAAAATCACTGGGTAGGCAAGAAAAAAAGCCATCATACAACCTATGTTTTGTGATAATTGCGTTGTTTCTTTATAACCTGTTAATTCACAGTGCCGTGCATTTGTGGACGCCAAGGGAAGCCAGGCTTCCCCAATTTTCTTTACAAAATATGAATATATGTATAAAATAATTTATCTTTCGTAATTTTCCTTCAATTGTCAAGAGGCTGAATGTATCTCACAGGAGAAAGCATCCGAGCAAGCGAAACAGCGCCCCTCTGTCTCTCTTCGTGTAGGCCATCTGTCTGATGCTGTCTGGTCCAAACGAGTATGACATTGTTGCTGCCTGTAGCATTGAATGCAAGGGAAGCCAGCGAGCATTTGGACTCCCTTAACAATCAGTGTTGAGCTAAACTGAACGGGCTCAACTGTGAATGGTCCTGGCGAGAAAAAAAAAAGTGTCAAGGGAAGCCAGCTTGGATTTGGCGTCTCTCCTATCAAATCACTTTGAGAGCATACATCATTAACAGAAACAACTTGAATTGTTGCATCTTGTTGTGTTGTTGTTCTTCAGTGGCTAGCTAGCTAGCTAGCTAGCTAAAATGGTCCCTTTGCTAAATTAGCCATGGATGGAGATAGGGATTTGGACTTGTGGTTTACTTAATTCTCCGTACTAGCCAATGATTATAACGGCGATTCTGATCAACCAATAATTCATACAATGTTGTGCCCCTGGCCTGAGAGGATGGAAGTTCAATATGTATAGTAGTTAGATTTAGAAGGCTAATGTCAACTGCACAGAGGAACAGCTTCTTGAAGATCAACGGCTTATGGTCTGTCTCAGCTGTTATTAACTCTCTGCCATATAGATAATGATGAAATCTCTGGCAAGCAAATACAATACTAAAACATTCCTTTTCTATTTGAGTTGAGTTTTGCTCCGTTGGCGTTGATGCTCGCGAGGCAAACACCACGGCTGTCCCTGTTGCATTAAGCAGCACCCTAACACAGTGGTTCTCAATCCTGGTCCTGGAGACCCAAAGGGGTAAACATTTTTGGTTTTGCCTTAGCACTACACACCTGATTCAAATAATCAAAGCCTGATGATGAGTTGATGATTTGAATCAGGTGTGTAGTGCTAAGGCAAAAACAAAAATATGCACCCCTGGACCAGGATTGAGAACCACTGCCCTAACATGCCGACCACACCACCGAGCAGTGCAAAATAAATGTACATATACATGTCAGTCAGTCATTTCATCCAAACTGCTCATGGGGGTGCCACAGGGTTCAATTCTTGGGCCGACTCTTTTCTCCGTGTATATCAATGATGTCGCTCTTGCTGCTGGTGACTCTCAGATCCACCTCTACGCAGACGACACCATTTTGTATACATCTGGCCCTTCATTGGACACTGTGTTAACAAACCTCCAAACGAGCTTCAATGCCATACAACACTCCTTCAGTAGCCTCCAACTGCTCTTAAACACTAATAAAACTAAATGCATGCTCTTCAATCGAACGCTGCTGGCACCCGCCCACCCGACTAGAATCACCACTCTCGACGGGTCTGACCTAGAGTATGTGGACAACTACAAATACCTAGGTGTCTGGTTAGACTGTAAACTCTCCTTCCAGACTCACATTAAGAATCTCCAATCCAAAGTTAAATCTAGAATCGGCTTCCTATTTCGCAACAAAGCCTCCTTCACTCATGCTGCCAAACATGCCCTCGTAAAACTGACTATCCTACCGATCCTTGACTTCGGCGATGTCATTTACAAAATAGCCTCCAACACTCTACTCAGCAAATTGGATGTAGTCTATCACAGTGCCATCCGTTTTGTCTCCAAAGCCCCATACACTACCCACCACTGTGACCTGTACGCTCTTGTTGGCTGGTCCTCACTACATGTTCGTCGTCAAACCCACTGGCTCCAGGCCATCTATAAATCACTGCTAGGCAAATCCCCGCCTTATCTTAGCTCATTGGTCACCATAGCAGCACCCACCCGTAGTCTGCGCTCCAGCAGGTATATCTCACTGGTCATTCCCAAAGCCAACACCTCCTTTGGCCGCCATTCCTTCCAGTTCTCTGCTGCCAATGACTGGAACGAATTGCAAAAATCTCTGAAGCTGGAGACTCTTATCTCCCTCACTAACTTTAAGCATCAGTTGTCAGAGCACCTTACCGATCACTGCACCTGTACACAGCCCATCTGAAATTAGCCCACCCAACTAACTCATCCCTATATTGTTATTTATTTTGCTCTTTTGCACCCCAGTATCTCTATTTGCACATAATCTCTTGCACATCTAGCATTCCAGTGTTAATACTAATTGTAATTATTTTGCACTATAGCCTATTTATTGCCTTACCTCCATAACTTGCTACATTTGCACACACTGTATATTTTCTGTTGTATTTTTTTGACTTTATGTTTTTTTTACCCCATATGTAACTCTGTGTTGTTGTTTTTATCGCACTGCTTTGCTTTATCTTGGCCAGGTCGCAGTTGTAAATGAGAACTTGTTCTCAACTGGCTTACCTGGTTAAATAAAGGTGAAATAAAATGTGCATCTGCGTTTCCAGGTTCTATTTTAGACACTTGACGCGCTGCAAGTCCCACCTCTCCCATCTCCTCATTTGTTTTTAGGAGCTGTGGGGATCTACATTTACATTTACATTTTAGTCATTTAGCAGACGCTCTTATCCAGAGCGACTTACAGGAGCAATTAGGGTTAAGTGCCTTGCTCAAGGGCACATTTACGTCATTTAGCAGACGCTCTTATCCAGAGCGACTCACCAATTGGTGCGTTCACCCTATAGCCAGTGGGATAACCACTTTACAAATAAATCTATTTTCTTATAACTAGATGTGATGCCTAGCTTAGAAAGAATACATTAATGATTAAACATAATAGGTTTGTGCTGTACTGATATAGATTGTTTAACATAACAAGCTGTGATTAATGTGAGGAACCGTTAGGGGGTAGGCTGAGACAGGCTTGTGACTCACACACACAGCCTCTTTGTTAAACCGCTCAAGGACAAAGTACTGCAACATGAAGAAGAAAACTATGTCTGAGGTTGCTGACTCGAGACAAGTTGTAAAGATAACAACTAATGCCTGGCAACAGTGAAGCGCCAAGGGACTGGGACCAGCCTGTGCGCCATCGATAGGTTGGGTAAGTTTAAACCACACCCAGCCTCTACTCTGACAGGCCCAGCAGGGAGCAGGAACTATCTCTGTCAGAGTATTTAAAGAAGAACTTATAACAAAAGCTCAGTTCTCTGACTGCCCTGCGTGGTTTTTCAGTGGGCCCGTATATACGAACATCATATTTACCATTCAAGTGTTTGCATTAATTAAAATACTAGTCTATTTTAGAAGACGTGTATTGACCTCTTTTTGTCCTATACCAGATTTGAATTGACGCAACTTGACAGAGCATGCACCCACATGTATGACTCACCGATTTTGTATGACTCAACAAGGGTCCAAATTCAACAAAGATCCAGCAAAAAAAAGGGCCTTATGCATTTCAGGTAAAATAACAACCCAATGTTCATTTTCCAGGACAAATAAGCTAGCAAAAGGTAAGCTAGCTAAATGTCCATGTTTAATGTGTGTTTCAACCTATCCCCAAATGAATATAGTTGGTTTACAGTTGGTTTTTGGTATTTTAACCTGCATGTCTTGAATGCGTCGGGAGGGGTAGACAAAATCAACACACGCATGATGGTGAATGCAGACTCACATGCGGAGCCGGTTCAGTCAGCATGTAATCCATTATTGCTTGCACCACTCTGCACAGAGACCGGTTTCGAGACTTCGTAGTACCTCAGAACACGTGTGAACGACACCAGGAGCTTTATTTCCTGTACAGCTTGGTCATGTTTAGGCACCCAGTGACACACACTGTCCTTGTCCAGGAGCCGGCAAAGTGGCTCACACACCTCAGACAGCTTTGGCAGGAACTTTGCCAGGTATGTCACAAAGCCAATGAAACGCTGTACTGCCTTGGCATCAGTGGGTGTCGGCATGTCCAGTACAGCCCAGGTCTTCTCTGGGTCTATTTTCAGTCCCTCAGAGGATAGTATGTGTCCATGAAACGGAACTGCTTTCAGCTTGAACTGCAGCTTTTACACACAGAGCCTGAGCCTCACCTCCCTGCACCGCTCCATCAGTGTGCGCAGGTTGTTGTCGTGTTGACGCTCGCCTCTTCATCAGAGTCCCCGCATCAGACACAAGAATATCGTCTGTGATCGGCTCGATGCCTCGAAGGTCCCCCAGCAGTTCATGTTGCTTACGTTGATAGATCTCGGGGGCCATGGACACGCCAAAGGGAAGTTTCAGCCATCTCATCCTCCCCATGGCGTCCAGAATTTAGTCATCCGGATGCTGTCCTCATCAAGTTTACACTGGAGATAGGCATCTCTGGCACCCACCAGTGTAAATACGCGTGCCATGGGCAGTTTACAACACATCCTCTAATGTTGGCATAAGGTAGTCAGACCTTTTCACTGCCTGATAAAGGGGCTTTGGGTCCATACATCATCTGATATTTTATGGCTTGGCAACCACGACCATGTTGCTTAGCCAGGGCATCGGCTCAGTCACTGGGGTGACATGTCCATAACGCTCATGTTTATGTAGTTGGGCTTTCACTCATGCCTTCAAGGCTACAGGCACATTCCGTGGTGCATATTGCACAGGGGCGACCTCGAGTCCATTACACAGTGGTGTAAAGTACCTAAATAATCAAACTTGAAAGTACTACTTAAGTAGTTTTTTGGGGTATCTGTACTTTACTTTACTATTTATATTTTTGACTACTTTTACTTTACTACATTCCTAATGAAAATTAGGTACTTTCTACTCCATACATTTCCCCTGACACCCAAAAGTACTTGTTACATTTTGAATGCTTAGCAGGACAGGAAAATGGTCTAATTCACACAGTTATCAAGAGAACATTCCTGGTTATCCCTACTGCCTCTGATCTGGCGGACTCACTAAACACATGCTTCGTTTGTAAATGATGTCTGAGTGTTGGAGCGTGCCCCTGGCTCTCCGTAAATTAAAAATATAAGAACATGGTGCTGTATGGTTTGGTTAATATAAGGAATTTGAATTGATTTATACTTTTACTTTTGATACTTAAGTATATTTTAGCAATTACATTTACTTTTGATACTTAAGTATATTTAAAACCAAATACTGTTAGACTTTTACTCAAGTAGGATTTTACTGGATGACTTTCACTTGAGTCAATTTCTATTAAGGTATCTTTACTTTTACTCAAGTATGACAATTGTGTACTTTTCCACCACTGCCATTACAAAGTGGCAACCTGGTCTCAGAGCATTTCGTATTAATATGATATGTTACATTTCGTATGGTATGTATTATTTTGTGGATGTCCATCATCCATTTCTCATGATATGTTATGAATTTCAATTTGTATTATATGTTAGGAATTTGCTAAATGTACAATATGTTAGGAATTTGCTAAACGTACTATATGTTACGAATTTACAAAAAACTAATTCTATGTTACAAATTCTAGCTAAGTGGCTAATGTTAGCTTGCTAGCTAAGGTTAGCTAGGCTAGGGGTTAGGGTTAAGGTTAGGGTTACATTTAGGAGTTAGGTTAAGGTTAGGGTAAGGGATACCTATAGGGTTAAGGTTATGGTTAGAGTTAGGGGAAAGGTTAGCTAACATGCTAAGGAGTTGCAAAGTAGCTCAAAAGTAGTAAGTAGTTGAAAACTTGCTAATTAGCTAAAATACTAAAGTTGTCCATGATGAGATTCGAACTCGCAACCTTTGAGTTGCTAGACGTTCACCTTACACACCCACCGCGACAAACCACCCTAAGTAACCATCTGTCTTATGTAACAATACCATACATAACATATACTAATTTGAGTGTCTCGGATTTAAATGTACTATGTTACGTCTAGTCTATGAGACCAGACTGTAAGTGGACATCTCCTGGCACAGACTCCACTGGATCATTGAAAACGTCAGAATATGCGCTCAATGCCTCTTTGGGGCACTGCTCCACTTTGTTTAGCTCCCCTGGAATTGTGACAGTCATGACTCCTAAGCGCTCACAAGTAGAACCAGAGAGTAGTGGGTTTTGGTCTGACTCCACAACTTCAAAGAGTAGCTTGTGCTTCGCCCCCTTAATGACACAGTCTGTGTGATATCGGCCCATTTACCAAATTAACTCTCCTGAGTACAGTTTCAGCGGTGTGTTGCTTGCCTGTAGTGGGGTATTTGATGATATTCTCTCTTTCATTCTCCTACTCTTAACATGTTGCCCCTGTGTCAAACGGGCATTATTGTCTTTTGTTATTCTGTTTTAGCTGCACAAACCATTTCTGGCCCTGAGAGTGACCTGTACTGATGCAGACCAGTTCCTCACTGTCAGAGCCTCCCTCTCTCTATATAGTATCCTCCACAACATGCACTTTCTTTACTCAGCGTGATCGTTCCCCTGCCTGACACACCTTCGCAAAATGCATACCAAGCCTAGACAGACGATAGTGCATGGGCGCTAGATCTGCACTATCGGCTGCCCAGACTAGAAAAATATACACAAATTAAGATTACCCGTTCGTAGTCTATTTACCGCATAATACTGTCACGACGTCAACCAACACAGATAATAAACAAACTAGTCACAATCAGGTTTCACGAGAAGGTGGTCTGTGTCTGTACTTTCAGAAACGTCCTCCTGATTTCTAGTAATCAGAAAGTGAAAGTGTCAGCAGGCTATCACAGCCCATTGGTTGGTCGGGGATAACGTTCAACTCATTACACGTCACCCGACCGTCTCTATGGCTTTGACAAAATAAATCGCCTCCTTTATCTATTCGTTTTTATTGTTTTCTTGCACAACAGGTCATTCATGTCACAACAATACCCAATTTTCTGACAAGGTCAAATAGCATTACACAATGCAAGTATTGATTGGTTTAACAAAAATAATCTGCATGAATTTGTGAGTTCATTGACTCATATATTAGGCATAGTAATGTTTTTGTCTAAGGCATGTACAGTATATTATTTAAGCAATAAGGCCCGAAGGTGTGCGGTATGTGGCCAATATACCACAGCTGATGATGCATTCATAACTAAGTGGGAGGTGGGAATTTACCAGTGGATGCATTCACGTGCCTCAAACTCGTTTAGAAACGGTGATTGGCTAATGGCCAACAAGCTGCGTAAACCATAAACTAAAAGTACATCTATCATGCTTGTAAACAAATTATAGTTAAAAAACCATATTACTAGATAGCTTTTCATGAATTGTTTTGTTTTGCATTTAACTGTTGAAAATGCTGTTATAGAGGTCATTTCCTTAGTAGGTGACGTTAGAGGTCATCATGTGGGAGAAGTGGGAGCTCAGGATGATGGACCAGTTTCCCACTAGTAATGACCAGTTGGAGGGCCGGTCAAGTGGAATTTTCCCAGTCGTATGTGTTAAATTCCAACTTGGTTACAAACGCAGCATGAGGGCTGTTTTTAGGCACAGAGCAAAGACACCGCCCTTAGCCGTGGTATATTGGCCATATACCACAAACCCCCAAGGTGCCTTATTGCTATTATAAACTGGTTACCAACATAATTAGAACAGTAAACAAGTCATACCCGTGGTATATTGTCTGACATACCACAGCTTTCAACCAATCATTATCCAGGACCCAGACTACCCGGTTTATATGTCGCGTTCACATGCTAGTCGGAACTGAGAAACTTTGACATTTTCGACTTGCTAACTGGTTGTAGTTATACATGTGCCGCATTCAACCACTTAGCAAGTCAGACATTTCCGAATTCCGACCAGCACGTGAACGCGGCAAAAATGTCTCATATAACACAGCTTTCAGCCAATCAACATCCAGGAACCAAACTTCCCAGTTTGTAATATTTAATTATTGGATTGTTTTATCACAGGTATAACCATCTCAGTCATTATCAATCTATTGATTGTACTAAGTACCATTGATCTTAGAATCAGACTCCTATATCATGTTTGTTTAAGCACACATTTTTGGTTTATGTTTGATGTTGTAGCCTAGGCCTATGCATAAAGTAAATATACAGGTACACGGCTTGGAAAGAGCATATACCACTACATGTTATAGTAGCCTAATTTCAGATGATTGAGGTTCATGTGTCCATTTCCCCTAATAATGAAAACAATAAATCACAAAATGTAATAATCATCAGAAAATGTACTTTCTGCAATTGATTTCAGTTATAGTCATTGGATGCATTACAAAAGGACCACACAATGTGTATGGTGCTCAGTAAGGGGGAAGTATCAGAATCAATATCAGTATTTATGCAATAGCAGTATTTATGCAATACTGTTTACACACTTCTTTATCTTATAAGGGGAGTGTTCTGGTCCTCTGTAAGACATACAATGGAGGGTCGAAAACCACGGCAGATAATGTCACAACAGCAGCAACAGCTTGTCTCCTGAGAAGAGATTAACATACTGCATGTCAACTTCCTTTGGAAAGAATTAGATATCTGTTTAGAGCAACCAAAATATTTGATTTCTAGTTCATAACATGAAAAATATGACTTTCTAATTATACATACGCTGGAGGGTAGAAAACAGCAGCAGCAGATGTTGAGGAACTTGTAACAACAGCTTGTCTCCTGAGAAGAGATTAACATACTGCATGTCAACTTCCTTTGGAAAGAATTAGATATCTGTTTAGAGCAACCAAAATATTTGATTTCTAGTTCATAACATGAAAAATATGACTTTCTAATTATACATACGCTGGAGGGTAGAAAACAGCAGCAGCAGATGTTGAGGAACTTGTAACAACAGCTTGTCTCCTGAGAAGAGATTAACATACTGCATGTCAACTTCCTTTGGAAAGAATTAGATATCATTTTAGAGCAACCAAAATATTTGATTTCTAGTTTATAACATAAAAAAATATCATGTTCATATTACTAATAAACATACAAGTGTAGAGTGAATGTGGAATATAACAAAGGTAAAGCAAACTACCATTGGCTGTACAGTTTGCCTCTCATGAGCCCTATTGACTCGTGCTTCATTTTTAGTCTGAAAGAAAAAGTGGAAAGAATAGCAACGTTTCTATTAGTTTCTATGGTACATTATCTACAGAGTGATTCAGTACTGAATTAAAACATTTAAAATGGTGATTAAATGATACAATACCTCAGGACGTATGTCAAGCTTCTTCAAAATGTCTTTGACTGCTGCTTCATTGCGTGGACACTCCAGTAGTCCTTTGCTCTCATGGAAGAGACAGTCCACTGTGAGTATTACATCACCTCTGGTCACTAGTCTGCTACTGTCAGGTACAGTGTAGTCTGGATCGAAGGAGTGATGCAGCACTACCAGAATGACAGGTTTACCAGCTGTCGAGAGAGGGGATAAAAATAACAATAATCACGTAAAACATACATTAATGTTTTGAAAATGTTCTTCATGGATATTGATTACCTGGAATCTGCTTCAGTGCTGCTTCAATATCAGTCCCAGACCGAGAGACAATGGAACAGAAAGCCAAGATGACATCACTCTCCTCTAGTGACGTCACTTTAGTTAAGTGTCTATTGGCAGTGAGATGATCAAATAATTTCTCATGAGACCCCAGAGTATTCCCAGTCACAACAGTGAAGATTTTGTCCATCCTCGACCCTATAGAGATACAGGAAATGTCTGAGGTAAACTAGAAAGGTTTGTCAGATCTTTAAGCCCCGATCACTCTGATCAACCCACAAGTATTCACTTCAGTGGATGAACCCTCAGTCTACTCCATGATAACCACTTTTAACATGGTTTCATGGATATTGATTACCTTGAAGGGAACACCCTGCTTGACAGTAGGTAACCGTTTCAAAAGGCCCTGGGACACCTATTTATTGTGCAACATATTATATTAATGTTACATTTATATCAGTACTTACTTTTTGGATAGTCCTGCTGCAACAGAAAGGAAAGTTTAGTTCCCTTTTAAAAGATAATAGAAAATACTGTGTTAATTGTTGGGGGGGAAATATTCATTTCAAAAGTCCAACATAATTGCGATAAGCAGACTGTTATGTTTCATTCATCATAATGTCTATGAGTTATGAGGTAACTCTATTAGTTATTAAACATCAACATAATGCCTAGAAGAAAACAGTCATAGATGGAGCCTTTATGCCAACCTGTTTAGGTTGGCTTGTAATCGCAGAGTTCTTGGGACCTGGAGGGCGTTTGTCAACTCCAGTGTTGATGTTAGCATCGTTAACAGCATCTAAAAAAACAATAGCAAAAACCAGCAGTGAGTGAGGACTGAATGACAATGCATTGCCTAAACAAAGTGTCAAAATGAATCCCCATATGCTGACTGTACCTTCAGGTGGATGTGAAGCAGCGGGCGGGATCTGTCTGGTCTTCTCTGGAGCAGCAGGCTTACTTGTCTAGAAAGGAGAGGTTGTTACTCATTGATCCAAAACAATGACCAATAAATAATAATTTATTCTAATACTAGTTTTAAATTACTACTATTATTAAAGACAATTGCGCATTCCCTAATAAAATATTTTTAGTGTGAAATCTCTGCTGATGCATGTGTATTGTATTTAATAGTAAGTTGTTTACTGACAAGAATAAGGATGAACTACCTTTGGCTGTATTTCTGGCCTGTCCAGAATCTTTCTAATTGCTTCTTCATTGCGAGGACACTTCAGTAGTCCTTTGCTCTCATGAAAGAGACAGTCCACTGTGAGTATTACATCACCTCTGGTCACTAGTCTGCTACTGTCAGGTACAGTGTAGTCTGAGTTGAAGGTGTGATGCAGCACTACCAGAATGACAGGTTTACCATCTGTCAAAAGAGAAAAAAAATATCAACATCAACGATAGAACTGGATTAGTACAGTACAGTGACAATTGCTAAATATAGTGTGACAAGCATAAAGTACTGTTGCAGAGGAATATCATTTCGATGAAAATATAGTGCTGAACTTATAGGGGCAATGTGTAGATGCTACATCCCCTTTTGGACTTACAAATTAATTATATATACCCATTGATTCTTGAAGAATATACAGTAACTTATAAATACCGTAGATGAACTGTCATACTCCATCAGAACACAAAATATACGCTTGTTTTACTCCAATGTTTGTAAACAATGTACAAGTAAACAATCACTGTATAGCCTGTAAACATGGTTAAAGCTATAATTGTATATCATGGATGGTCAGTTCTTGCGTCCCTAGCTCGGTCTATGAATTTGAGACTGGTTACATTTCTCCAGCCCCATTCCTTCAGCTTTTTGGTGGGGGGACCACTTTGTTATTGTTATAACTGCGGAAGATATAAGGAAGATTGTAATTGCATCAGATTTGTGTGTGCATTGAATCTAAATGACATCCTGACTGAATTACCTGGAATCTGCTGCAGTGCTGCTTCAATATCAGTCCCAGCACGAGAGATGATGGGACAGAAAGACAAGATGACATCACTCTGCTCTGGTGACATCACCTCAGTCAGACCTCTTTGTGTGGTGAGACGATGATTGAATTCCACATGAGACCCCAGAGTATTCCCAGCCAAAAAAGTGAAGAATTTCTCCATCCTCAACATATTTTCAGCATTCTTGGGGCCTGGGGGATGTTTGTTTCCGCTTGTTGTGGAGTCGTAAACTCCAGTGTCCTTGTTAGTAGTATCTAACCAACAAGGAAACGCAGCATTTAGCAGGGATTGGATGACAATGCATAGCCTAAATAAAGTGTCAAAATTAATCCCTTTAGATACCTGCAGGTGTTTGTGCTGCAGCTGGGAGAGGCTGGTTGTTCATCTCTGGAGCACTAGTCTTATTTTTCTAGGAAGGAAAGGTTGAGACTTTATTGGTCCAGAATATTCTACACGTTTTCCTATGTAAAAGTCCAATGTGAAGGCACATTGTCAAAGACTTTATCACCTATGGAAAATCTGTTAATGATATAACTCCAATAGCCGACATCTACAGCACCTCTTAGAAAATGTTAATCATTAGCTGTAGCCTGTAACCTACCTCTTTAGTTTTGCTTTCATGTTCAACATTCTTGGGGCCTGGGGGATGGTTTCCATCTGCTCTTGTAAGGTTGTGAAATCCGGTGTCGTCATTAGTAGCATCTAAAAAATAATAATTAGTAATCCGGAGTCTGTGTACCACTTGGTTTGCAAGTGAACAAGTTACAATACATAATCTGGAATGTATCATTAATTGAAGTGACCATTGAACAGCAGGAAATCTTACGGGTTGTAGCTTTAATGACAATGCAGAGCCTAAATAAAGTGTGAAAATGTATCCTCTAGATCCCTCAAACTCAACTCTGGACCTCGAAGCCAGTTCCACTGCGTTTTTTCATTGTTCCCCTCTAATCAGGGACCGATTTAGTCCTGGGACACCAGGTGGATGCAATTAATTATCAGGTAGAACAGAAAACCAACAGGCTCCGGACCTCGTAGGTTAAGAGTTGAATACCCCTGCAGATGGTGACTATACCTTCAGGTGTTGCAGCAGCTGGGGAGGGCTGACTAGTCTCTTCTGGAATAGTGGGCTTACTCGTCTAGAAAAAAAGGTGATTTACTGGTTCATAACATTCTTTAGAGAACATTGATGTGTTTTCATTCAGTATAGTTGAAATCTACCTCTGTAGTTTTGCTTTGAAGTTTTACATCCATGGGGACTGGAGGACGTTTGTTTTTGTCTTCTCTTGTACTATCTTGAACTCCAGTGTCTACATCTGCATGAAGCTGGTTTGGATCTTCACATGTTGAGTCTCTGGCCTCCTTGATGACAGCATCTAACAAACAAATATCCCCATGTCTCCATCAGTGCATGATCAGATGGCAGTTTGATTACGCGTCACTACTCATAATGCTTACCTTCAGATGCTTTAGCAGGAGCTGGAGAGGGCTGGTTGGTTGGTTCTGGAGTAGTACTACACCTTTTTGCCTGAAAAAGAGAGGTTGATATTTTTGGTAATTCAAAGACAAATTCACAGTAGGTTTGACATTAAGAACATCTCATAGAACAAGGCCATAGTATGTAATCTGTTGCACTTATTCCTACCTCTTCTGTTTTGCTTTGAAGTTCAACATCCTTGGCCCCTGGGGGAAGTTCATTTCTGTCTTCTCTTGCACTGTCCTGAATTTCAGGGTCTACATTTGCATTAGGTTGGCTTGGATCTTCGGCCTTGTTGATGATAGCAGCATCTAACAAAAACAAATATCCCAATACTTCATAATAAGGCAATATGAAGGGAACACTGCTGCTACCTCAAACTCAAACCAAGGCACATGAATTGAGGAGCAAACTGAAGTAATTAGGAAAATCAGTAACTCTTGGAGGACGGTGAAAATTAATAAAGGTGCTTCTTTATTGTTAAAAGGCAAAACCAATGCATTTAGCCCTCTGCCACAAGGGTTTTAAATTTACAGACAGAATAATGGAGGGGCCTTTTATACATAACAAGATGGCTGGTGTGGTGATACTGATGGATTGTCAGCACTGATGGTTTGCTTACATAGCCGGTTAGGAGAACTAAAGTAGCAGGTTAGTAGAATTAATGTGGCAGGTTAGGAGAACTAACGTGGCAGGTTAGGATCATTAATGTAGCAGGTAGGAGAATGAGTTTAAGGTTAGGAAAAGGGTTAAGGTTACTATAAGCTCCACTCCGTTGATCTAAACTCAGCAAAAAAAGAAACATCCCTTTTTCAGGACCCTGTCTTTCAAAGATAAATCAAAATAACTTCACAGATCTTCATTGTAAAGGGTTTAAACACTGTTTCCCATGCTTGTTCAATTAACCATAAACAATTAATGAACATGCACCTGTGGAACGGTCGTTAAGACACTAACGGCTTACAGGCGGTAGGCAATTAAGGTCACAGTTATGAAAACTTAGGACACTAAAGAGGCCTTTCAATGACTCTGAAAAACACCAAAATAAAGATGCCCAGGGTCCCTGCTCATCTGCGTGAACGTGCCTTAGGCATGCTGCAAGGAGGCATGAGGACTGCAGATGTGGCCAGGGCAATAAATTGCAATGTTTGTACTGTGAGACGCCTAAGACAGCGCTACAGGGAGACAGGACGGACAGCTGATTGTCCTCGCAGTGGCAGACCACGTGTAACAACACCTGCACAGGATCGGTACATCCGAACATCACACCTGCGGGACTGGTACAGGATGGCAACAACAACTGCCCGAGTTACACCAGGAACGCACAATCCCTCCATCAGTGCTCAGACTGTCCGCAATAGGCTGAGAGAGGCTGGACTGAGGGCTCGTAGGCCTGTTGTAAGGCAGGTCCTCACCAGACATCACCGGCAACAACGTTGCCTATGGGCACAAACCCACCGTCGCTGGACCAGACAGGACTGGCAAAAAGGGCTCTTCACTGATGAGTCGCGGTTTTGTCTCACCAGGGGTGATGATCGGATTCGGGTTTATTGTCGAAGGAATGAGCGTTACACAGAGGCCTGTACTCTGGAGCAGGATCGATTTGGAGGTGGAGGGTCCGTCATGGTCTGGGGCGGTGTGTCACAGCATCATCAGACTGAGCTTGTTGTCATTCCAGGCAATCTCAACGCTGTGCGTTACAGGGAAGACATCCTCCTCCTTCATGTGGTACCTTTCCTGCAGGCTCATCTTGACATGACCCTCCAGCATGACAATGCCACCAGCCATACTGCTCGTTCTGTGCGTGATTTCCTGCAAGACAGGAATGTCAGTGTTCTGCCATGGCCAGTGAAGAACCCGGATCTCAATCGCATTGAGCACGTCTGAGACCTGTTGGATCGGAGGGTGAGGGCTAGGGCCATTCCCCACAGATATGTCAGGGAACTTGCAGGTGCCTTGGTGGAAGAGTGGGGTAACATCTCACAGCAAGAACTGGCAAATCTGGTGCAGTCCATGAGGAGATGCACTGCAGTACCCAATGCTTGTTTAAACAGTCACTGAGATTATGTTTGCTTATCAATGCAAAATAGGCTACATTGATGCATAGCATATAGATCAGATCAAGGAACCAAGCAAGCAAGCTTCATTACCTACACAACACTCCCCCACCGCTATGGAAGGGATGATACCGCACGTTACAATTTATATGTGGCTCAGAGCGCATCGATTGTCGGAGTGCATTACAAGGAGCCGCCCCTTTTGTGACGAAAAACGACATTTACAATACTGCGATACGCTCCGTAGTGTCAGTCTCTGTAGGGTATAAATCGGCCTTTAGGCTTCGCTAAAACGTTAGTTGTCAACAACTGTTATCCCCGACACGACAACTAGATGGAGCTGTACTGGTAGCCACAACCATACCAACTATCAGTCTCGACAAACCATCAGTATATAACACCGGGTTCAGTGACCTGTATAGAGATACAGGAAATGTCTGAGGTAAACTAGAAAGGTTTGTCAGATCTTTAAGCCCCGATCACTCTGATCAACCCACAAGTATTCACTTCAGTGGATGAACCCTCAGTCTACTCCATGATAACCACTTTTAACATGGTTTCATGGATATTGATTATCTTGAAGGGAACATCCTGCTTGACAGTAGGTAACCATTTCAAAAGGCCCTAGGGCACCTATTTATTGTGCAACATATTATATTAATGTTACATTTATATCAGTACTTACTTTTTGGATAGTCCTGCTGCAACAGAAAGGAAAGTTTAGTTCCCTTTTAAAAGATAATAGAAAATACTGTGTTAATTGTTGGGGGGAAAATATTCATTTCAAAAGTCCAACATAATTGCGATAAGCAGACTGTTATGTTTCATTCATCATAATGTCTATGAGTTATGAGGTAACTCTATTAGTTATTAAACATCAACATAATGCCTAGAAGAAAACAGTCATAGATGGAGCCTTTATGCCAACCTGTTTAGGTTGGCTTGTAATCGCAGAGTTCTTGGGACCTGGAGGGCGTTTGTCAACTCCAGTGTTGATGTTAGCATCGTTAACAGCATCTAAAAAAACAATAGCAAAAACCAGCAGTGAGTGAGGACTGAATGACAATGCATTGCCTAAACAAAGTGTCAAAATGAATCCCCATATGCTGACTGTACCTTCAGGTGGATGTGAAGCAGCGGGCGGGATCTGTCTGGTCTTCTCTGGAGCAGCAGGCTTACTTGTCTAGAAAGGAGAGGTTGTTACTCATTGATCCAAAACAATGACCAATAAATAATAATTTATTCAAATACTAGTTTTAAATTACTACTATTATTAAAGACAATTGCACATTCCCTAATAAAATATTTTTGGTGTGAAATCTCTGCTGATGCATGTGTATTGTATTTAATAGTAAGTTGTTTACTGACAAGAATAAGGATGAACTACCTTTGGCTGTATTTCTGGCCTGTCCAGAATCTTTCTAATTGCTTCTTCATTGCGTGGACACTCCAGTAGTCCTTTGCTCGCATGGAACAGATAGTCCACTGTGAGTATTACATCACCTCTGGTCACTAGTCTGCTACTGTCAGGTACAGTGTAGTCTGAGTTGAAGGTGTGATGCAGCACTACCAGAATGACAGGTTTACCAGCTGTCGAAAGAGAAACAAAATGTCAACATCAACGATAGAACTGGATTAGTACAGTACAGTGACAATTGCTAAATATAGTGTGACAAGCATAAATTACTGTTGCAGAGGAATATCATTTCGATGAAAATATAGTGCTGAACTTATAGGGGCAATGTGTAGTTGCTACATCCCCCTTTGGACTTACAAATTAATTATATATACCCATTGATTCTTGAAGAATATACAGTAACTTATAAATACCGTAGATGAACTGTCATACTCCATCAGAACACAAAATATACGCTTGTTTTACTCCAATGTTTGTAAACAATGTACAAGTAAACAAACACTGTATAGCCTGTAAACATGGTTAAAGCTATAATTGTATATCATGGATGGTCAGTTCTTGCGTCCCTAGCTCGGTCTATGAATTTGAGACTGGTTACATTTCTCCAGCCCCATTCCTTCAGCTTTTTGGTGGGGGGACCACTTTGTTATTGTTATAACTGCGGAAGATATAAGGAAGATTGTAATTGCATCAGATTTGTGTGTGCATTGAATCTAAATGACATCCTGACTGAATTACCTGGAATCTGCTGCAGTGCTGCTTCAATATCAGTCCCAGCACGAGAGATGATGGGACAGAAAGACAAGATGACATCACTCTGCTCTGGTGACATCACCTCAGTCAGACCTCTTTGTGTGGTGAGACGATGATTGAATTCCACATGAGACCCCAGAGTATTCCCAGCCACAACAGTGAAGAATTTCTCCATCCTCAACATATTTTTAGCATTCTTGTGGCCTGGGGGATGTTTGTTTCCGCTTGTTGTGGCGTCGTAAACTCCAGTGTCCTTGTTAGTAGTATCTAACCAACAAGGAAACGCAGCATTTAGCAGGGATTGGATGACAATGCATAGCCTAAATAAAGTGTCAAAATTAATCCCTTTAGATACCTGCAGGTGTTTGTGCTGCAGCTGGGAGAGGCTGGTTGTTCATCTCTGGAGCACTAGTCTTATTTTTCTAGGAAGGAAAGGTTGAGACTTTATTGGTCCAGAATATTCTACACGTTTTCCTATGTAAAAGTCCAATGTGAAGGCACATTGTCAAAGACTTTATCACCTATGGAAAATCTGTTAATGATATAACTCCAATAGCCGACATCTACAGCACCTCTTAGAAAATGTTAATCATTAGCTGTAGCCTGTAACCTACCTCTTTAGTTTTGCTTTCATGTTCAACATTCTTGGGGCCTGGGGGATGGTATCCATCTGCTCTTGTAAGGTTGTGAAATCCGGTGTCGTCATTAGTAGCATCTAAAAAAGAATAATTAGTAATCCGGAGTCTGTGTACCACTTGGTTTGCAAGTGAACAAGTTACAATACATAATCTGGAATGTATCATTAATTGAAGTGACCATTGAACAGCAGGAAATCTTACGGGTTGTAGCTTTAATGACAATGCAGAGCCTAAATAAAGTGTGAAAATGTATCCTCTAGATCCCTCAAACTCAACTCTGGACCTCGAAGCCAGTTCCACTGCGTTTTTTCATTGTTCCCCTCTAATCAGGGACCGATTTAGTCCTGGGACACCAGGTGGATGCAATTAATTATCAGGTAGAACAGAAAACCAACAGGCTCCGGACCTCGTAGGTTAAGAGTTGAATACCCCTGCAGATGGTGACTATACCTTCAGGTGTTGCAGCAGCTGGGGAGGGCTGACTAGTCTCTTCTGGAATAGTGGGCTTACTCGTCTAGAAAAAAAGGTGATTTACTGGTTCATAACATTCTTTAGAGAACATTGATGTGTTTTCATTCAGTATAGTTGAAATCTACCTCTGTAGTTTTGCTTTGAAGTTTTACATCCATGGGGACTAGAGGACGTTTGTTTTTGTCTTCTCTTGTACTATCTTGAACTCCAGTGTCTACATCTGCATGAAGCTGGTTTGGATCTTCACATGTTGAGTCTCTGGCCTCCTTGATGACAGCATCTAACAAACAAATATCCCCATGTCTCCATCAGTGCATGATCAGATGGCAGTTTGATTACGCGTCACTACTCATAATGCTTACCTTCAGATGCTTTAGCAGGAGCTGGAGAGGGCTGGTTGGTTGGTTCTGGAGTAGTACTACACCTTTTTGCCTGAAAAAGAGAGGTTGATATTTTTGGTAATTCAAAGACAAATTCACAGTAGGTTTGACATTAAGAACATCTCATAGAACAAGGCCATAGTATGTAATCTGTTGCACTTATTCCTACCTCTTCTGTTTTGCTTTGAAGTTCAACATCCTTGGCCCCTGGGGGAAGTTCATTTCTGTCTTCTCTTGCACTGTCCTGAATTTCAGGGTCTACATTTGCATTAGGTTGGCTTGGATCTTCGGCCTTGTTGATGATAGCAGCATCTAACAAAAACAAATATCCCAATACTTCATAATAAGGCAATATGAAGGGAACACTGCTGCTACCTCAAACTCAAACCAAGGCACATGAATTGAGGAGCAAACTGAAGTAATTAGGAAAATCAGTAACTCTTGGAGGACGGTGAAAATTAATAAAGGTGCTTCTTTATTGTTAAAAGGCAAAACCAATGCATTTAGCCCTCTGCCACAAGGGTTTTAAATTTACAGACAGAATAATGGAGGGGCCTTTTATACATAACAAGATGGCTGGTGTGGTGATACTGATGGATTGTCAGCACTGATGGTTTGCTTACATAGCCGGTTAGGAGAACTAAAGTAGCAGGTTAGGATCATTAATGTAGCAGGTAGGAGAATGAGGTTAAGGTTAGGAAAAGGGTTAAGGTTACTATAAGCTCCACTCCGTTGATCTAAACTCAGCAAAAAAAGAAACATCCCTTTTTCAGGACCCTGTCTTTCAAAGATAATTCATAAAAATCAAAATAACTTCACAGATCTTCATTGTAAAGGGTTTAAACACTGTTTCCCATGCTTGTTCAATTAACCATAAACAATTAATGAACATGCACCTGTGGAACGGTCGTTAAGACACTAACGGCTTACAGGCGGTAGGCAATTAAGGTCACAGTTATGAAAACTTAGGACACTAAAGAGGCCTTTCTAATGACTCTGAAAAACACCAAAATAAAGATGCCCAGGGTCCCTGCTCATCTGCGTGAACGTGCCTTAGGCATGCTGCAAGGAGGCATGAGGACTGCAGATGTGGCCAGGGCAATAAATTGCAATGTTTGTACTGTGAGACGCCTAAGACAGCGCTACAGGGAGACAGGACGGACAGCTGATTGTCCTCGCAGTGGCAGACCACGTGTAACAACACCTGCACAGGATCGGTACATCCGAACATCACACCTGCGGGACTGGTACAGGATGGCAACAACAACTGCCCGAGTTACACCAGGAACGCACAATCCCTCCATCAGTGCTCAGACTGTCCGCAATAGGCTGAGAGAGGCTGGACTGAGGGCTCGTAGGCCTGTTGTAAGGCAGGTCCTCACCAGACATCACCGGCAACAACGTTGCCTATGGGCACAAACCCACCGTCGCTGGACCAGACAGGACTGGCAAAAAAGGCTCTTCATTGATGAGTCGCGGTTTTGTCTCACCAGGGGTGATGATCGGATTCGTGTTTATTGTCGAAGGAATGAGCGTTACACAGAGGCCTGTACTCTGGAGCAGGATCGATTTGGAGGTGGAGGGTCCGTCATGGTCTGGGGCGGTGTGTCACAGCATCATCAGACTGAGCTTGTTGTCATTCCAGGCAATCTCAACGCTGTGCGTTACAGGGAAGACATCCTCCTCCTTCATGTGGTACCTTTCCTGCAGGCTCATCTTGACATGACCCTCCAGCATGACAATGCCACCAGCCATACTGCTCGTTCTGTGCGTGATTTCCTGCAAGACAGGAATGTCAGTGTTCTGCCATGGCCAGTGAAGAACCCGGATCTCAATCGCATTGAGCACGTCTGGGACCTGTTGGATCGGAGGGTGAGGGCTAGGGCCATTCCCCACAGATATGTCAGGGAACTTGCAGGTGCCTTGGTGGAAGAGTGGGGTAACATCTCACAGCAAGAACTGGCAAATCTGGTGCAGTCCATGAGGAGATGCACTGCAGTACCTAATGCTTGTTTAAACAGTCACTGAGATTATGTTTGCTTATCAATGCAAAATAGGCTACATTGATGCATAGCATATAGATCAGATCAAGGAACCAAGCAAGCAAGCTTCATTACCTACACAACACTCCCCCACTGCTATGGAAGGGATGATACCGCACGTTACAATTTATATGTGGCTCAGAGCGCATCGATTGTCAGAGTGCATTACAAGGAGCCGCCCCTTTTGTGACGAAAAACGACATTTACAATACTGCGATACGCTCCGTAGTGTCAGTCTCTGTAGGGTATAAATCGGCCTTTAGGCTTCGCTAAAACGTTAGTTGTCAACAACTGTTATCCCCGACACGACAACTAGATGGAGCTGTACTGGTAGCCACAACCATACCAACTATCAGTCTCGACAAACCATCAGTATATAACACCGGGTTCAGTGACCAATCGCAATGGGAATACAAAACAAAACATGGTGTTATGATATCTGCTAGATGAATTATCCTAACCTGCTATGCAGGTGCGGGCTTAGTGATTTGGAGGCCCCATGCAATTTTTATGGGATTTATAGTAAAGACATAATTTAACTGTAAAAATGTATTACCTTTTATTGTGCCATGAACAAAACCAGTCATTATGTTTTCATTGGATTGTCAAAAAAATCACTTCAAAAAGTAGGTTACTTTCGCACGTTCATCCAAAATAATTCCAGCACCACCAATTTTCCTTCAATTCGCAAGTGCTGAAATTATCACTGAAAAAAGCATCCGAGCGAGCGAAACAGCGCCCCTCTGTCTTACTATATGTAGCCCATGTATCTGATGCGGTCTGACCAAAAAGAGTATGACATGCCATAATCTTTTTGACCAGACAGCATCAGATACATAGGCTACAAATACATGTCCTCTGCCTCGACAACAACGGCAGTGTTATCAGCAGCATCTGTCTTTTTACTAAAGAAATGCGTATTGCATCCACCTAGAGCAGCGTTGGGCAACTTTGATGGGGGTGGGGGACACAACAAATCTAAACTCATCATGAACAATTATTTGATGAAACATTGAATTTGGCCTTACTGCTATTATCCCTTAGAAACGCATTGAATAAAAGATTCATACATGGACAAACAGATCAGTCAAAAATGTAATAATAAGTAAGTATGTTTAGAAGTGTCCTATATCTCAAACATATATGAAAGCTCTGAATTTATATATTTTTTTACCGTGGAATTACCCTGTCTCTGGGCTCGTCCCATCGCGTCCTCTGCCTTGACGGTGATAGCAGTATTATCAGAGGCACCTTTCTTTCAACGAAATTGTTTAATACAGTGGGGGGAAAAAGTATTTAGTCAGCCACCAATTGTGCAAGTTCTCCCACTTAAAAAGATGAGAGAGGCCTGTAATTTTCATCATAGGTACATGTCAACTATGACAGACAAATTGAGGAAAAAAAATCCAGAAAATCACATTGTAGGATTTTTTATGAATTTATTAGCAAATTATGGTAGAAAATAAGTATTTGGTCACCTACAAACAAGCAAGATTTCTGGCTCTCACAGACCTGTAACTTCTTCTTTAAGAGGCTCATCTGTCCTCCACTCGTTACCTGTATTAATGGCACCTGTTTGAACTTGTTATCAGTATAAAAGACACCTGTCCACAACCTCAAACAGTCACACTCCAAACTCCACTATGGCCAAGACCAAAGAGCTGTCAAAGGCCACCAGAAACAAAATTGTAGACCTGCACCAGGCTGGGAAGACTGAATCTGAAATAGGTAAGCAGCTTGGTTTGAAGAAATCAACTGTGGGAGCAATTATTAGGAAATGGAAGACATACAAGACCACTGATAATCTCCCTCGATCTGGGGCTCCACGCAAGATCTCACCCCGTGGGGTCAAAATGATCACAAGAACGGTGAGCAAAAATCCCAGAACCACACGGGGGGACCTAGTGAATGACCTGCAGAGAACTGGGACAAAAGTAACAAAGCCTACCATCAGTGACACACTATGCCGCCAGGGACTCAAATCCTGCAGTGCCAGACGTGTCCCCCTGCTTAAGCCAGTACATGTCCAGGCCCATCTGAAGTTTGCTAGAGTGCATTTGGATGATCCAGAAGAGGATTGGGAGAATGTCATATGGTCAGATGAAACCAAAATATAACTTTTTGGTAAAAACTCAACTCGTCGTGTTTGGAGGACAAAGAATGCTGAGTTGCATCCAAAGAACACCATACCTACTGTGAAGCATGGGGGTGGAAACATCATGCTTTGGGGCTGTTTTTCTGCAAAGGGACCAGGACGACTGATCCGTGTAAAGGAAAGAATGAATGGGGCCATGTATCGTGAGATTTTGAGTGAAAACCTCCTTCCATCAGCAAGGGCATTGAAGATGAAACGTGGCTGGGTCTTTCAGCATGACAACGATCCCAAACACACCGCCCGGGCAACGAAGGAGTGGCTTCGTAAGAAGCATTTCAAGGTCCTGGAGTGGCCTAGCCAGTCTCCAGATCTCAAGCCCATAGAAAATCTTTGGAGGGAGTTGAAAGTCCGTGTTGCCCAGCGACAGCCCCAAAACATCACTGCTCTAGAGGAGATCTGCATGGAGGAATGGGCCAAAATACCAGCAACAGTGTGTGAAAACCTTGTGAAGACTTACAGAAAACGTTTGACCTGTGTCATTGCCAACAAAGGGTATATAACAAAGTATTGAGAAACTTTTGTTATTGACCAAATACTTATTTTCCACCATAATTTGCAAATAAATTCATTAAAAATCCTACAATGTGATTTTCTGGATTTTTTTTCCTCATTTTGTCTGTCATAGTTGACGTGTACCTATGATGAAAATTACAGGCCTCTCTCATCTTTTTAAGTGGGAGAACTTGCACAATTGGTGGCTGACTAAATACTTTTTCCCCCACTGTATATGTCATCTTTATTTTTATTTTCTCTGCCCCGCTCTTCTGAAAGCGCCTCATCAGAGTTTTTGCTGCAGCTTACTTTCAATGAAGTCACGTTTGCAATCATATCGTGTGAAACAATGCACGGGCAGGTAGCACGTTCATGGCTAGAATAGATTGTATTTTAGCTATCCCTAACCCTTTTCCTAACCTTAACCTAATGTTCAATTCTCCTAACTTGCTGTGTACGGTCTCCTAACCTGCTACGAAAAGTAAAATCTGACGTTTGTTAAAGAAAATATTTAAAAAATATGCTCAGCTCATGAGGCCCCTTGATGATGTGAGGCCTGAGGCAGTTGCCTCTTCTGCCTAATGCTAAGTCTGCCACTGCTGCCACGTTAGATCTCCTAACCTGCTACTTTAGTCATTATAACCTACTATGTAAATAAACCACCAGTGCCTACAAACCATTAGTATCACCACATCGGCCAACCATTTCTAAATAGGATATAAAATCCTCCATTAATCCATCTGTACATTTCTGATGAAGGCTATGTGCTGAAAGAGTAAAGAAACACTTATCAACTTCCACTGTCCTCCAAGAGTTGCTGAATTTCCTCTTTGCTTTAATAAGGTAAGATTGTGAAGGTGTCACATGCATAGTAATTTTGCTTACCTTGGGGTGCATCTGCATCTGCAGGTGGCAGCCAGTTTACCTTGGAAAGATAAATCCATAGGTCTACTTTAAGTGCTGGTTCGAAACATTATTCAAAGTAAACATTTTTCTGATTATTATTAATGATAGATTTATATTAGGCCTATTCTTTACCTTGTTGCTCATATTTCAATTTTAGCTGACGCTGCAGAGCCTCACAATGATCATCTGATCTTCAATGTAATACGAAAACAGATGCGTGAGAACACAAGCAAGACGCTCAAATTACAGTTTGGCCTATACAGTGTGAACATCAAGGTGCATACTGCAGTTCTAAATGCTGTCAATGTCAATGAGCCCACAAAGATAGACAAACCAATAACAATTTTAACATTGCATTTATAAAAAGAGATTCAATGAAAGAACAAACCTGGTTTGAACCGTTTCTGTCGCAGCATCTACTTTCAGTCTTGAAATATTCTCTGAACTCACTGAATTCTTATAATAGGAAAGTGAAACTGAAAGAGTCAGTAGGGTGTAACTGCCTACTGACCATTAAAAATATGGACTTTACATCAAATCTCCTCATAGTGCGGAAATTAATGGTGACATGTTGATATGACATGTTTTACAGAGGATTTGTTAATGTGTTTGATATTACGTGTTACGTAGGATTTTGAGGATGAGGACATTCCATTTATTTCTGTCACTGGTGGGTGCCAGAGAGTCTGTGTGCCAAGAAGGCTGGGGGGCCACTGACGTTCCCCCCCCCCCCCCCCATATTTTATTTAAATCATGAAAATAAGGCAAATAGACTTAGCTTTTAAGTATTACTTAGTAAAGAATTTCTAAATAAAATGGATTTTAACACACTTGTGTGAAGCTCTATGCCATAATCTTCTACCGGGGGCCAGTTACCCCATTTATTTCCCTTTATAGTTTATTCGCCTAAGCATGACCTTCATCCACATACCAATTTTTTTCAAAACCTTGCTTTTTTGTGTCAGGAATTAGACATTGTTCTTAGGGGGGCGCTAGTTACCTCCTAGGACCCTATATCACGTGGATTTACATTAAACTAACCCAGCAGACTCCTATAAAAATTATGTCCATACTGCTTCTAATAAAACAGATTGTTTTATATTGATGTATATGTATTGCATATTGCTGTGTACACTGTAACTCCCATGGTGACAAAAAAAACTACTTAATTTAGTCATTGACCTTACAATGTCATTGCCTTGCATTAAGAGCAACCCTGTTATGAGGGTTGAGCCTTGTAAGAAACAAAATAACTGATATATCAACATTTTACTCATTTATTGAATGATTTCACAGGTGTCTGACACTCTTCATGTGCATGTGTAAACAAGTTGCTTTCAAATAACTGATACTAATGAAAATTGTAAATGTAAATATTGTAGAGTATTTGTGCCCATCAATTTCTCCCTAATGTCTCAATGTCACAAAATATACATATAAAATTCCTTCATTTCAGTTGATATAATTTAGATTCAGTCGATGTGGTGCTCGATGAAACATGTCATTGTCAGGATAGTGTGTACAACTGCTGTCACGTCTACTCCCGCTCCACCGCACCGGCGCTCAACGTTGCCGGTCTACTAACCACCGGTCCTGGCAACCCACATTATGCACACCTGGCAACCATAATTGCACACACCAGCTCCCCACCATTAAGCACACCTGGACTTCATCACCACCCTGATTACTACACCTTCATATAGCCCTCAGTAAGCCTCAGTCAGTATTGGTTTTGGTTACTTTCAGTAGTGTGGTCCTCTGTAGCTCAGCTGGTAGAGCACGGCGCTTGTAACGCCAAGGTAGTGGGTTCGATCCCCGGGACCACCCATACACAAAAAAAAAAAAATGTATGCACGCATGACTGTAAGTCGCTTTGGATAAAAGCGTCTGCTAAATGGCATATTATTAGTGATTATAATGATTAAACTCACCTTCTACATCTGTTTCCTGACTCCTTGCATATGCCTTACAACTGCAGTCCACGCTGTAGTGTAAACCAGTGGAGGCTGCTGAGGGGAGGACGGCTCCTAATAATGGCTGGAATGGAGTCAATGGAATGGTATCAACCGCATGGAAACCCATTGTTTGATGTGTTTGATTCCATTTCGTTGACTCCATTCCAGCCATTATTAAGAGCCGTCCTCCTCTCAGCAGCATCCACTGGTGTAAACTATTTGTATAATCCAGTGTCAGTCATCTTGATTCAAAAGGCTAGTGTTTATGTCATTGTCAGTGGAACAGCAACACCAACAGGCACAACAGCTGAGCAGCAGATTCTTCTGCAAAGAGATGGTAACATATGTGAATGTTTGCATGGAAAACAATGACAATGTATAGCTCTTGTGTCAACAATAAGTATACACCAGTATTCAACTCTATCGCCATCATGTGGAATACAAGTGAAATGGCTTACCTTTGGTTGCATGTTAAACGTCTTCTGAATCTTTTTGACTGCTTTTCATTGCGAGGACACTCCAGTAGTACTCCCTGGCTCTCATGGAAGAGACAATTCACTGTGAGTATTACATCACCTCTGGTCACTAGTCTGCTACTGTCAGATACAACACACTCTGGATCGAAGGAGTGATGCAGCACTACCAGAATGACAGGTTTACCATCTGTCGAGAGAGAGAGGGACAGCAAGGAACAAGAAATAATTCAGGAAATCAGATAATTGTATTTCACTTAGGTACAGACAGAGTAGAATTTTTTGGGGTAAGGCGTGCCGTACACGTGGTTTGAAAGGAGTGTAAAATCTGATCAATCCCTGCTGCTGGTTTCAGATCCTTTAATTAACCTTTAAGTAAGTATCAGCTCCTTAAATCTAGGGAAAACATTCATATTGTTTGCCTGGATTCTGCTGCAGTGCTTCTTCAATATCAGTCCCAGCACGAGAGACGATGGAACAGAAAAACAGGATGACATCACTCTCCTCCTTAATCACGTCAGTTAAACCTCTTCCTGTAGTGAGACGCCCTTTAAAGTCCTCATGAGACGTCCCAGTATTCCCAGTTGTTACAGTGATGAATTTCATGTATTACAGCTGATTACATTCTACACAAAACTATGATGTTAATGTCATCTCGTCTCTTTCCCAGAAACACAAGTGTTCTCTCACCTTGGACCTCTATGCAACATCCTCTACAGAATCGCTTGCCTGTGTTTTGTGTCTCCTGGGGAGAGTATCAAGCACTGTATATCAACCTCAAATATGTGCCTCTGGTATATGCAATAGGCACATTTGTTATTTACTTAATATAAAACATAAACCATTTGGAAATATGGATCAGTCTAAAATGTTCACTTTAGTGCAACTACAATAATAAGCAGTAGCCTACAGTAGAATAAGATACATGTAAGCCTACATATTTAGGCATATTTACCCTGTCATTCATATTTATTTTTGCTTAGTTGGGGGTTGTTTCCAATGATGTTGCAGAGCAGGATGTCGAGTAGGCAGTTATTTATCACCCCGCCCTAATCTATGGATCACCCCTGGCATGTCAATAAAATACAAATACACGTCAGTGCAATACCCTCCTTCATATCTCAACCGTTTGTAGCAGGCTGCAGGAATGAATAAATGTTGCAGTAAAACTACAGTAGTCAGCAGACATTTTAGCCAAAGTTTCAGCAGATCAGAACCAGTGGCAATTAAATATCAAACTCTATGTTGCTTTAATACCCCTAGTCGATCTTCTGTCAGTGTCACTTGAATCCAAGCAGAGAACCCAACCAGTCAATTGAAACATAGGGTTTGGATAAAGAGAACCATACACAGTGTATATATATATCACAGGAGGTTGGTGGCACCTTAATTGGGGAGCACAGGCTTGTGGTAATGACTGGAGCGGTATTAGTGGAATGGTATCAAATAGATCAAACACATGGTTTGATGCCATTCCATTTGTACCGTTCCAGCCATTATTATGAGCCGTGCTCCCTTCAGCTGTCTCAACTGATTTTAAATATACAGTGGGGAAAAAAAGTAATTAGTCAAATCAAATCAAATCAAATCAAATTTTATTGGTCACATGCGCCGAATACAACAGGTGCAGACATTACAGTGAAATGCTTACTTACAGCCCTTAACCAACAGTGCATTTATTTTAAACAAAAAAAGTAAGAATAAAACAACAACAAAAAAAGTGTTGAGAAAAAAAGAGCAGAAGTAAAATAAAGTGACAGTAGGGAGGCTATATATACAGTAAAATAAAGTGACAGTAGGGAGGCTATATATACAGGGGGGTACCGTTGCATAGTCAATATGCGGGGGCACCGGCTAGTTGAGGTAGTTGAGGTAATATGTACATGTGGGTAGAGTTAAAGTGACTATGCATAAATACTTAACAGAGTAGCAGCAGCGTAAAAAGGATGGGGTGGGGGGGCAGTGCAAATAGTCCGGGTAGCCATGATTAGCTGTTCAAGAGTCTTATGGCTTGGGGGTAGAAGCTGTTGAGAAGTCTTTTGGACCTAGACTTGGCACTCCGGTACCGCTTGCCGTGCGGTAGCAGAGAGAACAGTCTATGACTAGGGTGGCTGGAGTCTTTGACAATTTTGAGGGCCTTCCTCTGACACCGCCTGGTATAGAGGTCCTGGATGGCAGCCACCAATTGTGCAAGTTCTCCCACTTAAAAAGATGAGAGAGGCCTGTCATTTTCATCATAGGTACACGTAAATTATGACAGACAAATTGAGGAAAAAAAATCCAGAAAATCACATTGTAGGATTTTTTATGAATTTATTTGCAAATTATGGTGGAAAATAAGTATTTGGTCACCTACAAACAAGCAAAATTTCTGGCTCTCACAGACCTGTAACTTCTTATTTAAGAGGCTCCTCTGTCCTCCACTCGTTACCTGTATTAATGGCACCTGTTTGAACTTGTTATCAGTATAAAAGACACCTGTCCACAACCTCAAACAGTCACACTCCAAACTCCACTGTGGCCAATACCAAAGAGCTGTCAAAGGACACCAGAAACAAAATTGTAGACCTGCACCAGGCTGGGAAGACTGAATCTGCAATAGGTAAGCAGCTTGGTTTGAAGAAATCAACTGTGGGAGCAATTATTAGGAAATGGAAGACAAACAAGACCACTGATAATCTCCCTCGATCTGGGGCTCCACGCAAGATCTCACCCCGTGGGGTCAAAATGATCACAAGAACGGTGAGCAAAAATCCCAGAACCACACAGGGGGACCTAGTGAATGACCTGCAGAGAGCTGGGACCAAAGTAACAAAGCCTACCATCAGTAACACACTACGCCGCCAGGGACTCAAATCCTGCAGTGCCAGACATGTCCCCCTGCTTAAGCCAGTACATGTCCAGGCCCGTCTGAAGTTTGCTAGAGTGCATTTGGATGATCCAGAAGAGGATTGGGAGAATGTCATATGGTCAGATGAAACCAAAATAGAACTTTTTAGTAAAAACTCAACTCGTCGTGTTTGGAGGACAAAGAATGCTGAGTTGCATCCAAATAACACCATACCTACTGTGAAGCATGGGGGTGGAAACATCATGCTTTGGGGCTGTTTTTCTGCAAAGGGACCAGGACGACTGATCCGTGTAAAGGAAAGAATGACTGGGGCCATGTATCGTGAGATTTTGAGTGAAAACCTCCTTCCATCAGCAAGGGCATTGAAGATGAAACGTGGCTGGGTCTTTCAGCATGACAATGATCCCAAACACACCGCCCGGGCAACGAAGGAGTGGCTTCGTAAGAAGCATTTCAAGGTCCTGGAGTGGCCTAGCCAGTCTCCAGATCTCAACCCCATAGAAAATCTTTGGAGGGAGTTGAAAGTCTGTGTTGCCCAGCGACAGCCCCAAAACATCACTGCTCTAGAGGAGATCTGCATGGAGGAATGGGCCAAAATACCAGCAACAGTGTGTGAAAACCTTGTGAAGACTTACAGAAAACGTTTGACCTGTGTCATTGCCAACAAAGGGTATATAACAAAGTATTGAGAAACTTTTGTTATTGACCAAATACTTATTTTCCACCATAATTTGCAAATAAATTCATAAAAAATCCTACAATGTGATTTTCTGGATTTTTTTTACAGGCCTCTCTCATCTTTTAAGTGGGAGAACTTGCACAATTGGTGGCTGACTAAATACTTTTTTCCCCCACTGTATATATATTGTGCCTTCGGAAAGTATTCTGACCACTTGACTTTTTCCACATTTTGTGACATCACCTCATCAATCTACACTCAATACCCCATAATGACAAAGCAAAAACAGGTTTTTATAAATGTTTGTAAATTTAAACAAAATAAACAATGGAAATATGACATTTACGTAAGTATTCAGACCCTTAACTGAGTACTTTGTTGAAGCACCTTTTGCAGTGATTACAGCCTTGAGTCTTCTTGGGTATGACGCTACAAGCTTGGCACACCTGTATTTGGGGAGTTTCTCCCATTCTTCTCTGCAGATCCTCTCAAGATCTGTCAGGTTGGATGGGGAGCATTGCTGCACAGCTATTTCAGGTCTCTCCAGAGAAGTTCGATCGGATTCAAGTCCGGGCTCTGGCAGGGCCACTCATGGACATTCAAAGACTTGTCCCGAAGCCACTCCTGCGTTGTCTTTGCTGTGTGCTTTGGGTCGTTGTCCTGTTGGAAGGTGAACCTTCGCCCCAGTCTGAGGTCCTGAGCGCTCTGGAGCAGGTTTTCATCAAGGATCTCTCTGTACTTTGTTCCGTTCATCTTTGCCTCGATCCTGACTAGTCTCCCAGTCCCTGCCACTGAAAAACTTCCCCACAGCATAATTCTGCCAACACCATGCTTCACCGTAGGGATTGTGCAAGGTTTCTTCCAGACGTGACGCTTGGCATTCAGGCCAAACAGTAAAATCTTGGTTTCATCAGACCAGAGAACCTTGTATATCATGGCCTGAGAGTCTTTTGGTGCCTTTTGGCAAACTCCAAGTGGGCTGTCATGTGCCTTTTACTGAGGAGTGGCTTCCGTCTGGCCACGCTACCATAAAGGCCTGATTGGTGGAGTGCTGCAGAGATGGTTGTCCATTTGGAAGTTTCTCCCGTCTCCACAGAGGAACTCTAGAGCTCTATCAGAGTGACTATCGGGTTCTTGGTCACCTCCCTGACCATGGCCCTTCTCCTCAGATTGTTCAGTTTGGCTGGGTGGCCAGCTCTAGGAAGAGTCGTGGTGGTTCCAAACTTCTTCCATTTAAGAATGATGGCGGCCACTGTGTTCTTGGTGACCTTCAATGCTGTAGACATTTTTTGGTGCACTTCCCCTGATCTGTGCCTCGAAACATTCCTGTCTCAGAGCTCTACGGACAATTCCTTCGACCTCATGGCTTGTTTTTTGCTCTGACATGCATTGTCAATTAGAAGTATTTTAAAACATTGGTGATGTACATAAGACTACTGTGTGCACCTCCGCTGGCAAAATCAATGCCTTAACCAATTGTGTTACCGCTAAGACCAGCTTTCGGTCCTTCTTAAATATCCCTAGTTGTGCTGACTTAAATTGGCATATTGGCACAAGTTTTTAAGGACACACCTCAAATATTTCCACACCTCCCATCTCAGTGCAAGCAAGCTGATGTTAGACAGGTAAATTGCTGAAGCTGGCGTAAGGGGTGGAAAATGCCAGTGCACCAGTTTTTACATGACGAAATTGCAAGGGAAAACCAGCCACGTCGCAGACACGACGTCTTGCTTCCGGACAAGGTAAACAACTTCTTCACCTGCTTTGAGGATAACACAGTGCCATCGATGAGGCCAGCTACCATGAACTGTGGGCTCTCCTTCTCCGTGGCCGAAGTGAGTAAGACAATGCTCAGAACAGCTGGCTGGAGTGTTTACGGACATAATCAATCTCTCCCTATCCTAGTCTGCTGTCCCCACTTGCTTCAAGATGTCCACCATTGTTCCTGTACACAAGAAATCAAAGGTAACTGAACTAAATGACTACAGCCCATAGCACTCACTTCGGTAATCATGAAGTGCTTTGAGAGGCTAGTTAAGGATAATTTCACCTCTACCTTACATGACACCCTAGACCCACTTCAATTTGCTTACCGCCCCAATAGATCCACAGACGATGCAATCGCCATCGCACTGCACACTGTCCTATCCCATCTGGAGAAGAGGAATACCCATGTAAGAATGCTGTTCATTGACTATAGCTCAGCATTCAACACCATAGTACCCTCCAAGCTCATCATTAAGCTCGAGGCCCTGCGTCTGAACCCCACCCTGTGCAACTGGGTCCTGGACTTCCTGACGGGCCGCCCCCAGGTGGTGAAGGTAGGAAACAACACCTCCACTTCGCTGACCCTCAACACTGGGGCCCCACAAGGGTGCGTGCTCAGCCCCCTCCTGTACTCACTGTTCACACATGAATGCGTGGCCACACACGCCTCCAACTCAATCATCAAGTTTGCAGACGACACAACAGTAGTAGGCCTGATTACCAACAATGACGAGACAGCCTACAGGGAGGAGGTGAGGGCCCTAGGAGTGTGGGGCCAGGAAAATAACCTCTCACTCAACGTCAACAAAACAAAGGAGATGATCGTGGACTTCAGGAAACAGCAGAGGGAGATCCTCCCTATCCACATCGACGGGACCGCAGTGGAGAAGGTGAAAAGCTTCAAGTTCCTCGGCGTACACATCACTGACAAACTGGAATGGTCCACTCACACAGACAGTGTGGTGAAGAAGACGTGACAGCGCCTCTTCAACCTCGGGAGGCTGAAGAAATGTGGCTTGGCACCTAAAACCTACACAAACGTTTACAGATGCACAACCGCCTGCAACCGCAGAGCTCTCCAGAGGGTGGTGCGGTCTGCCCAACACATCACCGGGGGCAAACTACCTGCCCTCCAGGACACCTACAGCACCCGATGTCACAGGAAGGCCAAAAAGATCATCAAGGACAACAACCATCCGAGCCACTGCCTGTCCACCCCACTATCATCCAGAAGGCGTGGTCAGTACAGGTGCATCAAAGCTGGCACAGAGAGACTGAAAAACAGGTTCTATCTCAAGGCCATCAGACTGTTAAATAGCCATCGCTGCAGCCCTATATACATAGACTTGAAATCACTGGCCACTTTAATAATGGAACACTAGTCACTTGAATAATGTTGAAATATTTTGCATTACTCATCTCATATTTATATACTGTATTGTATTCTGTTCTACTGTATCTTAGTCTATGCCGCTCTGACATTGCTCTTCCAAATATTTATATATTCTTAATTCCATTCCTTTACTCTAGATGAGTGTGTATTGTGTGTCTTGTTGTGAATTTGTTAGATATTACTTGATAGACATTACTTCACTGTTGGAGCTAAAAAAAACACAAGCATTTCGCTACACCCGCAATAACATCTGCTAAACACGTGTATGTGACCAATAAAATGGCACTGGAATGTGATTACATAAGAGAGGCCAAATGTGCCAAGAAATTCCAGTGAGTGATCAAAACAACCAGATGAGCTTCCTCTTAAAGACCACCTCCCCGTAACTACTTTCATCATCTAATTGTCACTGCAAGCTCCAGAAATGAAATGAAGGGGGAAAGATTGCTTTATCTTTTGGATGAAGTTGGATGTAGCCAAGCAATAGGAATTTGTGATGACTCAAGCTGTGGCTTTTTAGTGAGCACTTAGTAAATACATCTCTCCCAAGGGGGCCAAGGTAAATCAATCTCTTAAACACAGTGCCTTTTCCAGATCATGGTGGGAGGACAACACAACATATCATTGTATGACTCCAGATCAGGAAATGTACTGTAGCCTGTAGGGTCTAAGAATAGCCACTCTAGCCCTCTGAGGAGCGTTGGGTTTGATGACTTGATATAAATGTGCACCATTCGCCTGCAGCCAGCATTTAAATATAGCTGATCTGGACATAATACAAGAAGACAACAAGCACCCCCTCCCCATGCCATCTCCTCATACCCCCCCGTCCCCGCGCCATCATCCCCGGGTCTGTTGACAGGAAGGCAGGGTGAGAGATATGGTTTATGTCCAGAGAGGAGGCTCCTGTTACACACGGTACGCACCAGCTGTGGATGACATGCTTTTTCACCTTGACCATGGCCGGTGACGCGCTCCCTTCGATACATGTTCATACAGTATGTGGTTCCCCCTTCCATTAAACAGTGATTTCTACAGCCCCAAGCACATGGAGTTAGAGTGTAGACATTGGAGGATTATTTGAGGGATTGTGGAGTTTGAAGAGAAGATCATACCATTATTATAAGTTCATAAAGTAACTATTTAAAAACACTGGAAATATCCTGTGAATTGTCATGACATAAATAATGTACATACAGTTGAAGTCGGAAGTTTACATACACTTAGGTTGATCATTATAACTCGTTTTTCAACCACTCCACAAATTTCTTGTTAACAAACTATAGTTTTGGCAAGTCGGTTAGGACATCTACTTTGTGCATGACACAAGTAATTTTTCCAATAATTGTTTACAGACAGATTATCTCACTTATAATTCACTGTATCACAATTCCAGTGGGTCAGAAGTTTACATACACTAAGTTGACTGTGCCTTTAGATGGCTTTAGAAGGTTCTGAAAGGCTAATTGACATCATTTGAGTCAATTGGATGTGTACCTGAGGATGTATTTCAAGGTCTACCTTCAAACTCAGTGCCTCTTTGCTTGACATCATGGGAAAATGAAAATAAATTAGCCAAGACTTCAGAAAAAAACATTTTTGACCTCCACAAGTCTGGTTCATCCTTGGGAGCAATTTCCAAACGCCTGAAGGTACCACGTTCATCTGTACAAACAATAGTACGCAAGTATAAACACCATGGGACCACGCAGCCGTCATACCGCTTAGGAAAGAGACGCGTTCTGTCTCCTAGAGATTAACGTACTTTGGTGCGAAAAGTGAAAATCAATCCCAGAACAACAGCAAAGGACCCTGTGAAGATGCTGGAGGAAAACAGGTACAAAAGTATCTATATGCACAGTAAAACGAGTCCTATATCGACATAACTTGAAAGGACGCTTAGCAAGGAAGAAGCCACTGCTCCAAAACCGCCATAAAAAAGCCAGACTACGGTTTGCAACTGCACATGGGACAAAGATCTTACTTTTTGGAGAAATGTCCTCTGGTCTGATGAAACAAAAATACAACTGTTTGGCCATAATGACAATCGTTATCTTTGGAGGAAAAAGGGGGTACTTGCAAGCCGAAGAACACCATCCCAACCGTGAAGCACGGGGGTGGCAGCATCATGCTGTGGGGGTGCTTTGCTGCAGGGGAGACTGGTGCACTTCACAAAATAGATGGCATCATGAGGAAGGACAATTATGTGGATATATTGAAGCAACATCTCTAGACATCAGTCAGGAAGTTAAAGCTTGGTCGCAAATGGGTCTTCCAAATGGACAATGACCCCAAGCATACTTCCAAAGTTGTGGCAAAATGGCTTAATGACAACAAAGTCAAGGTATTGGAATGGCCATCACAAAGCCCTGACCTCAATCCTATAGAAAATCTGTGGGCAGAACTGAAAAAGTGTGTGCGAGCAAGGAGGCCTACAAACCTGACTCAGTTACACCAGCTCTGTCAGGAGGAATGGGCCAAAATTCACCCAACTTATTGTGGGAAGCTTGTGGAAGGCTACCTGAAACGTTTGGCCCAAGTTAAACAATTTAAAGACAATGCTACCAAATACTAATTGAGTGTATGTAAACTTCTGACCCACTGGGAATGTGATGAAAGAAATAAAAGCTGAAATAAAACATTCTCTCTACTATTATTCTGACATTTCCCATTCTTAAAATGAAGTGGTGATTCTAACTGACCTAAGACAGGGAATTTTTACTAGGATTAAATGTCAGGAGTAGTGAAAAACTGAGTTTAAATGTATTTCGCTAAGGTATATGTAAACTTCCGACTTCAACTTTATGCTCCCATTTAGTACTAAGTGCTGAGTTGTCCAGCTGTAGTTTTCAGAGCTGTGTGTTGTGGTGTTCAGGCGTCTGATGAGTATTATGTGATTGGTACAGGGAGCTGCTGAAAGACCACCCGTTCTTCTACGTACCAGACGTAATAGACGAGCTGAGCAGCAACGCCGTCCTTACCACAGAGCTGGTCCCCGGCTTCCCTCTGGACCAGGCTGAACAACTCTCCCAGGAACTCAAAAACGAGGTCAGTATATGCTGCAACTGTGTTCAATAACAAATACATTAACAAAGGCCACCATTGTGTATTTTGGTACTTACTACATACTTACTTATTGTACAGTGTGTCAATGTGGATTTAGATGTGTGTTTTCTGCTTGCCAAGCTTGATTTGATGTGTAAAACAAACGCCACTACAACAACCTAATTTCTGTCACCTCACCCACCAAAACACCTGCTACAGTGTATTACTGCCACTTGGTGGTGAAATTGCAGACTGAAAGATGTGTGATCTTTAAGTATCTTTCTCTCTCTCTGCCTCTGTCTCTATGTGTGTGTCAGATCTGTGAGAATATCCTGAAACTTTGTTTAAGGGAGCTGTTTGAGTTCAGATACATGCAGACTGACCCCAACTGGTCCAACTTCTTCTACGACCCACAGACACACAGAGTGAGTCTGTGTTATGTGAATTATTTAACAAACTATTTTAGTGTCTCTGTGCGTCTCCCAAAAGGTTGTAAGTCTTTTGGGATTTAAGTAACGGCCAGAGTCCCGGTCTGCATAGTCAGAGATATTTATTCATTGAGAATTCTGCCATCACAATTTCAGAGTCCATCTTTTATACTCATACGTCATACAAAAAGAAATCCCTTCCCTCTGTAGGCAGGCTGTAGTTTTCCACTCTAAAACTGCTCTACTGACCTTCAGTTCACACACACATATACACACATGCATACACACATACATACACACACACACACACACACATATCCTACTCCCTGCTTTACTCAGTTATTGCCGTTCTCACAATATTCTGCACCATGTTTTCATAACAGTTTCTCCCCTCCCTAAATTGGGAGGCCTCTTTATCTTAGTTTCTCAGTTGTCTTTGTTGTCTGGCCTGACTCTTACTCACATTGCTAAATAGTGGCTCAATGCCATAGCCTTTACTGGTCCTACACTCACACATTATACACAGTTTCAGGGTGTAATAATTAGTCATTAATAATTAATCTATCAATTCCACCCTTTGACTAAATATTACACACATACAAAATATATGTTGTTATAGAAATGAATCACACTCATTGAAGTATATAAGTTGGTTTGCATATTAAAACATTACAGGTTCATCAGGGTTACCCCATGATTAAAAGCATAACGTTACTTTTTAGCAATGGTAACTAGTACATCATACTTAAAACGAGACTTTAATAAACAAAAGATCATTACAATAACTTTTAAACTAGAGATTTATAGTTCTAGGAAAACATCCAGTCTCAAACTATCTGGATCGTCGTCGTCCTCCACCAAGCCTGGTAGGTCATATCCTTCAGTCGGAGTCCGGGATTGGGCCGTATCTCACCATCTGTTGGGAAACCGCCTTGCTCACCAACCCTCAGACACAGGGAATAAGACAACATCCACAAAGAACAAGTATACCCATAGAAGCTATAACTTCACCCAGAATAGTTACAGCAATAGTTTTCCATTTACCAAATATGTTATCAAACTAACCGTTTAGGGAGCTATCAATACCAGAGTTCTCAGCCAGTTCGTTCGCCAGCGTGGTGAGTCCCTGAAGCGCTTTGGTCACGGACCCGTCCGGTGCTGTATTGTTGGGGATGAAAGTACAGCACATAGATCCAAACAGAACACAAACCCCGTCCCGCTCAGCCAAAAGCATATCTAAAGCTATTCTATTCTGCCATGCTATTAAGCTAGTTGCCGCTGTCTGCTCAGCTAATCCCTTTATTGCATCACGAGTGTGGTTTATAAATCTTTGCTGGTTATAGTAAACATAATTCATCCAACCTACGCTTTTATTAATTGTTGACCACCAGAAAATACTTGATTCAAACCCAGCTGTGATTTGATTCCTAGCTTTGAATTGTTCTGGAACCCCTCGAGGTACTCCTATCCCATCAATATATATCCTTTCATCAAAGGATCCCGGGAGGAGGTCCTACTTTCTACGTGACAACTCACCAGTCTCTGACACGTTTGATTTTTTTCATATGTAGGTGAGTTCACAATCTGTTATCACCACACAACCATCAGATGTCAGCACGGGCCTGGTTTTGGTTCCTAAAATCCTCTGGCTGCAACAAAGAGGAGAGATTAGTCATGGTCTCTTTAGGTGTGACATTCTCTGTGTGGGAGCAGGAGCTAAGATGCCCTACCCTGTATCCTATCCTTACTAGTCCTAGAAAAACAATAATAAGAATCCCCTGAGACTTCAAACGGAGGCAACCTAGGTCGGGGTGACTTTGTTATCAGGGGATACAGAAAGTGCAAGTTACTACAAGACTCTTTCACCACATTCCCATGTGGCTTGCATGGAGGATAAACCTGACAGAGTCAAAGCCTGTCAAGGGGAACGGAGTAGTTGTTAACCCTGGTTTGGCTGTCCCACAGGCAAAACAGTCCTCTTTAGACATAGTTCTTGCCGTATACTGAATCCATTCCAACCACAGGTTAAGATTTCTATACCCCGTTTCCACCTGTACTACTTCCTTCAGGTCTATAGTTTGCACTATCTTCACCACGGCCCCGGTCTCACTACCTCCCTCAGAGAGGTTTACTCTATAGGGTGCCCCAGTTGAAGAAGATATCTCACTTGTCAGGTCTGTAATCTGTTTTAGCATAGTTCAGACTTTCAGACAGTACCTACCCTCATATGGGTCGCACTGCCATTTCTGATAATTCCCTACTTTCACAATACTACACCTGTCCCTGAACTGTGTATGGAGATTGACATATCCCCCCCCGCTTGGTATAAGCAACTACATAGTCCCAGGATGTACATGGTGACATACATATGGTGATGTCCTTCCCTAAAGTCCCTAGAATTTCCCCTTTCCCTACGTCTAGCTGTCTCCTATGCCTTTTCAACTTGTGTTAGGTTAACTACCACTTCTGGCTGAAACAGGAGGGTCCGTGTGTGTTAGGAATATGGCCCCCACAATCAGACAGCTACCTACCGTCGGGAGACCTGTGAATCCCCACCCTCGCCCTGAGAACATGTCAGATGCCAGAGGCCAACCCATTGCTTTACCTTCTATCGAACTCACACAGGGATGATCAGACAGGGTAAGGGAATCTTCGTTAAGGAGCCAACCCCCGAGCCCTAGTGGTGATCGGATCTTTCTCCTAACTCTGTGTTTGTTCGTCAGGTGTAGCTGGTTTTACCTTTTTACAGTGTGTGACATGCACCCAGATGGATCTCTCAGCTATTCTGCTGGCAAAGGCAGTACTTGGTAGGGCCCTTCCCGCCAGGCCTGCTTCAGTCTCCTGGTTAGATAGAGTGGGTCACCTTCTCCTTTAATTCACCTGTGGGGGCACAAAACCTCTGACATACAGGTGTGGTTAATAAACTACCTTCTCACGTGTTCTGCTAGGGTGCTCTCTAGTTCTATGTCTGCCTGTCTGGTCCTGCCAACTGTGGCATTCTGTAAGGTCTTCCAAACACTTTCTCAAAGGGGGATAACCCATCTTTATCTGGGGTTACTCTAAATTTCTTCCCTTCACTCCGTGATAACTCTATAAAATCCATTTCCAATTGCTGGAAAGGGTACTTAGCCGGAGGATACTCACCCTGAGGTGCCCTTTGTCTGCCCTGGTGATTATTTTGAGCACAGATAACACATCTTTTTTTTTTTTATAATTAGTAATCCCATGTGCAACAAAGTGTTGTCTAATCTGTTCTACCATCCATCCCTCCTTTTGACACATGTCACTGCCCATGTGTCAATATTATCACCTACCTAACAATCACTTAGGTAATATTGGTAATTTATCATCCAATTGCCATCCCTTATTTTTATTTATTGGTAAAATAAACTATCTTAAAGTCCTCCTCTCATGCCTTTAGAATTTACCAGTGTGGATGATTAATTAACACCAGAAAGTTAAAACAGAATTCAGAGGCAATTGAAATACCATCCCATAGAATACCAAACATTACCATTATTCTAAATATTTAATAAATGTTACTTATCCCAAGTGTTCATTAATCCTCATGACATTCATTCTCATAAGAAATCATATATACCCCAAACTCAGCCAAAACCTAAAAAACTCCATAAAATTCACTGTGTGCTCCTCTAAGACCTATCACCCTTGACCTGCTGAAAACCCCCCAAAATTGAAACAACAAGGCTTTATAAACATCATACTAGGTCTGTTGTTTTTTATTTGAAAACCCCAATTAAAAAACAACAACCAAACAGCCAGGTCATGAGGACTCCTGATTTCTCTCTTCCCCTTCTGCCTACAGTTTCTTAACTGGTGCCCTTTCCTTGCACAGTAACTACACGGTTCCTCACATTCTCTAGCAAAATGTCCCGTTTTGTCACAATTGTAACACTTCCACTCACTCCTGTCTCCACTATTACCATTTCCTTCTTGTCTGTCTTTGCTACCGTAACCTCTCTTCTCTCCTAGGTATTGACTAATAGTCTCACTGTCTCTAATTCAACACAAAACCCCATCATCCAATGTACTCCCAGCAGAACTGAAAAAATACAAAAAAAAACTGACTGTGATTTCCAGGACACTGCACCTTTGTTTCTGGCCTCACTATCTCCCCGGGAATTGGCCCTCCCTCAAGGTCCCTCCCAATCTGCTCTTGGTAAACTGCAAACCTTTTATTGCTTCTGGTTTCATAGGGTATTGCTTCTGATATGGCCTATGATTAGATTTGGGTATCACCTGTACTGGAATTACCCCTTTTATTAATCCTACGTCTGCTGGACCCCGGGACCACAAATGCTCTGGAACTTCTTTTAAGTCTGACTCCTGTTGTTCTGTCAACAGGTATTCCTCTCCTCAGCATCTGCTATTCTCATCTAAATGTACTATCTGTGGATGGGCTGTGTTGATCGCCACTCACAATATTGACCCAATCAGTGATCCTCTTACCCTTGGATACCCACTGGCCCATGTCTTTCCAGTCCTCTGCTGGCTCCTTTGCTAGGGACACATGTGGGCTCCATATTTCCCTGAACAGTCTCTGACTTTGGGGCCCTATTTCCACCTCCACTACTGCGTGGGTGTTGTCATAGTGAAACCATTTCAAGGCTATAGTCCTTTCTGTGGTTTTAAATAATGCTTTCTCATAGATTGCATCTGGACCTGGGTGTTTGTTATACCAGAGAGTACAGTGTAGGTCATCGGGGGACATTTTAGTGGGGCCTGGTACTACATCATCAGCAAGTTCCATCAAGGTTCTGGGAATATCAGTTATTCCCCCCCTAAACAAATCTTGCCTATCCCAATAACATGGCTCCCCTTCCCCACAGACCACCATATTGTCTCTGACTATGTGTACTTTCATTCCCCTCTCAGTGGAAATGACAGCCACATTCAATTTAGTCATTACATCACGTCCTAGTAAATTTACCCGACACAGCTTAGATATCAGGATGGGTATGGTTGCCTCTCATCCTGATTGGTCATGTTTTAGGGTTATTGGGGCTGATAACCTTTCAATAAATTGATGACCAGAGGCAGATCGCACTATGATTTTCTCCCCATCAATCCTGACTCCATCTGGCTTGTCTGTTGCACAGGTTGCTGTCCTGCAGGCTCCCGTATCACAAAGGAATTTAATTTTCATACCCATTACTGTCAATGTCAAATAAGGTTTCTGTTCCTGTTGAAGTGCTAAGTCAATAGTAGCCAATTCAAACACCTCACAATTTGGATCAAAGGGTTCCTTAGTCTTCCCCTCACTAGAGTCTACTATTTCTCCCTCAAGGACTAGTCACGCCTTATCTTCCTCTTCCTCACGCTCAAAGCTGGGGGATGGACTCTCTCTCTCTCTTCTCTCTTTTCTCTCCTGTCTGACTTTCTCTGCCCTTGTCTGGTACTCCTCTACCTCTGGCTCTTCCTCACCTTAATCTTCCCTTCCTCCTCCAGCCCCTTCTTCCTCATAGGGAGGTGGGGCCGGTTGGGGGGGCAACATTATTCCCCTGCACTCTCCTTCTCCTCCCTACGTATTCATCATCTGGATTTTCTCTCCATGCCTGGTCTGCCAAGTTTGGATATAACCTTTCTGCCCTCTGCTCTGGGGGAGGCACGGAGACCTCAACCTTCACTTCTCTTTCCCTCTCACTCACTTCTCTTTTCTTCCTGCCTTATCTCCTCTCTCTCCTAAGTTTCTAGTTCTACCCGCCATCTCTCCCAGAGTGGCAATTAGTTACTCTGCATCTTCCTCTTCTTTCTTGGCTCTGTCCTGTCTGTTATTCTGCTCATGATGGATTGCATGTCTCTCTGAGGCTATTACACAATTCAGTTATTTTCCCAACATACTCTCCGTAATCGGCCCATGGCAAAAGTGTCCTCTGGGCATCCCCTGAAACCCACTGCCCTCTAACGGCAGCCCAAACCTTACTATTCCTGTTTTGGGGTGGGTCATTCCTTCTACCGCTCTGGCCACGTCCTCTGTGTTCATGGCCTGTCTGCTAAATGGCATATTATTATTATTACTGTATACATCTAAGGTTGCTGGGGCCCCTTTCATTCCCCGCCAATAGATTAGGTAAGGCTATCAGTGGGTACTGGCCCCCTCCTACTCTCTCTCTCTCTCACTGCTTATTTCTCCTTTACACACCTTATGTATCTGTTTAAGCATGGATTGGAGTTTATCTGCGTCTAGACGTCCCTCAAAACCATACCTCTCCCTCCACCTGGTTACATAATGGAGATTTCTTCTATCCCTGGATTCCATTTTAATTACATCAAGTATTTCTCGTCCCCAGTAAATTCTGGGACCTCTTGTGAGGATTTGCCCCCCCATGGTTGGTACTGTTAAAAATCCCTTAGCCACCTCTTCTATATAACAAGTCAATTTAACAAGTAATTCAAAATAGCTTCACACAACAACACCTTGAATCACCCCTTCCTGTATATGTAATCTTGACTAGTCCCCCAGAATTATCTCATACTTTTACAGAGGGATTGATCCCCACAATGTAATCTTGATAATTCCTGACAGTCTCATACAACAGGAATGGGTTCTCCCTCCTCTATACAACCACCTCTCCCTGTATATGTAGTCTTGACTAGTCCCCCAGAATTATCTCATACTTTTACAGAGGGATTGATCCCCACAATGTAATCTTGATAATTCCTGACAGTCTCATACAACAGGAATGGGTTCTCCCTCCTCTATACAACCACCTGGAATTATTCATGTGACTTTTGAGCAAACATTAGGTCTCACACGTATACAACCTTACATGATTATTGGTGTTGTATCGGTAACCTGGAGTTTATAAGGCTCCAGAACGGATAGAGTTACAGCAAAATCTACAGTTGTTTGTGACTTTTGACTTAACTAATATTCTATTTCTCACACATGCTATTTTAATTCCTTCTGGTGTACTTTTTGTATTTGTTTAACCCGGATTATTTGTTGACTGCTCAATAATCTCTTACAGGTTACATCCCATAGGTGTACTTTTAATAGTTCCTTCTATTTCAACACCGGGTAGTTTCTTTTGGTAATGGCCTATTACCGTGAATCATTACGGACCCACCACCAGGTTGACTAGTCCCCCAGAATTATCTCATACTTTACGGAGGAGTCTATCCTCACAATGTAATCTTGATAATTCCTGACAGTCAACCCCACATTTCACTTAAAATGGCTACGCATTGATCAATTTGCTACTTTTCAATATTTTAGCAAGTTCTCAAATCAATTTCACCAAGTTAATGAATAAAGACTACTGACCTTATCCTTGCAGCCGAGATTCAATGTAGGTTTGGATTCCGTCACCGTCTCTGTCATTAATCAGGTGTCCTCTGGCCTGTTTTAACCCTTAATGTCAAAGGGCAGGACTTTCTATTTATGAATGTATCATTCGCCCGTCGACGGTTTTCAGAGTTACCTGGAATGACAGAAACAGGGTATTGGAGTCCGGCTCAGAAGGACCAAGCTGTTATGTGAATTATTTAACAAACTATTTTAGTGTCTCTGTGCGTCTCCCAAAAGGTTGTAAGTGTCACGATCGCCAATAAAGTAGGACCAAAGCGCAGCGTTGGGAGTGAACATGACTTTAATGTTGAAATAACGACAAAACAAAACACGATCCGTAACGTCCTCAGTACACCGACTGAACATAGAACAAAAACCCACAAACACAAGGTGAAAACACACACTTTAAATATGGCTCCCAATCAGAGATAACGAGCCGACAGCTGACACTCGTTACCTCCGATTGGGAGTCACAAGACCAATTACCCCAAAAACACAAACAAATGAAACGCACCCATACCCAACACCACCAAATGAAATACACCCTGACTCTAACTACACAGTCCCAGAGCCAGAGTGTGACAGTACCCCCCCCCAAAGGCGCGGACTGCGACCGCGCCTAACTACAAGCAAACAGGGGAGGGCTGGGTGGGCATTCCTCCTCGGCGGCGGCTCCGGCTCCGGGCTTCCTCCCCACTTCCTCTCCAACCCCCCAAAGTACCCCTGGGCCTGTCTAGCCCCGCTGACCGGAACCGGACTGACGACACGCGCCCCTGGCTTGGTGCGTGGATCCTGGCTGGACGGCTCTGGCGGATCCCGGCTGGACGGCTCTGGCGGATCCCGGCTGGACGGCTCTGGCGGATCCCGGCTGGACGGCTCTGGCGGATCCCGGCTGGACGGCTCTGGCGGATCCCGGCTGGACGGCTCTGGCGGATCCCGGCTGGACGGCTCTGGCGGATCCTGGCTGGACGGCTCAGGCTGCTCATGGCTGGCTGACGGATCTGGCTGCTCATGGATGGCTGACGGATCTGGCTGCTCATGGCTGGCTGACGGATCTGGCTGCTCATGGCTGGCGGAAGGATCTGGCTGCTCATGGCTGGCGGAAGGATCTGGCTGCTCATGGCTGGCGGAAGGCTCTGGCTGATCCTGTCTGGCGGACGGCTCTGGCTGATCCTGTCTGGCGGACGGCTCTGGCTGGACAGGGCTGACGACGCACCCCGTAGGCTCGGTGCGTTGAGCAGGGACAGGCCGGGCTGGGCTGGCGAAACGCACCACAGACTTGGTGCGGGGCGCAGGAACAGGCCGAGCTGGGCTGGCGACGCACCCCGTAGGCTTGGTGCGTTGAGCAGGAACAGACAGAACCGCACTGGGGACACACACCCCTGGCCCTACACGGGGATCAGGAACGGGCCGGACCGGACTGGAAACACCCCCCAGTACCTCTCGCCGTGCCTCCACACTTTCCATCCCCTTCGTAACCAGTGGCCCCCTTAAACTGGCGGCCATCTCTGCCAACCTCTTGCACTCCTCCGGGCCGTACACCTTCTGCCCCGACGTCGTGAGCCCCCCCCTAAAAATTTTCTGGGGGTCTCTCCTCTCGGTGGACCAGGCCTCCATAGTCCTCTCCCAACCTTCGCTCTTCTGGCTCCACCACTCGTATTCCAACTGCTGCTTGGTCTCGTTGTGGTGGGTTTTTCTGTCACGATCGCCAATAAAGTAGGACCAAAGCGCAGCGTTGGGAGTGAACATGACTTTAATGTTGAAATAACGACAAAACAAAACACGATCCGTAACGTCCTCAGTACACCGACTGAACATAGAACAAAAACCCACAAACACAAGGTGAAAACACACACTTTAAATATGGCTCCCAATCAGAGATAACGAGCCGACAGCTGACACTCGTTACCTCCGATTGGGAGTCACAAGACCAATTACCCCAAAAACACAAACAAATGAAACGCACCCATACCCAACACCACCAAATGAAATACACCCTGACTCTAACTACACAGTCCCAGAGCCAGAGTGTGACAGTAAGTCTTTTGGGATTTAAGTAACGGCCAGAGTCCCGGTCTGCATAGTCAGAGATATTTATTCATTGAGAATTCTGCCATCACAATTTCAGAGTCCATCTTTTATACTCATACGTCATACAAAAAGAAATCCCTTCCCTCTGTAGGCAGGCTGTAGTTTTCCACTCTAAAACTGCTCTACTGACCTTCAGTTCACACACACACACACATATACACACATGCATACACACATACATACACACACACACACACATATCCTACTCCCTGCTTTACTCAGTTATTGCCGTTCTCACAATATTCTGCACCATGTTTTCATAACAGTTTCTCCCCTCCCTAAATTGGGAGGCCTCTTTATCTTAGTTTCTCAGTTGTCTTTGTTGTCTGGCCTGACTCTTACTCACATTGCTAAATAGTGGCTCAATGCCATAGCCTTTACTGGTCCTACACTCACACATTATACACAGTTTCAGGGTGTAATAATTAGTCATTAATAATTAATCTATCAGTCTGCCTTTTAACTCTTGTTATCAACTTCATCATTAGTCCTGTAACTAATTTTGATGACCTTCCTAAAGGTTGTCTCTGTTTAAATGGATCTTCCGTCTTCTTGGTGTCTTCTGTAGAGCATGCTAATCCTATACAGTAGCACGATGTTGCTGAATGCTTAGAATGACTAAACATTACTACTGTTCCATCCATAGGTTGCGTTGTTGGATTTCGGAGCCACAAGAGGATTTATTGAGGACTTCACTGACATTTACATTGAGGTAAGATATTAGACTTTATCCCACAACAAAACATAACAGATCAAAATGATTTATTCGATGTATGTGGCGTTCATTGTGTTTTAATCAGCTCATCAAGTCAGCAGCAGAGGGAGACAGAGAGGGGGTTCGGAAGAGATCAGTAGACATGAAGTTCCTCACAGGTTATGAGTCAAAGGTGAGTCACATCATTCGTTCTGAACATATGAGTCAACAATGCCACATACTAGTTTATTTAGTCATAGACAATGAATTGAGAAGGCTCTCCATTACTCCATGGCATAAACTGAGTAGTGAATACCCATAACTTAATTACAATGGCTCCCCCTGAACCCACTAAAACACAAACACATACAGGTTATTACTCTCTCTGATTATGTTCTGCCCGTCCCTCAGTCCATGGTGAATGCCCATGTGGACGCGGTGATGATCCTAGGCGAGGCCTTTGCCTCCACGGAGCCCTTTAACTTCGGAGCCCAGAGCACCACGGAGCGCATCCACAACCTGATCCCTGTGATGCTGAAGCAGCGTTTCACCCCGCCCCCCGAGGAGACCTACTCCCTCCACCGCAAGATGGGCGGCTCCTTCCTCATCTGCTCCCGCCTTGACGCCAAGCTCGGCTGCAAGAACATGTTCCAGGAGGCCTATAACAACTACTGGAGGGACCGCCCCAACCGACCAAGCCAGTGACTGACACCGCAGAGGGCCAATCGCAGGGCTACGGCAGCAGGGTTAGAGAGGATGTGTGGACTATAAGGGGAGGGATATTGACCCTAGCCAGACTTGCTCTGCTGTTAATGTAATGTATATGGATGGCATTATATATATATATATATATATATATATATATATATATATATATATATATATATATTATACTTGTTTTGTGTGTGTGTGTGTTATTAGGAATATATTAACCATGGCTGTCCAGTTAACATATTCACAAGATGTATCAGATGGTTGGTTGTATAGGTTGAGTTAACTGGGATAAATGCCATGATGTGTGTCTGAGAGAGAATTGTAAAGCTATTGTGAAATCAAGACAGTTGGTTTCTTGTGACGTGGGGATATGATACTGTCTAATGGGCATAAAACCAGTGGTCATGATGAGACAAGTTAAATATGTTGAAGAACAGATAATATACTGTTAATGACCCATATTCTCCAGCATGTGGCAGTAGTTCTAATGTCCTATGAGGACAAAACAAATGATAATATGATGCATACAGAAGTCTAAAAGGACGTTTTTCTAGTTTTTAGTCGCACTTATGCATAGTGCACACATTACCAGGGTACAGACCAATTCCTGTTGAGGGGGAGGATTTGAGGACAATCTCCTGTTAAGCCTATCCCTATAAACACATTACATTTGGGCCACCTGAAATATCATAATAGATTTATCAATGATATGCACTGTCAAAACATTATTGCACTGTGTCAAGACACACTTATTTCTGCAAGGTGGAGATGGTTGATGGATGGATCATTGGACATGGCCTTACTTCCAGTGCCTGAGGAAATAAGAACATGTATTCTCATTGACTGATCTACTTTACCATGGGCCTGTAGCACCAAAATTGAGTGTTTTGGCACCAAAGTGTTCTTCCTGTGGCCTGGTGGGCTTATGACATTTTGACTATGGTGTCGTTTATTAACAGTGGGGAGTGACAACAGCAGGTTTTGCATCAGTTGACAAAACTATCATACTAAGTATCAAAACCTAACTGCTGTTTTGTCATAAAAGCCTGTCTTTACTTTGTGATGAAACGATGATTGAGGCAAGAGAAAAGTGATCCTAAATCACTTATTTTGTGTGACAATAAATGCAAACATGCCTATAGTATTTCTAGAAGGATGTTTAGAAATGAATACCGCTATGCATCTTTATATTGATATCAGAAGAAGAGTTGGAAAAAAATATGATTACAGTTTTTCTAATCAATGACATTCTTACCAAGGGTTGTGATAAATATAAAAATATTAAATATTTGACTCAACACTTGTCCTAATCAATGTTGCATGTGTACTCTTAATTTTTTTATGAAAATAAGAACAAATTTATGAGCATCTGCATCTTTATTTTGTTATTTAGCTTTGGAATAGATTGGTACTTTATTAGTCCATATGCAGACGGAAATTCCTCACAACACAATTGAATAAGTCTATGTACATTGATATCACAAGAGTTTGAGGGAAAATCAATGTCATTATTACTAAGTTATTCAATAATTTATGCAACACTTGTACTTGTCTTATTCTATGAGAAGAATTCAGAACATTCATAAGCAACAAATTCTCATACATTTTATTTGTCACATGCGCCGAATACAACAGGTGAAATGCTTAAATAATAATAATAATATGCCATTTAGCAGACGCTTTTATCCAAAGCGACTTACAGTCATGCGTGCATACATTTTTTTTTTGTGTATGGGTGGTCCCGGGGATCGAACCCACTACCTTGGCGTTATAAGCGCCGTGCTCTACCAGCTGAGCTACAGAGGACCACAAGCCCTTACGCTTACCTACAAGCCCTTAACCAACAATGCAGTTTTAAGAAAAATAGTTAAGAAAATATTTACTAAATAAAGTTAAATAAAAAGAAAAAAGAAAATACCAATAACGAGGCTATTTACTGTAGGTCCAACTATACTGTAGGTCCAACTATACTGTAGGTCCAACTATACTGTAGGTACAACTATACTGTAGGTCCAACTATACTGTAGGTACAACTATACTGTAGGTACAACTATACTGTAGGTACAACTTTTCAATCTGATTGAGGCATAATGTCACAAAGTACGTAACACCTTAAACAATAAGTGCTTCTAATATTAAAGGTAGAACAAGCTGAAATTCACAAATACATATGAGGCATCCCATCTTCAATGATTCACTCACACCAGAGGTTCTACAGGGAGAAGTCTAATATTGTCCTTATTGAGTAGCAAGATAATCTTTCATTTGGTTCACTATATAGATTGTGATATGCTTTATTCTAAACTAGAATGAGTCACCAACGCCCTGGGTGGAAGTTGTAGAATTGTAGGTTTTTAAATAATGTTGGCGGCGTTGTAATCTTGTTACAGACTTCAGACTCTTTCCTTGTGTTGCCACAATGTGGCACTTAATGTCTAAGTACTGCTGTTGTATTTCTGTAAGGCCTTATGTATGAGAGTCACTGCTTCATCATTTGTTTTACAATGCAGAAGTCCCACAGAGTCAAGGAAGAGAACATTCACTTCCTCCACTATGTTTTTGTAGTGAGATGCAGATCTCCGGCTTGTGACAAAGTTCTGATCATAAGTATGGTGCATCACCACTAGAATGGCATCTCTGTTACCTGTTGAGAGACAAAACGATGCAAGCTTTAGAAATGTACTTCCACAAAAAAATATTTGGAGACAAAAAGTAATTCTACAACATGGACCAATACATCCTGTTGAGTAAAATGTAAATCCCATGATAGAAGTAGTATTGACAATTGTATTCGGTCTGGAATTCTTTAACTTTCTTGGTGTAATCTCAAAAGGCTTTCCTACCTGGAACTTGGCTCATGGCAGCCTCAATGTCAGTTCCCACACGAGATGTAACAGGACAGAAGACCATCATGACTTGGCAGTCCTCTGCACTGGTCTCCTCTCGCTTAAGTCCCAGATTATCCACTTGTTTCATGAGTGCAAGGTGAGTGTTCAGGGTTTTTCCACATACTTGTGAATGGACTTTAACTACTTGAAACAAAACATAATTAAATTACAACACTACATACAGTATATCCCCAAGATGTTGCATACAAAAGAAAAGTGGTGGATTTCCATTGCAGTCATTTCAGGCTAGAAAGCTCATCACACATCAGCCATCACAGCGGAGAGGGGAGGAGTGATTTATGCTAATCAGATTGATATGAACGGTGGACTGACAGGAAATGCATGAACAAATGATTTTCGATTAGTACAAAGCATATCCCAAGAATCTCACCCGGCAAATGTTTTGTTTCATTTCCTCTGAATAGAGATTCACTGAAGAAGTGGGATAACTTCCACGAACTTCCAGGTTCTTTTCCTTCCTTTTCTTTTTGGGCCTGGATGCTACCATCTACGGATAAGGAACTATCTGAAATTAGCAATTCAAATCAAACTATCTCAACACATTATTGTTTCCAATTCCTTAAAGAGGCAATCAGTGATTGCTACATCAAATTTTTTTACTTAGAAATTAATGATACTTTAAAAGGATTGAATGACATTGAACAGTTTTTAGGCTTTGATGATGACCTTTGTAGGATGTTTTAGATGGCTCAATACCAGCTTCTCCTGAAGTGTATGGAGAGAATGATTTTGAAGTTTCCAGTTTGCCTTTTGACCTGAACTGCACAGGAGCATCTGTTATTCCAGCTGCTCCTGAAGTGTATGGTGATCCTGAAGTGTAAGAGTATGATTTTGAGGTCTCATCTGGGGTTTCCTTGAGGTTTTGCCTGTTCTGCCCACCAGTGCTAAGTGGCACATCTGTTCTTGGTCGTTTGGGGTGGGTCTCTACAGCACCTAAGGCTGAGGACAACAAAGTATTATGAATGAAAATCCAATGTTTTTGCAGCACATTCTTGTGAGTCTATGCAAGTCATTGTGGTTGGCTTTGCCAGCTATAAAAGGGTTTACAAACATCTATAGAATTCTTACGTTTTGATAACATGTGCTGTGTTTAAGACTTCGAGTTACCTGGTCGTTCTGAAGCGCCTTTAACAGATTTTTTATGTACTGAAAAAGATTGAAGATTGGGGCTGTTAGCTGAGTCATTCCAAACTAAGACAAGACTGTGTTCGAGCGCCATTAACGTCCCAATAGTGAATGTCTTGAATGTTTAACTTCTCAACAAAATTATACAATTCATGAAATCTACGTGTTTACAATTTTTATACCATTATCTATGTCTTGTAATTCATGAAGGATGAGCTGGTTTCCTGCTGTAGCAGAGTCAACTGATGGGGACACAGCATTGCCCTCAGCCTCCATGGGCTCTTCTTTATTGTAGCTCTCAAGTAGTTCAACATGTGCCTGAATGAAGTGCAGGGCTTTGGCAAGCTGCTGCTCCAAATCTCTAAGAATAGGGACGTAGCCATGTAACACTCCCCCAGGAACAAGTGCATCTGTAAGGAGAAAGTGACCAGTGCATAAAATTACAATTACAACCAAAGAGACACCACAAATGTATTGGGTGACAGCTATGCTGAAAGTCCTTGAAAAGGGACTTACTCTTCATGACAACAGCTGAAATGTCCCTAAACTCGTTAAGAATTAAATCGATAGGTTTAGCTGTGTCCTAAGAAACAAAAAAGGTTGAGAAAACATGGGGGGATTAGTACATACAATGGAATTCTATATTGAATCAAAAACCTTCATTCTATTAACTACACTGAATGATCCCACAAAGTGGTACAGTAGCCATAGAAGCTTTTGGGGCTATACCAACCTGTTTAGATTTGGTTAGAAGTTCACTGATCCTCTTTCTAAGTTTGAAATGCTCAAGGCCTGGCAGAAGTTCGTTCAGATCATCTCTTGTTAACTCTTGAATATCAATGTCCTCTTTAATTCCAGCTCCTGAAAACAAAATATGATGTAATTAGGAACACAGTTGACAACGACTGACGATACAATGCATAAAGCTCAGTGAGATATGATAACTTACTTGCAAGGGCAGATGCTGCATCTGGTGAGAAGCTCCTGATTTGCTTTTCCAAACTTATCCTTGGCTAGGAGGAAGAGATTGATAGGCTATTTATTATTGTTCACAGGCTTACACAGCTGCTTACTGTATAATTTAATTGTAGTTACCTGAATCATACTTGTATTGTCACAATGATGCGCTGCAGGGAAACAGGATTTGATCCCCTCTGCTCTGACCACCTCCCTCTGCTCTGACCTGTCATTCGTAATTTGACCAAGTAGCAAAGTCTGAAATTAGACCACACATACCTCCAGGTTTTCCAGCTCAGGGGCATCACTGGCTTCTTCTGCTCTGATTAGTTCCCAGACCTCATCATCCTGCACCTGAGTTAAAATACACAGTACACATACAGGTAAGTGTGCATGAGGAGTATTACAACTACGTGTTATTTCCCTGGACGTTACTATTCTAAACTCAAGCTGTGCTTTTTCCCATTTAATTGGGGACACAATGTTCCTCTTTATCTAAATGATCATATCGAATAAAGGTGAACTACCTTTGGATGTATTTCTAGCATTTCCAAAATCTTTCTAATTGCTTCTTCATTGCGAGGACACTTCAGTGTGTGCTGTCTGACAGGGTGATAGACCATTTCGTCAACATTAAAGAGAGGATAGCATTGGTGTTTCTCTACAAGTAGGGTGAGTCAACATGTTTTTCTACTTGCACGATGCACGCACACACACGCACACTCAGAAATCAGAACCATGGACAGCCACATCATATTTAGCATATTTAGCTAACTGTATGATTTCATTGTAGTTACCTGACTCATACTTGTATTGTCACACTGATGCTGCTGTAGGGAAACAGGATTTGATGTCCTCTGCTCTGATCTTGAAACGATAACAGATTCAGGACGGTAGGCCTATTCTGATACAACGTCACAACACTTTCAGATAGAAAATACATTGTGCCCAGAGAATACATTTTCCTTACTGTTCCTTGCTGTAAAGGGTACATTTATCAACGTTCTGCACAATTCAATAAGCCTGGGCCATCAAATTACGAATTCACTGATTGGGGCAAGGGAAGAGTCATTAGGCCATGAGTGGATGCAAAAATTACAAATATAAACTCACCTGCTGCTGTTTATGGACCTTTATTACGCTGCCTAGGTAAGAGCCACGGAGAAACAGTCACTGTTTAGAGTGTTGGATGAGTGGGACGTCAAATACTGCAAATTCTCGTGAGGAATACAAATCTAGGAAAGAGAAGCAGATTGAACATTTGCAGCATCATTACCTCGTTAATGGCTGTATTTCACTGACGCTGCAGAGACACACACACAGGATTGCCTGTTACTGAAATACATAACTACATCGATTGTGGCTGAGGCAAGATATATTAGCCTAGTCAGCCGATAATGCAGGGGCAATAGATATGCACTATCGTCTAGGCTTGATGTGCATTCCCGGTAATACACTCGTGTCCCCTGTGTACCGGTGTGTACATAAAGCATCCTCTATTCAAGCTGCAATCAAGCTTGATACCCCAACAGTATAAAATGGGCTTCCCCCCAAAGTCCATAGCTTATCGCTTTTGGTTGGTCATGACAGACAGCCACTACGCAGATGCACAGCAGGTATCATGGTCGCAAGGCATATGAATTAACAGTAGCGGTGCGTGCGTAAAATCACTGGGAAAGCCAAAGCCATATTACAACCTACACTGTATGTGTTGTAATATTTGCATTGTTTGCTGTTAATTCATATGCCTTGCGACCGTGATATATAGTCCTAAAGGCCGAGACAATAAGAAGACACAGTGGCAGTGTCACGCCCTGTCCTAGAGAACTCTTGTTGGTTGGGTCAGGGTGTGAGTTCAGTTTGAGATCTATGTTATTGTATTTCTATGTTTGGCCGGGTGTGATTCCCAATCAGAGGCAGCTGTCGCTCGTTGTCTCTGATTGGGGATCATACTTAAGTAGCCTAGTTGCCTACCTTAGTTGTGGGATCTTGTTTGTGTTCCTGTTAGGCTTGTTGTGTGTATAGCCCATAGGACTTCACGTTTTGTTATTTTGTCAAGTGGTTATTCATCTTAATAAACATGTACGCATACCACGCTGCACCTTGGTCTAACCCGTCTCTCAACGACCGTGACAGAAGATCCCTGATATAGGAATTAAAATATATACAGGTTAAAAGTAATGACTAAATGTTCCACCCTTAAATATAGTTGTGAAATGTTCTTGTTTTAAGTATGATTAGTACTTTCTTAGTAGTGACTAATTATCACACTCTGAAACTGTGTGAGATGTGTTAGAATCTACTACCTGGTAATGTGTGAGTGTAGGACCAGTAAAGATTATGACATTGTGCTACTATTTAGTGGTCCTCTGTAGCTCAGCTGGTAGAGCACGGCGCTTGTAACGCCAAGGTAGTGGGTTCAATCCCCGGGACCACCCAAACACAAAAATGTATGCACGCATGACTGTACGTCGCTTTGGATAAAAGCGTCTGCTAAATGGCATATTATTATTATTATTATTATTTAGCAATGTGAGTAAGAGTTAGGCCAGACAACAAAGGACAAGGAGAACTGTCTACAGACAACTGAGAAACCAAGATAAAGGGGCCTCCCAATTTAGGGAGGAGAGAAACTGTTTTTTAAGGAGTATGCAGGATATTGTGAGGACGGCGATAACTAAGGAATGCATGTGGGTGTGTGTGTTTGTGTATGTGTGTGTGTGTGTGTGTGTGTGTGTGTGTGTGTGTGTGTGTGTGTGTGTGTGTGTGTGTGTGTGTGTGTGTGTGTACTGATGGTCAGGAGAGCAGTTTTAAAGTGGAAAACTACAGCCCGCCTACAGAGAGGAGGGATTTTTGTATGACAAATGAGTATAAAAGATGGACTCTGAAATTGTGATGGCAGAATTCTCAATGAATAAATCTCTGACTATGCAGTTCCTTCATTTTGGGAGACGCACAGAGACACTGAAATAGTTTGTTAAATAATTCACATAACAGCTTGGTCCTTCGAGCTCGGAATCCAATACCTGCCTCTGTCATTCCAGGTAACTCTGAAAACCGTCGATGGGCGAATGATACATTCGTAAATAGAAAGTCCTGCCCTTTGACATTAAGGGTTAAGACAGGCCAGATGACACCTGATTAATGACAGAGACGGTGACGGAATCCAAACCTACATTGAATCTCGGCTGCAAGGATAAGGTCAGTAGTCTTTATTCATTAATTGGGGCAGTCTGGGATTGCTCAGGGTGGGTCCGTAACGATTCACGGTAATAGGCCATTACCAAAAGAAACTACCCTGTATTCAGAGAACCTGTAGTAGATTATAGAACAGTAATGTTCAACAAATAATCCGGGATAAAGAAATACAGGGAGGGGTGTACACCAGAAGGAATTAAAATAGCATGTGTGAGAAATAGAATATTAGTAAAGTCAAAAGTCACAAACAACTGTAGATTTTGCCGTAACTCTATCCGTTTCATGAAACTGGAGCCTTACAAACTCCGGGTTACCGATGGTGTTAACCAATAATCATGTAAGGTTGTATACGTGTGAGAACTAATATTTGCTCAAAAGTCACATCTATGAATAATTCCAGGTGGTTGTATAGAAAAGAGGGAGAACCCATTCCTGTTGTATGAGACTGTCAGGAATTATCAAGATTACATTGTGTGGATAAATTCTTCCGTAGAGTATGAGATAATTCTGGGGGACTAGTCAAGACTACCTATACAGAACGGGGTGATTCCAGGTGTGGTGTGAAGAGAAGGTTAAGATAGAGTAGGTCTGCTCATCTCGTACGGGTGAATGGTTAGCTTGAGCGGCTGTGAGTCATTCAGTGATTCATTTAAGCACGAGTGGCTGCTTATCTGTGTGGGTGATCGGACAACAAAAATAAATCCTGTAAATAATAGCCTTTTCTTTGTGGAGGAAAGGGACTATATTTAAGGTCGTTTGAAGCTTCTAAAAGCTGGTGGAGAAAGGGCTTGCCCAATCTTGCATTGGGAAGAGGAGAATTAATGGTATGTGGATATTCATTTACCAACTGAGTGGAAAATTCACATTACTAAGAGGGGTATGATAAATCCTGGTGGAGGAACAGGTCACGTGTACGGGGGTGATCATATGACGTCGATACAATACATTTCGGTCAAGCTTTTAGGGGGGTAATTAATGTTGGGAAATGTAGAAGTAATGTAGGATTATGGTCAAATTGACCATAGTGAAATGTAAAATGTTGATGAAGGGGATGTGTTAAATGAGAGACTAGAGATTTCATAAAATAATAATTGGAAGAATAATGATATATTGACTTGCTCACCCAAACATAGATATACGTAATGGGTGAGAAAAGAGATTGTCCTAGCAACACATAGTGGTTAGTATAACAGAGTAGTTTAAGTTGCAGCTCTGGGAACAGATGTTTTGTTTGTTTTGACTAAAAGATAAAAAATAATTGGTTATCTGTTAAAGTAATGTTAGATGGAAAGTCAGCAATAGAGGTAGAGGAGACAGATGGGGAAGAGTCAGATGGGGCTGGCAGTGGTAAGGGTAAATGGAGCAATCCTATCCCTTAATAGCCCTGCCAAACCCCAGAGCAGGAGAAGACAACCAGCCTGATACATTACAAGTATACAGAGCATGGACTCAGAGAGATGTAGTGAGAGCAGTGGAAGGGATACCCCACCCCAAGACGGGGGTACACCAGTTCAGAAGAGATATGGAAGGGCTGACCGCCAGCTTTAAGCTGAATACAGGGGAACTAGAGAGGGCAGTCAGACAAATAGTGTTAAAGGACGGTGGCAGTGAGAGGAAACTGGGTTCCCGGAGATGGGAATGCGCAGGTCCTAGAGTGGGCAGAAGGAGGGGCTTATGGAGATAAATTGGCACAACTCTGTGATAATCTGAGAGAATATTATCACAGACATGCCGACTTCTCCAAAGTCCATGAGTGTAAGCAGGGAGACAGTGAGACTATTAGTCAATACCTAGAGAGACTGAGAGATGTGTTCTGAGGGCGGAGTTTTTTGTTTTTGTTTTTTTCCCAGGATTGAGGGAAATCCCCTACAGTATATGTTAAGGGACATTAGGAGACAACGTATCAAACATTTTTTAAATAGATGCCTGGAATAAAATATCACTGCTTACTTATATGAAGTAAGGGATTATATTGGCAAATGAGTGAAATATGACATTAAGAAGGGTGACAGGAACAATAGAAGGGGAAACAGATTTTCCTAAGGTGTTGATCAAATAAACGATAATGGATCATTTGATATGGGATCACATGGAGCAGATTTAGGGGTTCAATAATCATTGTGAGATTTAAAGAGGATATGATCTGAAGGGTAATCAATTAAACATAATCATTGTATACTCAAGGAATTTTGAGTGGTTTTATGGATTAGTTATGAGGAATTAGATTGATACAAACGATTATTGATGAGTTAGGACTGGGGATATCTGTATCATGTTTTGTGTGTACTTACCATCTTTAGATTACTGATGGTAATTGAAGGTTAACAAAATGAATAATTTCTCTTCCAGGAGAAAGAGATTTGCTTATCTCATTGGAATGTTGCCCAGGGCTAGGGGGAGCAGTCTAGTGGAGTTAGGCAGTATTTAGGTCGTAAAAGTGAGCTACCAAATTAAGTGGGGCCTGGCTATTTTTGGTTGTTGTTTTTCAATTGGGTTTTTCAAATAAAAAACAACACACCTAGTATGATGTTTATAAAGGGTTGTTATTTAGATTTTAGGGGGTTTTCAACAGGTCAAAGGTGATAAGTCTTAAAGGAGCACACACAGTGAATTTTATGGAGTTTTTCGGTTTTGACTGAGTTTAGGGTATACAGTGAGGGAAAAAAGTATTTGATCCGCTGCTGATTTTGTACGTTTGCCCACTGACAAAGAAATGATCAGTCTATAATTTTAATGGTAGGTTTATTTGAACAGTGGGAGACAGAATAACAACAACAAAATCCAGAAAAACGCATGTCAAAAATGTTATAAATTGATTTGCATTTTAATGAGGGAAATAAGTATTTGACCCCTCTGCAAAACATGACTTAGTACTTGGTGGAAAAACCCTTGTTGGCAATCACAGAGGTCAAACGTTTCTTGTAGTTGGCCACCAGGTTTGCACACATCTCAGGAGGGATTTTGTCCCACTCCTCTTTGCAGATCTTCTCTAAGTCATTAAGATTTCGAGCCTGACGTTTGGCAACTCAAACCTTCAGCTCCGTCCACAGATTTTCTATGGGATTAAGGTCTGGAGACTGTCTAGGCCACTCCAGGACCTTAATGTGCCTCTTCTTGAGCCACTCCTTTGTTGCCTTGGCCGTGTGTTTTGGGTCATTGTCATGCTGGAATACCCATCCACGACCCATTTTCAATGCCCTGGCTGAGGGAAGGAGGTTCTCATCCAAGATTTGACGGTACATGGCCCTGTCCATCGTCCCTTTGATGCGGTAAAGTTGTCCTGTCCCCTTAGCAGAAAAACACCCCCAAAGCATAATGTTTCCACCTCCATGTTTGACGGTGGGGATGGTGTTCTTGGGGTCATAGGCAGCATTCCTCCTCCTCCAAACACGGCGAGTTGAGTTGATGCCAAAGAGCTCCATTTTGGTCTCATCTGACCACAACACTTTCACCCAGTTCTCCTCTGAATCATTCAGATGTTCATTGGCAAACTTCAGACGGGCATGTATATGTGCTTTCTTGAGCAGGGGGACCTTGCGGGCGCTGCAGGATTTCAGTCGTTCACGGCGTAGTGTGTTACCAATTGTTTTCTTGTGACTATGGTCCCAGCTGCCTTGAGATCATTGACAAGATCCTCCCGTGTAGTTCTGGGCTGATTCCTCACCGTTCTCATGATCATTGCAACTCCACGAGGTGAGATCTTGCATGGAGCCCCAGGCCGAGGGAGATTGACAGTTCTTTTGTGTTTCTTCCATTTGCGAATAATCGCACCAACTGTTGTCACCTCCTCACCAAGCTGCTTGGCGATGGTCTTGTAGCCCATTCCAGCCTTGTGTAGGTTCCACCCTTAAATATAGTTGTGAAATGATTTTACCCACGCACCGCTACTGGTGACACCCATAACCTAAGAGGGCTTCAGCAGGTTGGGTGCCACCAGCAATGACTTGAGTCTGCGCGACATCAGACTCTGTGCAGGGCTACTGTCCATCCCCTCTGTGGGCGTGTTTCACCACTACAGTATAGCTGACCATATGTCCATACCGTCTAGCTTGGCCCTCTTGCATGAGCCTTTCACTCTCTTGACAGCTGACTCTGCCATTCCATTGGCTCGTGGATGGTGAGGGGAGTGTCAAGGCCGGGCGTAGGTGTGGTGTGGAATCAATTGCAGGATGCAGATGCAAGTCCAAAAACACTTTAATAAAGTCCACAGAAACAACGGCTATAAACAGAGCCGGTTGAACAAGGGAAAAATAAACACACTCAGCGTAAAAGTACAACAAACGCACAACATGCGGACTCTCTAATAACATAGAGCACAAACTGACTGGCAACACCTGCTGACATAGAACAACTACACACAACCACAAGACAGAAACAACAAGAACTTAAAGGACACATAATCAAGACGAAATGAGCAACAGGTGTAACAAATCAGACCAAACCAAACACACACAGACACAACGAACGGTCGCAGCTAGTACTCCGGGGACGACGACCACCGAAGCCTGCCCGAACAAGGAGAAGGAGCAGCCTCGGCCGAAACAGTACCCCCCCCTTGACGCGCGGCTCCAGCCGTGCGCTGACCCCGGCCTCGGGGACGACCAGGAGGACGCGGAGCAGGGCGCGTGGGATGACCACGATGGAACTCAGTCAGAAGAGACGGGTCTAAGATATCTCTCCTCGGCACCCAGCACCGCTCCTCCGGACCGTACCCCTCCCACTCCACGAGATATTGGAGACCCCCCATCCGGCGTCTCGAATCCAGGATGGACCGAACTGTGTACGCCGGAGCCCCCTCGATGTCCAGCGGAGGAGTCTCTGCTATCTCACACTCCTGGAGTGGACCAGCTACCACCGGCCTGAGGAGAGACACATGGAACGAGGGGTTAATATTCTTATACTCAATAGGAAGTTGTAATCTGTAACACACCTCGTTCAACCTCCTCAGGACTTTAAAAGGCCCCACAAACCGCCGACCCAGCTTCCGGCAGGGCAGGCGGAGGGGCAGGTTTCTGGTCGAGAGCCAGACTCGATCTCCCGGTGCGTACACCGGTCCCTCACTGCGGTGGAGATCGGCGCTCGCCTTGTGTCGACGGATGGCCCGCTGCAGATGTACGTGAGCAGTGTTCCACGTCTCCTCCGAGCGCCGCACCCACTCATCCACCGCAGGGGCCTCGATCTGGCTCTCATGCCAAGGTGCCAGAACCGGCTGGTACCCTAACACACACTGGAAAGGGGTTAGTTTAGTGGAGGAGTGGCGGAGAGAGTTCTGTGCCATCTCGGCCCAGGGAACATATCTCGCCCACTCCTCCGGCCGGCCCTGGCAATACGACCTCAGAAACCTACCCACATCCTGGTTTACTCGTTCAACCTGCCATTGCTCTCCGGGTGGTACCCCGAGGTAAGGCTCACGAGACCCCCAAGCGCTCCATGAACGCTCTCCAGACTCGAGAGGTAAACTGGGGGCCTCGATCAGACACTATATCCTCGGGTACCCCGTAATGCCGGAAGACGTGAGTGAATAGTGCCTCAGCGGTCTGTAGGGCAGTGGGAAGACCCGGCATGGGAAGGAGACGACAGGCCTTCGAGAACCGATCCACAACGACCAGGATGGTGGTATTTCCCTGGGAGAGGGGAAGATCAGTAACGAATTCCACCGAGAGGTGAGACCAGGGTCGTTGTGGAACGGGCAGGGGTTGTAACTTACCCCTGGGCAAATGTCTGGGTGCCTTACACTGGGCACATACCGAACAGGAGGAAACATAAACCCTCACATCCCTGGCTAACGTTGGCCACCAGTACTTAGTGCTAAGGCAGTGCACCGTCCGGCCAATCCCTGGATGTCCAGAGGAGGGTGACGTGTGAGCCCAATATATAAGTCGATCCCGAACCTCGAACGGCACGTACGTCCGACCCACAGGACACTGTGGAGGGCTAGGATCGGTACGCAACGCCCGCTCGATTTCGGAATCGACCTCCCACACCACCGGTGCCACCAGGCAAGACGGCGGTGGTATGGGCGTGGGCTCAACGGACCTCTCCTCCGTGTCATACCGCCGGGACAGAGCGGTATAAACAGGTCCTTCAGTCTCCCAAAAGCCCTATCCGCCTCAGCAGACCACTGCAAGCGCACCGGACCTCCCTTTAGTAGAGACGTTATGGGAGCTGCCACCTGTCCAAAACCCCGGATAAACCTCCTGTAGTAATTCGCAAAACCCAAGAACCGCTGCACCTCTTTAACAGTAGTTGGAGTTTGCCAATTACGCACGGCCGGCACACGGTCAACCTCCTTCTTAACCCCTGACGCAGACAACTGATAACCCAAAAAGGAGACAGACTCCTGGAAAAACAGACATTTCTCTGCCTTGACATACAGATCATGCTCCAACAATCTCCTCAATACTCGGCGCACCAGGGCTACATGCTCGGCTCGGGTAGAAGAATACACTAGAATGTCGTCAATGTACACGACCACTCCCTACCCCTGCATATCCCGGAAGATCTCATCAACGAAGGATTGGAAGACTGAAGGAGCATTCATTAACCCGTATGGCATGACGAGATACTCGTAATGACCCGAGGTGGTACTAAATGCTGTCTTCCATTCGTCTCCCTCCCTAATACGCACCAAGTTGTATGCGCTCCTGAGATCCAATTTTGTGAAGAAACGCGCCCCGTGTAAAGACTCCGTCATAGTCGCAATCAGAGGGAGTGGATAACTGTATTTCACAGTAATCTGATTGAGACTGCGGTAATCAATACACGGGCGCAAACCTCCATCCTTTTTCTTCACAAAAAAGAAACTCGAGGACGCAGGGGAAGTGGAGGGCCGTATGTATCCCTGTCTCAGCGACTCGGCTATGTAAGTCTCCATAGCTCTCTTCTCCTCTTGAGACAGAGGATACACATGGCTCCGCGGAAGCGCAGCTCCTACCTGGAGGTCTATCGCACAATCCCCCTGTCTATGTGGTGGCAATTGCGTCGCCTTCGCTTTACTAAACACAATTGCTAAATCATCATACTCGGGGGGAATGTGCAATGCCGGCAGTTGGTTTGGACTTTCCACCGAGGTCGCCCCTACGGAAACGCCCAGACATCGCCCTACACACTGGACAGACCACTCCTTGAGAGCCCTCTGTTGCCACGAAATAGAGGGATTATGAGTAATCAACCAGGGAAGCCCCAGCACCACCGGATACGCAGGAGAGTCTATAAGATATAGCTGAATAGTCTCCTCATGACCCTCCTGCGTCCCCATCCTAAGTGGAGCTGTGACCTCCCTAATCAACCCCGATCCCAACGGACGGCTATCTAAAGCATGTACAGGGAAGGGACTACTGACTGGAAGGAGGGGAATCCCTAACTCAGCACAAAATCGCCGATCTATAAAATTCCCAGCTGCGCCTGAATCTACTAGCGCCTTATGCTGGGAATGAGGTGCAACCTGTGGGAAGCAAACAGGTATGGTTAGGTGATCAACAGAGAGCTCTGGGTAAGTGGGGCGCCTACTCACCTGGAGGGACTCCCCAGAGCGTGGCCTGCCGTCTCTCCCCCTAGGAGACCCCCCCCAGCACCTGGCCGCAGTGTGTCCTCCACGGCCACAGTAGGTACAGGGGTTGGTTCCCCTGGGGCTCCTTCTCCTCTCCTCTCTAGCGCCAGCACCCCCGAGCTCCATAGGACTAGGCTCGGAGGTGCTGGAGGGTGGAATGGACGACCCCCACTCAGGACGTCCGCGGGTGGCCAACAGGGTGTCGAGGCGAATGGCCATGTCAACTAACTGGTCAAACGTGAGGGTGGTGTCCCTGCAGGCCAACTCACGACGGACGTCCTCCTGTAGGCTGCAGCGGAAGTGGTCTATGAGGGCCCGCTCATTCCACCCTGCGTCTGCCGCTAGAGTCCGGAACTCCAGTGCAAAATCCTGTGCGCTCCTCTTCCCCTGTCGGAGGTAGAATAGACGTTCTCCCGCCGCCTTCCCCTCAGGTGGATGGTCGAATACAGCCCTGAAGCGACGGGAGAACTCCGCATAGGTGATCGTCGCGGGGTCTATTCTCCTCCATTCGGCGTTGGCCCACTCCAACGCCTTGCCGGTGAGACAGGAGATGAGGGCGGAAACGCTCTCGTGTCCCGAGGGCACCGGGTGTACGGTGGCGAGGTAGAGTTCTACTTGTAGGAGGAAACCTTGACACCCGGCAGCGGTACCATCATACGCCCTCGGGAGCGAGAGCCGAATCCCACTGGGTTCCGGAGCGTGGACTAAGGGACTGACCGGTGCTGGTGGTACTGTGGGAGGAGGCGTGGGTGCCCAACTGGTCTCCAGGCGATGCAGGGTATTCATTACTCCTTGTAATGCGTTGGTGATCTGGGCTATCCTGTCATCCTGTCCGCGGACGCGCTCCTCCCATGACTCGGTCGCTGCTGCTGCTCCTGCTGATTCCATGAATGGTGTGTAGTTCTGTCAAGGCCGGGCGTAGGTGTGGTGTGGAATCAATTGCAGGATGCAGATGCAAGTCCAAAAACACTTTAATAAAGTCCACAGAAACAACGGCTATAAACAGAGCCGGTTGAACAAGGGAAAAATAAACGCACTCAGCGTAAAAGTACAACAAACGCACAACGTGCGGACTCTCTAATAACATAGAGCACAAACTGACTGGCAACACCTGCTGACATAGAACAACTACACACAACCACAAGACAGAAACAACGAGAACTTAAAGGACACATAATCAAGACGAAATGAGCAACAGGTGTAACAAATCAGACCAAACCAAACACACACAGACACAACGAACGGTGGCAGCTAGTACTCCAGGGACGACGACCGCCGAAGCCTGCCCGAACAAGGAGAAGGAGCAGCCTCGGCCGAAACCGTGACAGGGAGGAGGTGACGAGTGAAACAACACTCTGAAATTGTTTTAAATCTGGCTGAATCATAGCACCCCCCCATTATCCATGATTACACAGTCTGTTTGTCCATGACTGGCGTGTGACGACCGTGTCAGCTGACACGTCTGGCTCCACCTCCCAGTAATCTGCGTAATGATCAACCATAATCAGGAAGTCTTTTCCTGCATATGCAAAAAGGTCCATGCTCACTGTTTGCCATGGGGGTGCTCTGGGATGTCATGTGACATCATTGATTCATTTTGATGTGCTCGTGCATATTCATTAGGCTGAGCAGTTGGATACATGTCCTTGACCAATAGTCTCTTAAACTCAAAGATGTGTCCTCTTTCACAGCTGGCCATCCTGAACGAACTACTGACATTAAGTCCTGTAAGTCCTCATCCACCTCTGTGCACTATAAGATCTGGCGGAACCTGTGGTTTGTAACATTGCATTTCTGTGCCTGCTCACAGTGTGCTGTGGTTTGGTGCATCTGTCCTCCTGCCTTGTGTTGTTGCTCTGCTCAGAGCGTTGCTGATGTACATTTCCGGCCCAGGCTTTAAGGTGACACCCAGGTTGTAGTTTTGCAGCTGCATTAACATACCTTGGAAACGCTTAGGGGCACAGAGGAGCAGCTTCTTGAAGATCAACGGCTTATGGTCTGTCTCAGCTGTTATTAACTCTCTGCCATATAGATAATGATGAAATCTCTGGCAAGCAAATACAATACTAAAACATTCCTTTTCTATTTGAGCTGAGTTTTGCTCCGTTGGCGTCAATGCTCGCGAGGCAAACGCCACGGCTGTCCCTGTTGCATTAAGCAATACCCTAACACAGTGGTTCTCAATACTGGTCGTGGGGACCCAAAGGGGTGCACATTTTTGTTTTTGCCCTAGCACTACACACCTGATTCAAATAATCAAAGCCTGATGATGAGTTGATGATTTGAATCAGGTGTGTAGTGCTAGGGCAAAAACAAAAATATGCACCCCTTTGGGTCCCCAGGACCAGCATTGAGAACCACGCGCTGCAAGTCCCACCTCTCCCATCTCCTCATTTGTTTTTAGGAGCATACACCCACATGTATGACTCACCGATTTTGTATGACTCAACAAGACTCAAAAAGACCACTGTCTCCCGAGTGGCGCAGTGGTCTAAGGCACTGCATCGCAGTGTTAGCTGTGCCACTAGAGATCCTGGTTCGAATCCAGGCTCTGTCGTAGCCGGCCGCGACCGGAAGACCCATGGGGCGGCGCACAATTGGTCCAGGGTTGTGGGTTCGATTCCCACGGGGGGCCAGTATTAAAAAATAAAATAAAAAATGTATGCACTCATTAACTGTAAGTCGCTCTGGGTAAGAGCGTCTGCTAAATGACTAAAATATAAATGTAAGGGTCAAAATTCAACAAAGATCCAGCAAAAAAAAGGGCCTTATGCATTTCAGGTAAAATAACAACCCAATGTTCATTTTCCAGGACAAATAAGCTAGCAAAAGCAAGCTAGCTAAATGTCCATGAATGTTTCATGTGTGTTTCAACCTATCCCCAAATTAATATAGTTGGTTTTTGGTATTTTAACCTGCATGTCTTGAACGCGTCGGGAGGGGTATACAAAATCAACACACGCATGATGGTGAATGCAGACTCACAAGCGGAGCTGGTTCGGTCAGCATGTAATCCATTATTGCTTGCACCACTCTGCACAGAGACCGGTTTCGAGACTTCGTAGTACCTCAGAACAGGTGTGAACGACACCAGGAGCTTTATTTCCTGTACAGCTTGGTCATGTTTAGGCACCCAGTGACACACACTGTCCTTGTCCAGGATCCGGCAAAGTGGCTCACACACCTCAGACAGCTTTGGCAGGAACTTTGCCAGGTATGTCACAAAGCCAATGAAACGCTGTACTGCCTTGGCATCAGTGGGTGTCGGCATGTCCAGTACAGCCCAGGTCTTCTCTGGGTCTATTTTCAGTCCCTCTGATGATAGTATGTGTCCATGAAACGGAACTGCTTTCAGCTTGAACTGCAGCTTTTACACACAGAGCCTGAGCCTCACATCCCTGCACCGCTCCATCAGTGTGTGCAAGTTGTTGTCGTGGTCACGCTCACCTCTTCATCAGAGTCCCCGCATCAGACAACAAGAATATCGTCTGTGATCGGCTCGATGCCTCGGAGGTCCCCCAGCAGTTCATTTTGCTTACGTTGATAGATCTCGGGGGCCATGGACACGCCAAAGGGAAGTTTCAGCCATCTCATCCTCCCCCATGGCGTCCAGAATGTAGTCATCCGGCAACTGTCCTCATTGAGTTAACACTTGAGATAGGCATCTCTGGCACCCACCAGTGTAAATACGTGTGCCTTGGGCAGTTTACAACACATCCTCTAATGTTGGCATAAGGTAGTGAGACCTTTTCAGTGCCTGATAAAGGGGCTTTGGGTCCATACATCATCTGATATTTTATGGCTTGGCAACCACGACCATGTTGCTTAGCCAGGGCATCGGCTCAGTCACTGGGGTGACATGTCCATAACGCTCATGTTTATGTAGTTGGGCTTTCACTCGTGCCTTCAAGGCTACAGGCACATTCCGTGGTGCATATTGCACAGGGGCGACCTCGAGTCCATTACACAGTGGTGTAAAGTACTTAAGTAAAAAAAATTGAAAGTACTACTTAAGTAGTTTTTTTGGGTATCTGTACTTTACTTTACTATTTATATTTTTGACTACTTTTACTTTTACTTCACTACATTCCTAAAGAAATTAAGTACTTTCTACTCCATACATTTCCCCTGACACCCAAAAGTACTCGTTACATTTTGAATGCTTAGCAGGACAGGAAAATGGTCGAATTCACACAGTTATCAAGAGAACATTCCTGGTTATCCCTACTGCCTCTGATCTGGCGGACTCACTAAACACATGCTTCGTTTGTAAATGATGTCTGAGTGTTGGAGTGTGCCCCTGGCTCTCCGTAAATTAAAAAAATAAGAACATTGTGCTGTCTGGTTTGGTTAATATAAGGAATTTGAATTGATTTATACTTTTACTTTTGATACTTAAGTATATTTAAAACCAAATACTATTAGACTTTTACTCAAGTAGGATTTTACTGGATGACTTTCACTTGAGTCAATTTCTATTAAGGTATCTTTACTTTTACTCAAGTATGACAATTGGGTACTTTTCCACCACTGCCATTACAAAGTGGCAACCTAGTCTCAGAGCATTTCGTATTATTTCGTATTAATATGATATGTTACATTTCGTATGGTATGTATTATTTTGTGGATGTCCATCATCCATTTCTTATGATATGTTATGAATTACAATTTGTATTATATGTTAGGAATTTGCTAAACGTACTAAATGTTACGAATTTGCAAAAAACAAATTATATGTTACAAATTCTAGCTAAGTGGCTAATGTTAGCTTGCTGGCTAACGTTAGCTAGGCTAGGGGTTAGGGTTAAGGTTAGGGTTACATTTAGGAGTTAGGTTAAAGGGTTAAGGTTAGGGTAAGGGATACCTATAAGGGTTATGGTTAGAGTTAGGGGAAGGGTTAGCTAACATGCTAAGGAGTTGCAAAGTAGCTCAAAAGTAGTAAGTAGTTGAAAACTTGCTAATTAGCTAAAATACTAAAGTTGTCCGTGATGAGATTCGAACTCGCAACCTTTGAGTTGCTAGACGTTCACCTTATACACCCACCCAGACAAACCACCCTAAGTAACGATCTGTCTTATGTAACAGTACCATACATAACATATACTAATTTGAGTGTCTCGGATATACATTTACTATGTTACGTCTAGTCTATGAGACCAGACTGTAAGTGGACATCTGGCACAGACTCCACTGCATCATTGAAAACGTCAGAATATGCGCTCAATGCCTCTTTGGGGCACTGCTCCACTTTGTTTAGCTCCCCTGGAATTGTGACAGTCATGACTCCTAAGCGCTCACAAGTACAACCAGAGAGTAGTGGGTTTTGGTCTGACTCCACAACTTCAAAGAGTAGCTTCTGCTTCACCCCCTTAATGACACAGTCTGTGTGATATCGCCCCATTGATCAAATTAACTCTCCTGAGTACAGTTTCAGCTGTGTGTTGCTTGCCTGTAGTGGGGTATTTGGTGATATTCTCTCTTTCATTCTCCTACTCTTAACATGTTGCCCCTGTGTCAAACGGGCATTATTGTCTTTTATTATTCTGTTTTAGCTGCACAAACCATTTCTGGCCCTGAGAGTGACCTGTACTGATGCAGACCAGTTCCTCACTGTCAGAGCCTCCCTCTCTCTATATAGTATCCTCCACAACATGCACTTTCTTTACTCAGCGTGATCGTTCCCCTGCCTGATACACCTTGGCTAAATGCATACCAAGCCTAGAAAGACGATAGTGCAGATCTAGCGCCCATGCACTATCGGCTGCCCATGCTAGAAAAATATACACAAATTAAGATTACGCGTTCGTAGTCTACTTACCGCATAATACTGTCACGACGTCAACCAACACAGATAATAAACAAACTAGTCACAATCAGGTTTGACGAGAAGGTGGTCTGTGTGTGTACTTTCAGAAACGTCCTCCTGATTTCTAGTAATCAGAAAGTGAAAGTGTCAGCAGGCTATCACAGCCCATTGGTTGGTCGGGGATAACGTTCAACTCATAACACGTCACCCGACCGTCTCTATGGCTTTGACAAAATAAATCGCCCCCTTTATCTATTCGTTTTTATTGGTTTCTTGCACAACAGGTCATTCTTGTCACAACAATACCCAATTTTCTGACAAAGGTCAAATAGCATTACACAATGCAAGTATTGATTGGTTTTACAAAAATAATCTGCATGAATTTGTGAGTTCATTGACTCATATATTAGGCATAGTAATGTTTTTGTCTAAGGCATGTTCAGTATATTATTTAAGCAATAAGGCCCGAGGGTGTGCGGTATGTGGCCAATATACCACAGCTGATGATGCGTTCATAACTAAGTGGGAGGTGGGAATTTACCAGTGGATGCATTCACCTGCCTTAAACTCGTTTAGAAACGGCCAACAAACTGCGTAAACCATAAACTAAAAGTACATCTATCATGCTTGTAAACAAATTATAGTTAAAAAAACATATTACTAGATAGCTTTTCATGAATTGTTTTGTTTTGCATTTAACTGTTGAAAATGCTGTTATAGAGGTAATTTCCTTAGTAGGTGACGTTAGAGGTCATCATGTGGGAGAAGTGGGAGCTCAGGATGATGGACGAGTTTCCCACTAGTAATGACCAGTTGGAGGGCCATTCAAGTGGATTTTTCCCAGTCTTATGTGTTAAATTCCAACTTGGTTACAAACGCAGCATGAGGGCTGTTTTTAGGCACAGAGCAAAGATACAGTCCTTAGCCGTGGTATATTGGCCATATACCACAAACCCCCAAGGTGTCTTATTGCTATTATAAACTGGTTACCAACATAATTAGAACAGTAAACAAGTCATACCCGTGGTATATTGTCTGACATACCACAGCTTTCAACCAATCATTATCCAGGACCCAGACTACCCGATTTATATGCCACGTTCACATGTTAGTCGGAACTAAGAAACTTTGACATTTTCGACTTGCTAACTGGTTGTAGTTATACATGTGCAGCATTCAACCAGTTAGCAAGTCGGACATTTCCGAGTTCCGACCAGCACGTGAACGCGGCAAAAATGTCTCATATACCACAGCTTTCAGCCAATCAACATCCAGGAACCAAACTACCCAGTTTGTAATATTGAATTATTGGATTGTTTTATCACAGGTATAACCATCTCAGTCATTATCAATCTATTGATTGTACTAAGTACCATTGATCTTAGAATCAGACTCCTATATCATGTTTGTTTAAGCACACATCTTTGGTTTATGTTTGATGTTGTAGAGCAACCAAAATATTTGATTTCTAGTTCATAACATGAAAAATATGACTTCTAATTATACATACGCTGGAGGGTAGAAAACAGCAGCAGCAGATGTTGAGGAAATTGTAACAACAGCTTGTCTCCTGAGAAGAGATTAATATACTGCATGTCAACTTCATTTGGAAAGAATTAGATATCATTTTAGAGCAACCAAAATATTTGATTTCTAGTTTATAACATAAAAAAATATCATGTTCATATTACTAATAAACATACAAGTGTAGAGTGAATGTAGAATATAACAAAGGTAAAGCAAACTACCATTGGCTGTACAGTTTGCCTCTCATGAGCCCTATTGACTCGTGCTTCATTTTTAGTCTGAGAAAAATCTACAGGGTGATACAGTACTGAATTAAAACATTTAAAATGATGATTAAATGATACAATACCTCAGGATGTATGTCAAGCTTCTTCAAAATGTCTTTGACTGCTGCTTCATTGCGTGGACACTCCAGTAGTCCTTTGCTCTCATGGAACAGACAGTCCACTGTGAGTATTACATCACCTCTGGTCACTAGTCTGCTACTGTCAGGTACAGTGTAGTCTGAGTTGAAGGTGTGATGCAGCACTACCAGAATGACAGGTTTACCAGCTGTCGAGAGAGGGGATAAAAATAACAATAATCACGTAAAACATACATTAATGTTTTGAAAAAGTTCTTCATGGATAATGATTACCTGGAATCTGCTTCAGTGCTGCTTCAATATCAGTCCCAGACCAAGAGACAATGGAACAGAAAGCCAAGATGACATCACTCTCCTCTAGTGATGTCACTTTAGTTAAGTTCATTTTGGCAGTGAGACGATTAATTAATTCCTCATGAGACCCCAGAGTATTCCCAGTCACAACAGTGAAGAATTTGTCCATCCTCGACCCTATAGAGATACAGGAAATGTCTGAGGTAAACTAGAAAGGTTTGTCAGATCTTTAAGCCCCGATCACTCTGATCAACCCACAAGTATTCACTTCAGTGGATGAACCCTCAGTCTACTCCATGATAACCACTTTTAACATGGTTTCATGGATATTGATTACCTTGAAGGGAACCTTGAAGTCTCCTGAGTGGCGCAGTGGTCTAAGGCACTGCATCGCAGTGCTAACTGTGCCACTAGAGATCCTGGTTCAAATCCAGGCTCTGTCGCAGCTGGCCGCGACCGGGAGACTCATGGGCGGCGCACAATTGGTCCAGGGTAGGGGAGGGAATGGCCGGCAGGGATGTAGCTCAGTTGATAGAGCATGGCGTTTGCAACGCCAGGGTTGTGGGTTCGATTCCCACGGGGGGCCAGTATAAAAAAAAATATGTATTCACTAACTGTAAGTCGCTCTGGATAAGACCGTCTGCTAAATGACTAAAAATTTAAATGTAAAAAACACCCTGCTTGACAGTAGATAACCGTTTCAAAAGGCCCTAGGACACCTATTTATTGTGCAACATATTATATTAATGTTACATTTATATCAGAACTTACTTTTTGGATAGTCCTGCTGCAACAGAAAGGAAAGTTTAGTTCCCTTTTAAAAGATAATAGAAAATACTGTGTTAATTGTTGGGGGGAAAATATTCATTTCAAAAGTCCAACATAATTGCGATAAGCAGACTGTTATGTTTCATTCATCATAATGTCTATGAGTTATGAGGTAACTCTATTAGTTATTAAACATCAACATAATGCCTAGAAGAAAACAGTCATAGATGGAGCCTTTATGCCAACCTGTTTAGGTTGGCTTGCAATTGCAGAGTTCTTGGGACCTGGAGGGCGTTTGTCAACTCCAGTGTTGATGTTACTAATTTGAGTGTCTCGGATATACATTTACTATGTTACGTCTAGTCTATGAGACCAGACTGTAAGTGGACATCTGGCACAGACTCCACTGCATCATTGAAAACGTCAGAATATGCGCTCAATGCCTCTTTGGGGCACTGCTCCACTTTGTTTAGCTCCCCTGGAATTGTGACAGTCATGACTCCTAAGCGCTCACAAGTAGAACCAGAGAGTAGTGGGTTTTGGTCTGACTCCACAACTTCAAAGAGTAGCTTGTCCTTCACCCCCTTAATGACACAGTCTGTGTGATATCGCCCCATTGACAAAATTAACTCTCCTGAGTACAGTTTCAGCGGTGTGTTGCTTGCCTGTAGTGGGGTATTTGGTGATATTCTCTCTTTCATTCTCCTACTCTTAACATGTTGCCCCTGTGTCAAACGGGCATTATTGTCTTTTATTATTCTGTTTTAGCTGCACAAACCATTTCTGGCCCTGAGAGTGACCTGTACTGATGCAGACCAGTTCCTCACTGTCAGAGCCTCCCTCTCTCTATATAGTATCCTCCACAACATGCACTTTCTTTACTCAGCGTGATCGTTCCCCTGCCTGATACACCTTGGCTCAATGCATACCAAGCCTAGACAGATGATAGTGCAGATCTAGCGCCCATGCACTATCGGCTGCCCATGCTAGAAAAATATACACAAATTAAGATTACGCGTTCGTAGTCTACTTACCGCATAATACTGTCACGACGTCAACCAACACAGATAATAACTAGTCACAATCAGGTTTGACGAGAAGGTCGTCTGTGTCTGTACTTTCAGAAACGTCCTCCTGATTTCTAGTAATCAGAAAGTGTAAGAGTGCGTCAATTCAAATCTGGTATTGGAATGAAAGACATCATTGTAGTTATTGCAAATCAAGCTAAGTTTATTAAATGCAAATGTATAAATGATAAGTATGAGGGTTCGTATACGGGCTCACTGATGCACCACGCAGGGAGATCAGAGAACTGGCGGCTGTCTCACATGTTCTTCCTTAAATACCCTTGACAGAGATAGTTCCTGTTTCTGAACAGGCCTGTCAGAGCAGAGGCTGGGCGTGGTTTAGACTTGCCGCCTGTTCGTTGGCGTGCGGGTTGGTCCCAACCCCTAGGCGCTGAATTGCCAGGCGTAGTTCTGTCTCTGGTAGATGTCCTCAAATTGATGTTCTTAATCAGCCCTGTTTCATAGCAACTTTACTCCTTGTTCTGTTCTTTTTAGTAAAACCACAGAGATACGGCCTATCGTGACTTAACAGCTGATAACTCCACTGTCAGTTAGTCACACTCACCGCTTCTTTGAGTAGAATATCTATACTCTGGGTATCTGATATTGAAACACCAACAGTTTCTGTCCAAAGGTTAAATTCTTGTATTTCAACAAACAAGTTATCTGATATTGAGACACCAATTTCCATCCAAAGGTTAAATTCTTGTATTTCAACAAACAAATTAAATCCCAACAATCCCCCTTATCACACCTGCTAGGTGTGATTAGCAAGCTTTAAAAAAGTGGGAACTTTTAGAGTCCCCCTTTTGACACCCCCAAAGGTGTCACATACCAAAAATCATCACAAAAATGAGGAAAAAATATAACACACCAATTCAATTAAAAATCTGTAAGTAGTAGAAAACCATCAAGTCCTCCCCTACACCTAACATGTACTGAGTTGGCTACCAGCCACCCAGGAATCCTTTACCTTCACATCAGGAGGAACAACAATTACAGTGGAATAAATATAAAAATGTTTACATTGTATCAGCCAAACAGTGATATATATTTTTAGGCAAACCATGGATCGTTCAGCTTGGTCTCAGGGTCAGCAGCAGACTCTTCTTCGTGGGCCTGTAGCAATGGCATCATGCCCGAAGCCTGCACGACGTCTACTACTGACTTCCTGAGGCAAGGGACGATACAAGCAGAACAGCACATTAACCGTAAAAACACAAGTATTAGAGTCAGGAATCCAGTAACCACCATAGATGTATACTCACCGAACCAGCCACCCATCCAGGAGAACAGCCCACCACTCCCTACACCAGCCATACCTGTCATTTCAGCTGACAGTTTGTCCAGGCCAACCAGGGCCTTCGTGATGCTTCCATCAGGACTAGTATTGTTAGGAATAAACGTACAGCATTGTTCCCCAAACATTATACATACTCCTCCCTGGTTGGCAAGCATCATATCAAGCGCTAACCTGTTCTGTCTGGCAACCCTGGAAGTGGCTTCTAGTTGTTCTGACATTCCAGTCAGGGTGATGCGGGTGTAGTTAACAAAACGCTGTTGATTATAGTAAATGTAATTTATTCAAGACCGTTGTTTGGCAGCATCAATAGCAGGACCTATAATAGGCAATAAGTGCCATAAGCCATCATTCCTGTTAAGTGCCTGGAATTGTAATGGCACTCCCACGGGCACACCCAGTATATTGGTGCCAATATCCTCTCCTGCTGACCATGGAGCACTACGCCTTAATCTTCTCGACTCCCTGTCGGGAGTTTTTTGAGAAATACCCAAAAGCTGGTCTGAGGAAACATCAATAATGGTCAGAGGTACAATTAAACTTGCCAGTGCACATGTGCCCTTCCAATCCCCTTCTAGGATTGGAGTCAGCCTTCTATTAGGGCCACAGATCCACCAGACATCAGCTACTCCCTTTGTCTGGTTCTTGCCTTCTACAGGCCACGTGCTGTTCATAGTTATGTTTACTACACAGTCCCCAGGTGGCAGCCTACCATTATTATTTCCCGCACCTGTCCCCGTGATACAACTGTAATTACCCCCATAAGCTTTAACACCTGCCGGTGCTTTCTGTGGGGGAACCTCGGGGAAAATTAAACTTAAGGTCTTGCAAAGGGTTGTGTTTGGCGCTGAGTGATAGAACTCTTCTAATATGCACTGCCATCCTTCCCCTTCTCCTAAGGCGAATGGGTGGGTTGCCAACCCAGGTCTCGCATGACCACAAACAACACAATCCTGTCTTCCCAATGTCCTAGCAGTATACCTCATGTATGCCAACCAGGTATTATCATTCCCTCCATAGCCAGTCTCTGTTCCCAGCTGATCGCTGTCCGTTATATCCCCAACATTAATTACCTGTACAGGATCTGATTCCCTAGTGGGCCGAGTCTGAGTCGGTTCTGGAGTGGTGGTGCCGTTCAACTGGGTCTGTTTGTCCCTCCTCGCAGGTTTAGGTGTAACTGCAAGGGTGAACACCCCCATGGTGTCTGGTCCGGATCGCACTGCTGCTAGGGTGTACACCCCTGCATCTGTAAGTTTAATGTCTTGGATGGTTAACAGAATTTCATCACCTTTACAAGCACCCCCTCTGGGTCTCTGCACACCCTTTATTATTGAAAACCTTCCCGCTTTAGAAGCGTCTTTTAATGCATATGGATAACCCCTTCTCCATTCCCAAAATGTGCCAACATTTGTGACCACATAATCCCAGTATGGACACCATTTCCCTTCACACAGATAAATGTCCCTTTGCAATACATATGGATATAGTTTGTTGCAGTTATCCTTCTGATTGTAAATGCAACCTATGTCCCCAGTTCCACTAGCCCTATTTCTCCATGACCAAATTTTACATGGTTCCAGGGACACCACTTGAGATTCCCCTTCCTGTAAGGTAATGACTATGTTATGGTACTGGGTGGGGGCTGTGAACACTGCTTCCCCTAGGCTCAACCCCACTACTAACCACAGTACCAGCATCACTCCCCTTCTGCTGCTAAGTCTTGTTGTACCTGATCTAGAGTTCTCCCCGGAGTTATATCTTTAGCACAATGTGTCCTGTGATACCACATGTCTTTCTTGTCTGTGTTTACCCTCAGTGAGTGGCTTGATACCCCCATTTATGGAGTTATCAATACCAGAGTTCTCAACCAGTTCGTTCGCCAGCGTGGTGATGGTCACTCAAGCGCTTTGGTCACGGGCCCGTCCGGTGCTATGTTGTTGGAGATGAAAGTACAGCACATATATCCAAACAGAACACAAACCCCGTCCCGCTCAGCCAAAAGCATATCTAAAGCTATTCTATTCTGCTATGTCATTAAGCTAGTTACCGCTGTCTGCTCAGCTAATCCCTTTATTGCATCACGAGTGTGGTTTATAAATCTTTATAATTTATCCAATCTACGTTTTTATTAATTGTTGACCACCAGAAAATACTTGATTCAAACCCAGCTGTGATCTGATTGTGGATCCCATCAATATATATCCTTTCATCAAAGGATCCCGGGAGGAGGTCCTACTTTCTACGTGACAACTCACCAGTCTCTGACACGTTTGATTGTTTGCGTATGTAGGTGAGTTCACAATCAGTTATCACCACACATCCATCAGATGTCAGCACGGGCCTGGTTTTGGATCCTAAAATCCTCTGGCTGCAACAAAGAGGAGAGATTAGTCATGGTCTCTTTTAGTTGTGACATTCTCTGTGTGGGAGCAGGAGCTAAGAGGCCCTACCCTGTATCCTATCTTACTAGTCCTAGAAAAACAATTAGAATCCCCTGTGATTTCAAACTGAGGCAACCCAGGTTGGGATGACTTTGTTATCGGGGGATACAGATAGTGCAAGTTACCATAAGACTCTTCCACCACATTCCCAGGTGGCTTGCATGGAGGATAAACCTGACACAGAGTTAAAGCCTGTCAAGGGGAACGGAGTAGTTGTTAACCTTGGTTTGGCTGTCCTACAGGCATAACAGTCCTCTTTAGACCGTATACTGAATTCATTCCAACCACAGGTTAAAATATATTTACTCCGTCTCCATCTGTACTACTTCCTTCAGGTCTATAGTTTGCACTGTCTCACTACCTCCCTCAGAGAGATTTACTCTATAGGGTGCCCCAGTTGAAGAAGATATCTCACTTGTCAGGTCTGTAATCTGTTTTAGCATAATTCAGACTTTCAGACAGTACCTACCCTTATATGGGTCGCACTGCCATTTCTGATAATTCCCTACTTTCGCAATACTACACCTGTCCCTAAACTGTGTATGGAGATTGGTGATGTCCTTCCCTAAGGTCCCTAGTATTTCCCCTTTCCCTACGTCTAGCTGTCTCCTATGCCTTTTAAACTTGTGTTAGGTTAACTACCACTTCTGGCTGAAACAGGAGGGTCCGTGTGTGTTAGGAATATGGCCCCCACAATCAGACAGCTACCTACCGTCAGGAGACCTGTGAATCCCCACCCTCGCCCTGAGAACATGTCAGACGCCAACCCATTGCTTCACCTTCTACCGAACTCACACAGGGATGATCAGACAGGGTAAGGGAATCTTCGTTAAGGAGCCAACCCCCAAGCCCTAGTGGTGATCGGTTCTTTCTCCTAACTCTGTGTTTGTTCATCAGGTGTAACTGGGTTTACCTTTTTGCAGTGTGTGACATGCACCCAGGTGGATCTAATAGGACTTGATAGGGCCCTTCCCAACAGGCCTGCTTCCGGACTGGATCCACACCCAGTCCCCTGGTGAGATAGAGTGGGTCACCTTCTCCTTTAGTTCACCTGTGGGGCACAAAACCTCTGACATACGGGTGTGGTTAATAAACTATCTTCACACATACATGTTGAGCTCTCAATTTCTATTGTTGTTTTTTTTTATTTATTTAATCCTATCATTATTATTTAATCCTATCACTCCCCCTTTTTGACACATGATTTGCCCATGTGTCAATATTACCACCTTTCTAAACCATCCTTATGTAATTTATCATCCAATTGCCATGCCTATCATTTTTGAGATTGTCTTTTGCTTCTTTATTGCTCCTCCCACTTCCTTTGTCTTTTATGGCAGCTAAATTCAACTTTCATCCAGTTCAGAATCAATTAGTAATCCAATCAATCAATCTCTTATCTTGTAAAAACACTTATGTTTAGTTCAAACTCTGTTCTACCCAGGCTCTCCCGGGCTTGACCTGAAGACTAATTGTTGGACATGACAAGTCTATTTCTAGTTCACCTAAGTCTTCTGTCTAGCAACAAAGAATAAAAACCTCTATGTTCATGATTAACCCAGTTATATCTAATAGCCCACCAAAAAACCTCATCATCTGTAAATCACTACCAATGTCATATCCCTCGTTACTCTCTACCATTTGGATAACATCCCTGATGTATGTATGCTTCCTTAGAGTTCCAAATTACTTTACCATGGGCTGCCATTGCCTTCCCATAGATAAGATCACTTAATTTACCCGTATGCAGTACATAATGGAGTACCCAAGCTTTTACAGGAGTTTATCATTACCAAAAAGCTCATCATTAGTTTTTTGTTTTAACGGTTTAGGCGCTTCAAATATAGCAGTTTTCCTGGATGAGTTTAACATTCGCCCCTCCTGTGTTATAGTGTGTCCTAGGTAAATGACCTCGCTCTGCCAAAGTTGAAGTTTCTTTTTGCTCACTTTGTGTCCCTGTTCTGCCAGGAAGGTTAACAATTGGATTGTATCCTTCTTACATCCCTCCTGAGTGGGATTAGCCAATAGAATATAATCTACATAAACTAACATTTGCTTCCTTCCCTAGGTTCAAACTTTCCCAAATTCCTAGTTATAACCTGGGCTAAGATTGTAAGACTTTCCGAGTAGCCTTGAGGCATCCTAACCTAAGTCCATTTCCTTCCCTGAAAAGTAAAGCCAAACCACCCCTGACTATCCGGATGAACTGGGATACTAAAGAAAGCATTAGCTAAATCTATCACTGTAAAATAGGAGTTATCTGGTACACATGGAACTCTGGGAATGATATTTCTATTAACCCCCTGCAAGTCCATGTCCATCCTCCAGTCGGCGCTAGGTGCCTCCTTTCTAACAGGAAATACTGGAGAGTTTCATTGTACCTTATCTACAGGAATTATCACCCCTCCCTTAAGTAAATGCTCAAATGTAGGTGTTATCCCTGTAGCTCAGGTGGTCCTCTGTAGCTCAGCTGGTAGAGCACGGCGCTTGTAACGCCAGGGTAGTGGGCTCGATCCCCGGGACCACCCATACACAAAAATGCATGCACACATGACTGCAAGTCGCCTTGGATAAAAGCGTCTGCTAAATGGCATACCATTATTATTATTATTATCCCTTTTATTGCTTCTGGTTTCATAGTATATTGCTTTTGGTATGGTCTATTATCGAATCGAGGAATCACTTGTACTGGAGCTACCCCCTTAATTAGTCCTACATCTGCTGTCCTTGTGACCATAATTTGAACGGAATTGCTGCTAACTCAGCCTCCTGTTCCTGAGTTAAGAAAATCTCTTCCTGTCATCCGTTAAAACTTATCTCCAGGTGGACTCTGGGCTGGGTTTTTGCTCTCCAATTCAACTTTCTTCTATATCTCCCAGTGGAGTGGCCATACTGATCCCCATTTGGTGTATTCTGCCAGTCAGTAATGTTTTTTTCTCTTCCCTGTTTTATCCATTTACCTAGTGATAACCATTCCTCTGAATGTTCTTTCACTAGGGCAACATGGGGGCTCGTCCTTTCTCTGTACAGCCTCTGGCTCTGTGAACCCATTTTAACCCAATTTGAAAAAACAACAATCACAAATAGCCAGGCCTCACTCAATTTGATAGCTCATTTTTATGACCTAAATACTGCCTAACTGAGATGAGCTAATCTCTTTCTCCTGGTTATAATCTAGAGATGGTGATACACACAAAACATGATATCCCCAGTCTTAACCCATCAATAATTGTTTGTATCATTCTAATTCCTCATATCTAATTCATTAAACCACTCAAAATTCCTCAAGTATACAATGATTATTTAATTGATTACCATAACTCTGCTACATGTGATCTCATCTCAAATGATCCATTATCAATTATTTACTCAATCCCCTAGGAAAATCTGTCTCCCCTTATATTGTTCCTGTCCTCACTGTACTACGTTAGCTCTTCCATGATAATTAGTTCAATTTAACCATCTATTTGCTTTGTACTATATTATACATTACGTCTAAAACAACATTACTTATGGTCAGTTTATTCCGCCATCATATTATCCAACAACGCCACAATCTTAAACTCATATGGGGCGGCTGGCAGTTTAGTGACCAATAGCGCCGCGCCAACAACCGAGAGGTCGCCGGTTACAATCCCCGAGCCGACCAGGCGAAAAATCTGCCGATGTGCCCTCGAGCAAGGCACTCAACCCCAATTGCTCCCATAAATCGCTCTGGACAAGAGCGTCTGCCAAATTACCAAAAATGCAAATGTAAATATTCTCTACTTTCTCACCCATGACGCACGTCTGCGTTCGGTGAGCAAGTTTAGATCATTCTCTCGTCAGATACCCACATGCGTTCCCAGCCAACTGCCAGTCTTTTCTGGCTCCAAAAGCCACACTTTCGCTCTCTCCAGTTCTCTTCTCCTCTGTCTCCTCTGCTTATAGTAGACAAGCCTCCCCATTCTTCTTCTCTTCTCTCTTCATTGGTACTTTCTCTCTCTTCTTCACCTTTCTTCTTACCTTCCGCTCCCACTTCCCTTCAGTCGGCTCAATTCCGCCACTCCTTTATTCAGATTAGCTACTGCTTCCAATAGAGCACTTACTTCCTCCCTTCTATCTCTACGATTCACCCACACCCCTTTCTCTCCTTTATCTGTTCGGTGTTGATAGCTGATTTTTCCAGCAACATCGATCACGGGTGCCATTGTTTTTAGGGGCATCTCATAAGGTGGTGGAGCCGTGGGAAGTGCGGGATATAGTCGTGAACAGCCTCTTTCATCTGACATTTTCTTCAGTTTTTCAAGCATCGCCAGTCCGATTCTCTCTTTTATTCGGGCTTTCTCCATTGCGTCTTTGGTCTTCCCACTCCTGGATTCTCCTCCACTTTTCCAGTCCTCTTCTGTTCTTCGTGTGGTTCTTCTCATTGCTTCTAATATTGCTTTTGGTTCCCCCTGCATAGGGATACCGTCCCTTGCATGTATCGAACCATCAGTCAGCCATTTTTTGTACAATTATTCTCCTCTTCTTTTCCACTCCTTACCATCCTTTCCCCCATTAACTTCTAAGGTTGATTTTAAAAATTTCAATGTTGTTTCTGCCATTCTTATTAATGTTTGTTATGCGTAATTAAATTCACGCCACTAGACTATGTAATCGTTCGTTTTGTCTGTAGGATATATGTAAATTTTTATATTACTATTTACTAGGATAATTTTATCTTGTTGTCATAATTTTAGTCACTTATCACAATTCTATACAGTAATAACATTCAACACATACAATACATGAACACAGTTATTATTCCTAATTATCTTGCACGCTTATTGGGTAGTCCCAATAGACAGCGTATTATACTGGCTACAACCACATATAATTTCCAATTCAGTTTATATAGGCTCCAACCATATGTAAACTAATTTTGATCGTCTATATAACCACAGGGCTCCAACCCTTGTGAGTTAAACTTAATCACATACATAAACAGTTATTTCTCTCGTGTTGGCTCCAACCACACACGGTAACTTCTAAAAACTACAGGGCTTCAACCCTTTTTTCTCTCGTGCTGGCTACAACCATACACGGTAAAAAGCATTAATTATACAGGCTACAACCATATATAATTAGGCCATGGCTTTAACCCACATATTTATCAACCAATTTGCATTTGTCAATTAGTATAATAAATTTAGTTAATTTTAATGTATTAAATAGAATTCACTTACATCAAACAGGTGTTTCACAAAATAATTTGGATAATGCCAATATGCAGATTTCAGTTGTATAACAATAGGTATCTGCTAACCTTTTATAGAAGACCGGTCTCTTTGTGAAACACACCGTCCGACGACAGCGATGTCCAATGGGCTGGACAAATCCCAGCGAAGTTCCGCTACCAGATCACAGTCGGGGTCACCAATTGTAAGAGTGCGTCAATTCAAATCTGGTATTGGAATGAAAGACATCATTGTAGTTATTGCAAATCAAGCTAAGTTTATTAAATGCAAATGTGTAAATGATAAGTATGAGGGTTCGTATACGGGCTCACTGATGCACCACGCAGGGAGATCAGAGAACTGGCGGCTGTCTCACATGTTCTTCCTTAAATACCCTTGACAGAGATAGTTCCTGTTTCTGAACAGGCCTGTCAGAGCAGAGGCTGGGCGTGGTTAAGACTTGCCGCCTGTTCGTTGGCGCGCGGGTTGGTCCCAACCCCTAGGCGCTGAATTGCCAGGCGTAGTTCTGTCTCTGGTAGATGTCCTCAAATTGATGTCCTTAATCAGCCCTGTTTCATAGCAACTTTACTCCTTGTTCTGTTCTTTTTAGTAAAACCACAGAGATACGGCCTATCGTGACTTAACAGCTGATAACTTCACTGTCAGTTAGTCACACTCACCGCTTCTTTGAGTAGAATATCTATACTCTGGGTATCTGATATTGAAACACCAACAGTTTCTGTCCAAAGGTTAAATTCTTGTATTTCAACAAACAAGTTATCTGATATTGAGACACCAATTTCCATCCAAAGGTTAAATTCTTGTATTTCAACAAACAAATTAAATCCCAACAAAAGTGAAAGTGTCAGCAGGCTATCACAGCCCATTGGTTGGTCGGGGATAACGTTCAACTCATAACACGTCACCCGACCGTCTCTATGGCTTTGACAAAATAAATCGCCCCCTTTATCTATTCGTTTTTATTAGTTTCTTGCACAACAGGTCATTCTTGTCACAACAATACCCAATTTTCTGACAAAGTAAAGGTCAAATAGCATTACACAATGCAAGTATTGATTGGTTTAACAAAAATAATCTGCATGAATTTGTGAGTTCATTGACTCATATATTAGGCATAGTAATGTTTTTGTCTAAGGCATGTACAGTATATTATTTAAGCAATAAGGCCCGAAGGTGTGCGGTATGTGGCCAATATACCACAGCTGATGATGCATTCATAACTAAGTGGGAGGTGGGAATTTACCAGTGGATGCATTCACGTGCCTTAAACTCGTTTAGAAACGGTGATTGGCTAATAGCCAACAAGCTGCTTAAACCATAAACTAAAAGTACATATATCATGCTTGTAAACAAATTATAGTTAAAAAACCATATTACTAGATAGCTTTTCATGAATTGTTTTGTTTTGCATTTAACTGTTGAAAATGCTGTTATAGAGGTCATTTCCTTAGTAGGTGACGTTAGAGGTCATCATGTGGGAGAAGTGGGAGCTCAGGATGATGGACCAGTTTCCCACTAGTAATGACCAGTTGGAGGGCCGGTCAAGTGGATTTTTCCCAGTCGTATGTGTTAAATTCCAACTTGGTTACAAACGCAGCATGAGGGCTGTTTTTAGGCACAGAGCAAAGATACAGTCCTTAGCCGTGGTATATTGGCCATTTACCACAAACCCCCAAGGTGCCTTATTGCTATTATAAACTGGTTACCAACATAATTAGAACAGTAAACAACTCATACACTTGGTATATTGTCTGACATACCACAGCTTTCAACCAATCATTATCCAGGACCCAGACTACCCGGTTTATATGCCGCGTTCACATGCTAGTCGGAACTAAGAAACTTTGACATTTCCGACTTGCTAACTGGTTGTAGTTATACATGTGCAGCATTCAACCAGTTAGCAAGTCGGACATTTCCGAGTTCCGACCAGCACGTGAACGCGGCAAAAATCTCATATACCACAGCTTTCAGCCAATCAACATCCAGGAACCAAACTACCCAGTTTGTAATATTGAATTATTGGATTGTTTTATCACAGGTATAACCATCTCAGTCATTATCAATCTATTGATTGTACTAAGTATCATTGATCTTAGAATCAGACTCCTATATCATGTTTGTTTAAGCACACATTTTTGGTTTATGTTTGATGTTGTAGCCTAGGCCTACACAAAGTAAATATACAGGTACACGGCTTGGAAAGAGCATATACCACTACATGTTATAGTGGCCTAATTTCAGATGATTGAGGTTCATGTGTCCATTTCCCCTAATAATGAAAACAATAAATCACAAAATGTAATAATCATCAGAAAATGTACTTTCTGCAATTGATTTCAGTTATAGTCATTGGATGCATTAAAAAAGGACCACACATTGTGTATGGTGCTCAGTGAAACATGGAAAGTATCAGAATCAATATCAGTATTTATGCAATAGCAGTATTTATGCAATACTGTTTACACACTTCTTTATCTTATAAGGGGAGTCTTCTGGTCGTCTGTAGGACATACAATGGAGGGTCAAAAACCACAGCAGATAATGTCAGAACAGCTTGTCTCCTGAGAAGAGATTAACATACTGCATGTCAACTTCCTTTGGAAAGAATTAGATATCATTTTAGAGCAAGCAAAATATTTGATTTCTAGTTTATAACATAAAAAATATCATGTTCATATTACTAATAAACATACAAGTGTAGAGTGAATGTAGAATATAACAAAGGTAAAGCAAACTACCATTGGCTGTACAGTTTGCCTCTCATGAGCCCTATTGACTTGTGCTTCATTTTTAGTCTGAGAAAAATCTACAGGGTGATACAGTACTGAATTAAAACATTTAAAATAATGATTAAATGATACAATACCTCAGGATGTATGTCAAGCTTCTTCAAAATGTATTTGACTGCTGCTTCATTGCGTGGACACTCCAGTAGTCCTTTGCTCTCATGGAACAGACAGTCCACTGTGAGTATTACATCACCTCTGGTCACTAGTCTGCTACTGTCAGGTACAGTGTAGTCTGGATCGAAGGTGTGATGCAGCACTACCAGAATGACAGGTTTACCAGCTGTCGAGAGAGGGGATAAAAATAACAATAATCACGTAAAACATACATTAATGTTTTGAAAATGTTCTTCATGGATATTGATTACCTGGAATCTGCTTCAGTGCTGCTTCAATATCAGTCCCAAACCGAGAGACAATGGAACAGAAAGCCAAGATGACATCACTCTCCTCTAGTGACATCACTTTCGTTAAGTGTCTATTGGCAGTGAGATGATCAAATAATTTCTCATGAGACCCCAGAGTATTCCCAGTCACAACAGTGAAGATTTTGTCCATCCTCGACCCTATAGAGATACAGGAAATGTCTGAGGTAAACTAGAAAGGTTTGTCAGATCTTTAAGCCCCGATCACTCTGATCAACCCACAAGTATTCACTTCAGTGGATGAACCCTCAGTCTACTCCATGATAACCACTTTTAACATGGTTTCATGGATATTGATTACCTTGAAGGGAACACCCTGCTTGACAGTAGATAACCGTTTCAAAAGGCCCTAGGACACCTATTTATTGTGCAACATATTATATTAATGTTACATTTATATCAGTACTTACTTTTTGGATAGTCCTGCTGCAACAGAAAGGAAAGTTTAGTTCCCATTTAAAAGATAATAGAAAATACTGTGTTAATTGTTGGGGGGAAAATATTCATTTCAAAAGTCCAACATAATTGCGATAAGCAGACTGTTATGTTTCATTCATCATAATGTCTATGAGTTATGAGGTAACTCTATTAGTTATTAAACATCAACATAATGCCTAGAAGAAAACAGTCATAGATGGAGCCTTTATGCCAACCTGTTTAGGTTGGCTTGTAATTGCAGAGTTCTTGGGACCTGGAGGGCGTTTGTCAACTCCAGTGTTGATGTTAGCATCGTTAACAGCATCTAAAAAAACAATAGCAAAAACCAGCAGTGAGTGAGGACTGAATGACAATGCATAGCCTAAACAAAGTGTCAAAATGAATCCCCATATGCTGACTGTACCTTCAGGTGGATGTGAAGCAGCGGGCGGGATCTGTCTGGTCTTCTCTGGAGCAGCAGGCTTACTTGTCTAGAAAGGAGAGGTTGTTACTCATTGATCCAAAACAATGACCAATAAATAATAATTTATTCAAATACTAGTTTTAAATTACTACTATTATTATAGACAATTGCACATTCCCTAATAAAATATTTTTGGTGTGAAATCTCTGCTGATGCATGTGTATTGTACTTAATAGTAAGTTGTTTACTGACAAGAATAAGGATGAACTACCTTTGGCCGTATTTCTGGCCTGTCCAGAATCTTTCTAATTGCTTCTTCATTGCGTGGACAGTTCAGTAGTCCTTTGCTCTCATGGAAGAGACAGTCCACTGTGAGTATTACATCACCTCTGGTCACTAGTCTGCTACTGTCAGGTACAGTGTAGTCTGAGTTGAAGGTGTGATGCAGCACTACCAGAATGACAGGTTTACCAGCTGTCGAGAGAGAAACAAAATGTCAACATCAACGATAGAACTGGATTAGTACAGTGACAATGGCTAAATATAGTGTGACAAGCATAAATTACTGTTGCAGAGGAATATCATTTCGATGAAAATATAGTGCTGAACTTATAGGGGCAATGTGTAGTTGCTACATCCCCTTTTGGTCTTACAAATTAATTATATATACCCATTGATTCTTGAAGAATATACAGTAACTTATAAATACCGTAGATGAACTGTCATACTCCATCAGAACACAAAATATACGCTTGTTTTACTCCAATGTTTGTAAACAATGTACAAGTAAACAATCACTGTATAGCCTGTAAACATGGTTAAAGCTATAATTGTATATCATGGATGGTCAGTTCTTGCGTCCCTAGCTCGATCTATGAATTTGAGACTGGTTACATTTCTCCAGCCCCATTCCTTCAGCTTTTTGGTGGGGGGACCACTTTGTTATTGTTAAAACTGCGGAAGATATAAGGAAGATTGTAATTGCATCAGATTTGTGTGTGCATTGAATATAAATGACATCCTGACTGAATTACCTGGAATCTGCTGCAGTGCTGCTTCAATATCAGTCCCAGCACGAGAGATGATGGGACAGAAAGACAAGATGACATCACTCTGCTCTTGTGACATCACCTCAGTCAGACCTCTTTGTGTGGTGAGACGATGATTGAATTCCACATGAGACCTCAGAGTATTCCCAGCCACAAAAGTGAAGAATTTCTCCATCCTCAACATATTTTCAGCATTCTTGGGGCCTGGGGGATGTTTGTTTCGGCTTGTTGTGGCGTCGTAAACTCCAGTGTCCTTGTTAGTAGTATCTAACCAACAAGGAAACGCAGCATTTAGCAGGGATTGGATGACAATGCATAGCCTAAATAAAGTGTCAAAATTAATCCCTTTAGATACCTGCAGGTGTTTGTGCTGCAGCTGGGAGAGGCTGGTTGTTCATCTCTGGAGCACTAGTCTTATTTTTCTAGGAAGGAAAGGTTGAGACTTTATTGGTCCAGAATATTCTACACGTTTTCCTATGTAAAAGTCCAATGTGAAGGCACATTGTCAAAGACTTTATCACCTATGGTATATCTGTTAATGATATAACTCCAATAGCCGACATCTACAGCACCTCTTAGAAAATGTTAATCATTAGCTGTAGCCTGTAACCTACCTCTTTAGTTTTGCTTTCATGTTCAACATTCTTGGGGCCTGGGGGATGGTTTCCATCTGCTCTTGTAAGGTTGTGAAATCCGGTGTCGTCATTAGTAGCATCTAAAAAAGAATAATTAGTAATCCGGAGTCTGTGTACCACTTGGTTTGCAAGTGAACAAGTTACAATACATAATCTGGAATGTATCATTAATTGAAGTGACCATTGAACAGCAGGAAATCTTACGGGTTGTAGCTTTAATGACAATGCAGAGCCTAAATAAAGTGTGAAAATGTATCCTCTAGATCCCTCAAACTCAACTCTGGACCTCGAAGCCAGTTCCACTGCGTTTTTTCATTGTTCCCCTCTAATCAGGGACCGATTTAGTCCTGGGACACCAGGTGGATGCAATTAATTATCAGGTAGAACAGAAAACCAACAGGCTCCGGACCTCGTAGGTTAAGAGTTGAATACCCCTGCAGATGGTGACTATACCTTCAGGTGTTGCAGCAGCTGGGGAGGGCTGACTAGTCTCTTCTGGAATAGTGGGCTTACTCGTCTAGAAAAAAAGGTGATTTACTGGTTCATAACATTCTTTAGAGAACATTGATGTGTTTTCATTCAGTATAGTTGAAATCTACCTCTGTAGTTTTGCTTTGAAGTTTTACATCCATGGGGACTGGAGGACGTTTGTTTTTGTCTTCTCTTGTACTATCTTGAACTCCAGTGTCTACATCTGCATGAAGCTGGTTTGGATCTTCACATGTTGAGTCTCTGGCCTCCTTGATGACAGCATCTAACAAACAAATATCCCCATGTCTCCATCAGTGCATGATCAGATGGCAGTTTGATTACGCGTCACTACTCATAATGCTTACCTTCAGATGCTTTAGCAGGAGCTGGAGAGGGCTGGTTGGTTGGTTCTGGAGTAGTACTACACCTTTTTGCCTGAAAAAGAGAGGTTGATATTTTTGGTAATTCAAAGACAAATTCACAGTAGGTTTGACATTAAGAACATCTCATAGAACAAGGCCATAGTATGTAATCTGTTGCACTTATTCCTACCTCTTCTGTTTTGCTTTGAAGTTCAACATCCTTGGCCCCTGGGGGAAGTTCATTTCTGTCTTCTCTTGCACTGTCCTGAATTTCAGGGTCTACATTTGCATTAGGTTGGCTTGGATCTTCGGCCTTGTTGATGATAGCATCTAACAAAAACAAATATCCCAATACTTCATAATAAGGCAATATGAAGGGAACACTGCTGCTACCTCACACTCAAACCAAGGCACATGAATTGAGGAGCAAACTGAAGTAATTAGGAAAATCAGTAACTCTTGGAGGACGGTGAAAATTAATAAAGGTGCTTCTTTATTGTTAAAAGGCAAAACCAATGCATTTAGCCCTCTGCCACAAGGGTTTTAAATTTACAGACAGAATAATGGAGGGGCCTTTTATACATAACAAGATGGCTGGTGTGGTGATACTGATGGATTGTCAGCACTGATGGTTTGCTTACATAGCCGGTTAGGAGAACTAAAGTAACAGGTTAGTAGAATTAATGTGGCAGGTTAGGAGAACTAACGTGGCAGGTTAGGATCATTAATGTAGCAGGTAGGAGAATGAGGTTAAGGTTAGGAAAAGGGTTAAGGTTACTATAAGCTCCACTCCGTTGATCTAAACTCAGCAAAAAAAGAAACATCCCTTTTTCAGGACCCTGTCTTTCAAAGATAATTCATAAAAATCAAAATAACTTCACAGATCTTCATTGTAAAGGGTTTAAACACTGTTTCCCATGCTTGTTCAATTAACCATAAACAATTAATGAACATGCACCTGTGGAACGGTCGTTAAGACACTAACGGCTTACAGGCGGTAGGCAATTAAGGTCACAGTTATGAAAACTTAGGACACTAAAGAGGCCTTTCAATGACTCTGAAAAACACCAAAAGAAAGATGCCCAGGGTCCCTGCTCATCTGCGTGAACGTGCCTTAGGCATGCTGCAAGGAGGCATGAGGACTGCAGATGTGGCCAGGGCAATAAATTGCAATGTTTGTACTGTGAGACGCCTAAGACAGCGCTACAGGGAGACAGGACGGACAGCTGATTGTCCTCGCAGTGGCAGACCACGTGTAACAACACCTGCACAGGATCGGTACATCCGAACATCACACCTGCGGGACTGGTACAGGATGGCAACAACAACTGCCCGAGTTACACCAGGAACGCACAATCCCTCCATCAGTGCTCAGACTGTCCGCAATAGGCTGAGAGAGGCTGGACTGAGGGCTCGTAGGCCTGTTGTAAGGCAGGTCCTCACCAGACATCACCGGCAACAACGTTGCCTATGGGCACAAACCCACCGTCGCTGGACCAGACAGGACTGGCAAAAAGGGCTCTTCACTGATGAGTCGCGGTTTTGTCTCACCAGGGGTGATGATCGGATTCGGGTTTATTGTCGAAGGAATGAGCGTTACACAGAGGCCTGTACTCTGGAGCAGGATCGATTTGGAGGTGGAGGGTCCGTCATGGTCTGGGGCGGTGTGTCACAGCATCATCAGACTGAGCTTGTTGTCATTCCAGGCAATCTCAACGCTGTGCGTTACAGGGAAGACATCCTCCTCCTTCATGTGGTACCTTTCCTGCAGGCTCATCTTGACATGACCCTCCAGCATGACAATGCCACCAGCCATACTGCTCGTTCTGTGCGTGATTTCCTGCAAGACAGGAATGTCAGTGTTCTGCCATGGCCAGTGAAGAACCCGGATCTCAATCGCATTGAGCACGTCTGGGACCTGTTGGATCGGAGGGTGAGGGCTAGGGCCATTCCCCACAGATATGTCAGGGAACTTGCAGGTGCCTTGGTGGAAGAGTGGGGTAACATCTCACAGCAAGAACTGGCAAATCTGGTGCAGTCCATGAGGAGATGCACTGCAGTACCTAATGCTTGTTTAAACAGTCACTGAGATTATGTTTGCTTATCAATGCAAAATAGGCTACATTGATGCATAGCATATAGATCAGATCAAGGAACCAAGCAAGCAAGCTTCATTACCTACACAACACTCCCCCACCGCTATGGAAGGGATGATACCGCACGTTACAATTTATATGTGGCTCAGAGCGCATCGATTGTCGGAGTGCATTACAAGGAGCCGCCCCTTTTGTGACGAAAAACGACATTTACAATACTGCGATACGCTCCGTAGTGTCAGTCTCTGTAGGGTATAAATCGGCCTTTAGGCTTCGCTAAAACGTTAGTTGTCAACAACTGTTATCCCCGACACGACAACTAGATGGAGCTGTACTGGTAGCCACAACCATACCAACTATCAGTCTCGACAAACCATCAGTATATAACACCGGGTTCAGTGACCTGTATAGAGATACAGGAAATGTCTGAGGTAAACTAGAAAGGTTTGTCAGATCTTTAAGCCCCGATCACTCTGATCAACCCACAAGTATTCACTTCAGTGGATGAACCCTCAGTCTACTCCATGATAACCACTTTTAACATGGTTTCATGGATATTGATTATCTTGAAGGGAACACCCTGCTTGACAGTAGGTAACCATTTCAAAAGGCCCTAGGGCACCTATTTATTGTGCAACATATTATATTAATGTTACATTTATATCAGTACTTACTTTTTGGATAGTCCTGCTGCAACAGAAAGGAAAGTTTAGTTCCCTTTTAAAAGATAATAGAAAATACTGTGTTAATTGTTGGGGGGAAAATATTCATTTCAAAAGTCCAACATAATTGCGATAAGCAGACTGTTATGTTTCATTCATCATAATGTCTATGAGTTATGAGGTAACTCTATTAGTTATTAAACATCAACATAATGCCTAGAAGAAAACAGTCATAGATGGAGCCTTTATGCCAACCTGTTTAGGTTGGCTTGTAATCGCAGAGTTCTTGGGACCTGGAGGGCGTTTGTCAACTCCAGTGTTGATGTTAGCATCGTTAACAGCATCTAAAAAAACAATAGCAAAAACCAGCAGTGAGTGAGGACTGAATGACAATGCATTGCCTAAACAAAGTGTCAAAATGAATCCCCATATGCTGACTGTACCTTCAGGTGGATGTGAAGCAGCGGGCGGGATCTGTCTGGTCTTCTCTGGAGCAGCAGGCTTAATTGTCTAGAAAGGAGAGGTTGTTACTCATTGATCCAAAACAATGACCAATAAATAATAATTTATTCAAATACTAGTTTTAAATTACTACTATTATTAAAGACAATTGCACATTCCCTAATAAAATATTTTTGGTGTGAAATCTCTGCTGATGCATGTGTATTGTATTTAATAGTAAGTTGTTTACTGACAAGAATAAGGATGAACTACCTTTGGCTGTATTTCTGGCCTGTCCAGAATCTTTCTAATTGCTTCTTCATTGCGTGGACACTCCAGTAGTCCTTTGCTCTCATGGAACAGATAGTCCACTGTGAGTATTACATCACCTCTGGTCACTAGTCTGCTACTGTCAGGTACAGTGTAGTCTGGATCGAAGGAGTAATGCAGCACTACCAGAATGACAGGTTTACCAGCTGTCGAAAGAGAAACAAAATGTCAACATCAACGATAGAACTGGATTAGTACAGTACAGTGACAATTGCTAAATATAGTGTGACAAGCATAAATTACTGTTGCAGAGGAATATCATTTCGATGAAAATATAGTGCTGAACTTATAGGGGCAATGTGTAGTTGCTACATCCCCTTTTGGACTTACAAATTAATTATATATACCCATTGATTCTTGAAGAATATACAGTAACTTATAAATACCGTAGATGAACTGTCATACTCCATCAGAACACAAAATATACGCTTGTTTTACTCCAATGTTTGTAAACAATGTACAAGTAAACAATCACTGTATAGCCTGTAAACATGGTTAAAGCTATAATCATATATCATGGATGGTCAGTTCTTGCGTCCCTAGCTCGGTCTATGAATTTGAGACTGGTTACATTTCTCCAGCCCCATTCCTTCAGCTTTTTGGTGGGGGGACCACTTTGTTATTGTTATAACTGCGGAAGATATAAGGAAGATTGTAATTGCATCAGATTTGTGTGTGCATTGAATCTAAATGACATCCTGACTGAATTACCTGGAATCTGCTGCAGTGCTGCTTCAATATCAGTCCCAGCATGAGAGATGATGGGACAGAAAGACAAGATGACATCACTCTGCTCTTGTGACATCACCTCAGTCAGACCTCTTTGTGTGGTGAGACGATGATTGAATTCCACATGAGACCCCAGAGTATTCCCAGCCACAACAGTGAAGAATTTCTCCATCCTCAACATATTTTCAGCATTCTTGGGGCCTGGGGGATGTTTGTTTCTGCTTGTTGTGGAGTCGTAAACTCCAGTGTCCTTGTCAGTAGTATCTAACCAACAAGGAAACGCAGCATTTATCAGGGATTGGATGACAATGCATAGCCTAAATAAAGTGTCAAAATTAATCCCTTTAGATACCTGCAGGTGTTTGTGCTGCAGCTGGGAGAGGCTGGTTGTTCATCTCTGGAGCACTAGTCTTATTTTTCTAGGAAGGAAAGGTTGAGACTTTATTGGTCCAGAATATTCTACACGTTTTCCTATGTAAAAGTCCAATGTGAAGGCACATTGTCAAAGACTTTATCACCTATGGAAAATCTGTTAATGATATAACTCCAATAGCCGACATCTACAGCACCTCTTAGAAAATGTTAATCATTAGCTGTAGCCTGTAACCTACCTCTTTAGTTTTGCTTTCATGTTCAACATTCTTGGGGCCTGGGGGATGGTTTCCATCTGCTCTTGTAAGGTTGTGAAATCCGGTGTCGTCATTAGTAGCATCTAAAAAAGAATAATTAGTAATCCGGAGTCTGTGTACCACTTGGTTTGCAAGTGAACAAGTTACAATACATAATCTGGAATGTGTCATTAATTGAAGTGACCATTGAACAGCAGGAAATCTTACGGGTTGTAGCTTTAATGACAATGCAGAGCCTAAATAAAGTGTGAAAATGTATCCTCTAGATCCCTCAAACTCAACTCTGGACCTCGAAGCCAGTTCCACTGCGTTTTTTCATTGTTCCCCTCTAATCAGGGACCGATTTAGTCCTGGGACACCAGGTGGATGCAATTAATTATCAGGTAGAACAGAAAACCAACAGGCTCCGGACCTCGTAGGTTAAGAGTTGAATACCCCTGCAGATGGTGACTATACCTTCAGGTGTTGCAGCAGCTGGGGAGGGCTGACTAGTCTCTTCTGGAATAGTGGGCTTACTCGTCTAGAAAAAAAGGTGATTTACTGGTTCATAACATTCTTTAGAGAACATTGATGTGTTTTCATTCAGTATAGTTGAAATCTACCTCTGTAGTTTTGCTTTGAAGTTTTACATCCATGGGGACTGGAGGACGTTTGTTTTTGTCTTCTCTTGTACTATCTTGAACTCCAGTGTCTACATCTGCATGAAGCTGGTTTGGATCTTCACATGTTGAGTCTCTGGCCTCCTTGATGACAGCATCTAACAAACAAATATCCCCATGTCTCCATCAGTGCATGATCAGATGGCAGTTTGATTACGCGTCACTACTCATAATGCTTACCTTCAGATGCTTTAGCAGGAGCTGGAGACGGCTGGTTGGTTGGTTCTGGAGTAGTACTACACCTTTTTGCCTGAAAAAGAGAGGTTGATATTTTTGGTAATTCAAAGACAAATTCACAGTAGGTTTGACATTAAGAACATCTCATAGAACAAGGCCATAGTATGTAATCTGTTGCACTTATTCCTACCTCTTCTGTTTTGCTTTGAAGTTCAACATCCTTGGCCCCTGGGGGAAGTTCATTTCTGTCTTCTCTTGCACTGTCCTGAATTTCAGGGTCTACATTTGCATTAGGTTGGCTTGGATCTTCGGCCTTGTTGATGATAGCATCTAACAAAAACAAATATCCCAATACTTCATAATAAGGCAATATGAAGGGAACACTGCTGCTACCTCAAACTCAAACCAAGGCACATGAATTGAGGAGCAAACTGAAGTAATTAGGAAAATCAGTAACTCTTGGAGGACGGTGAAAATTAATAAAGGTGCTTCTTTATTGTTAAAAGGCAAAACCAATGCATTTAGCCCTCTGCCACAAGGGTTTTAAATTTACAGACAGAATAATGGAGGGGCCTTTTATACATAACAAGATGGCTGGTGTGGTGATACTGATGGATTGTCAGCACTGATGGTTTGCTTACATAGCCGGTTAGGAGAACTAAAGTAGCAGGTTAGTAGAATTAATGTGGCAGGTTAGGAGAACTAACGTGGCAGGTTAGGATCATTAATGTAGCAGGTAGAAGAATGAGTTTAAGGTTAGGAAAAGGGTTAAGGTTACTATAAGCTCCACTCCGTTGATCTAAACTCAGCAAAAAAAGAAACATCCCTTTTTCAGGACCCTGTCTTTCAAAGATAAATCAAAATAACTTCACAGATCTTCATTGTAAAGGGTTTAAACACTGTTTCCCATGCTTGTTCAATTAACCATAAACAATTAATGAACATGCACCTGTGGAACGGTCGTTAAGACACTAACGGCTTACAGGCGGTAGGCAATTAAGGTCACAGTTATGAAAACTTAGGACACTTTTGAGGCCTTTCTAATGACTCTGAAAAACACCAAAAGAAAGATGCCCAGGGTCCCTGCTCATCTGCGTGAACGTGCCTTAGGCATGCTGCAAGGAGGCATGAGGACTGCAGATGTGGCCAGGGCAATAAATTGCAATGTTTGTACTGTGAGACGCCTAAGACAGCGCTACAGGGAGACAGGACGGACAGCTGATTGTCCTCGCAGTGGCAGACCACGTGTAACAACACCTGCACAGGATCGGTACATCCGAACATCACACCTGCGGGACTGGTACAGGATGGCAACAACAACTGCCCGAGTTACACCAGGAACGCACAATCCCTCCATCAGTGCTCAGACTGTCCGCAATAGGCTGAGAGAGGCTGGACTGAGGGCTCGTAGGCCTGTTGTAAGGCAGGTCCTCACCAGACATCACCGGCAACAACGTTGCCTATGGGCACAAACCCACCGTCGCTGGACCAGACAGGACTGGCAAAAAGAGCTCTTCACTGATGAGTCGCGGTTTTGTCTCACCAGGGGTGATGATCGGATTCGGGTTTATTGTCGAAGGAATGAGCGTTACACAGAGGCCTGTACTCTGGAGCAGGATCGATTTGGAGGTGGAGGGTCCGTCATGGTCTGGGGCGGTGTGTCACAGCATCATCAGACTGAGCTTGTTGTCATTCCAGGCAATCTCAACGCTGTGCGTTACAGGGAAGACATCCTCCTCCTTCATGTGGTACCTTTCCTGCAGGCTCATCTTGACATGACCCTCCAGCATGACAATGCCACCAGCCATACTGCTCGTTCTGTGCGTGATTTCCTGCAAGACAGGAATGTCAGTGTTCTGCCATGGCCAGTGAAGAACCCGGATCTCAATCGCATTGAGCACGTCTGGGACCTGTTGGATCGGAGGGTGAGGGCTAGGGCCATTCCCCACAGATATGTCAGGGAACTTGCAGGTGCCTTGGTGGAAGAGTGGGGTAACATCTCACAGCAAGAACTGGCAAATCTGGTGCAGTCCATGAGGAGATGCACTGCAGTACCTAATGCTTGTTTAAACAGTCACTGAGATTATGTTTGCTTATCAATGCAAAATAGGCTACATTGATGCATAGCATATAGATCAGATCAAGGAACCAAGCAAGCAAGCTTCATTACCTACACAACACTCCCCCACCGCTATGGAAGGGATGATACCGCACGTTACAATTTATATGTGGCTCAGAGCGCATCGATTGTCGGAGTGCATTACAAGGAGCCGCCCCTTTTGTGACAAAAAACGACATTTACAATACTGCGATACGCTCCGTAGTGTCAGTCTCTGTAGGGTATAAATCGGCCTTTAGGCTTCGCTAAAACGTTAGTTGTCAACAACTGTTATCCCCGACACGACAACTAGATGGAGCTGTACTGGTAGCCACAACCATACCAACTATCAGTCTCGACAAACCATCAGTATATAACACCGGGTTCAGTGACCTGTATAGAGATACAGGAAATGTCTGAGGTAAACTAGAAAGGTTTGTCAGATCTTTAAGCCCCGATCACTCTGATCAACCCACAAGTATTCACTTCAGTGGATGAACCCTCAGTCTACTCCATGATAACCACTTTTAACATGGTTTCATGGATATTGATTATCTTGAAGGGAACACCCTGCTTGACAGTAGGTAACCGTTTCAAAAGGCCCTAGGGCACCTATTTATTGTGCAACATATTATATTAATGTTACATTTATATCAGTACTTACTTTTTGGATAGTCCTGCTGCAACAGAAAGGAAAGTTTAGTTCCCTTTTAAAAGATAATAGAAAATACTGTGTTAATTGTTGGGGGGAAAATATTCATTTCAAAGTCCAACATAATTGCGATAAGCAGACTGTTATGTTTCATTCATCATAATGTCTATGAGTTATGAGGTAACTCTATTAGTTATTAAACATCAACATAATGCCTAGAAGAAAACAGTCATAGATGGAGCCTTTATGCCAACCTGTTTAGGTTGGCTTGTAATCGCAGAGTTCTTGGGACCTGGAGGGCGTTTGTCAACTCCAGTGTTGATGTTAGCATCGTTAACAGCATCTAAAAAAACAATAGCAAAAACCAGCAGTGAGTGAGGACTGAATGACAATGCATTGCCTAAACAAAGTGTCAAAATGAATCCCCATATGCTGACTGTACCTTCAGGTGGATGTGAAGCAGCGGGCGGGATCTGTCTGGTCTTCTCTGGAGCAGCAGGCTTACTTGTCTAGAAAGGAGAGGTTGTTACTCATTGATCCAAAACAATGACCAATAAATAATAATATATTCAAATACTAGTTTTAAATTACTACTATTATTAAAGACAATTGCACATTCCCTAATAAAATATTTTTGGTGTGAAATCTCTGCTGATGCATGTGTATTGTATTTAATAGTAAGTTGTTTACTGACAAGAATAAGGATGAACTACCTTTGGCTGTATTTCTGGCCTGTCCAGAATCTTTCTAATTGCTTCTTCATTGCGTGGACACTCCAGTAGTCCTTTGCTCTCATGGAAGAGACAGTCCACTGTGAGTATTACATCACCTCTGGTCACTAGTCTGCTACTGTCAGGTACAGTGTAGTCTGAGTTGAAGGTGTGATGCAGCACTACCAGAATGACAGGTTTACCATCTGTCAAAAGAGAAACAAAATGTCAACATCAACGATAGAACTGGATTAGTACAGTACAGTGACAATTGCTAAATATAGTGTGACAAGCATAAATTACTGTTGCAGAGGAATATCATTTCGATGAAAATATAGTGCTGAACTTATAGGGGCAATGTGTAGTTGCTACATCCCCTTTTGGACTTACAAATTAATTATATATACCCATTGATTCTTGAAGAATATACAGTAACTTATAAATACCGTAGATGAACTGTCATACTCCATCAGAACACAAAATATACGCTTGTTTTACTCCAATGTTTGTAAACAATGTACAAGTAAACAATCACTGTATAGCCTGTAAACATGGTTAAAGCTATAATCATATATCATGGATGGTCAGTTCTTGCGTCCCTAGCTCGGTCTATGAATTTGAGACTGGTTACATTTCTCCAGCCCCATTCCTTCAGCTTTTTGGTGGGGGGACCACTTTGTTATTGTTATAACTGCGGAAGATATAAGGAAGATTGTAATTGCATCAGATTTGTGTGTGCATTGAATCTAAATGACATCCTGACTGAATTACCTGGAATCTGCTGCAGTGCTGCTTCAATATCAGTCCCAGCATGAGAGATGATGGGACAGAAAGACAAGATGACATCACTCTGCTCTTGTGACATCACCTCAGTCAGACCTCTTTGTGTGGTGAGACGATGATTGAATTCCACATGAGACCCCAGAGTATTCCCAGCCAAAAAAGTGAAGAATTTCTCCATCCTCAACATATTTTTAGCATTCTTGGGGCCTGGGGGATGTTTGTTTCTGCTTGTTGTGGAGTCGTAAACTCCAGTGTCCTTGTTAGTAGTATCTAACCAACAAGGAAACGCAGCATTTAGCAGGGATTGGATGACAATGCATAGCCTAAATAAAGTGTCAAAATTAATCCCTTTAGATACCTGCAGGTGTTTGTGCTGCAGCTGGGAGAGGCTGGTTGTTCATCTCTGGAGCACTAGTCTTATTTTTCTAGGAAGGAAAGGTTGAGACTTTATTGGTCCAGAATATTCTACACGTTTTCCTATGTAAAAGTCCAATGTGAAGGCACATTGTCAAAGACTTTATCACCTATGGAAAATCTGTTAATGATATAACTCCAATAGCCGACATCTACAGCACCTCTTAGAAAATGTTAATCATTAGCTGTAGCCTGTAACCTACCTCTTTAGTTTTGCTTTCATGTTCAACATTCTTGGGGCCTGAGGGATGGTTTCCATCTGCTCTTGTAAGGTTGTGAAATCCGGTGTCGTCATTAGTAGCATCTAAAAAAGAATAATTAGTAATCCGGAGTCTGTGTACCACTTGGTATGCAAGTGAACAAGTTACAATACATAATCTGGAATGTATCATTAATTGAAGTGACCATTGAACAGCAGGAAATCTTACGGGTTGTAGCTTTAATGACAATGCAGAGCCTAAATAAAGTGTGAAAATGTATCCTCTAGATCCCTCAAACTCAACTCTGGACCTCGAAGCCAGTTCCACTGTGTTTTTTCATTGTTCCCCTCTAATCAGGGACCGATTTAGTCCTGGGACACAAGGTGGATGCAATTAATTATCAGGTAGAACAGAAAACCAACAGGCTCCGGACCTCGTAGGTTAAGAGTTGAATACCCCTGCAGATGGTGACTATACCTTCAGGTGTTGCAGCAGCTGGGGAGGGCTGACTAGTCTCTTCTGGAATAGTGGGCTTACTCATCTAGAAAAAAAGGTGATTTACTGGTTCATAACATTCTTTAGAGAACATTGATGTGTTTTCATTCAGTATAGTTGAAATCTACCTCTGTAGTTTTGCTTTGAAGTTTTACATCCATGGGGACTGGAGGACGTTTGTTTTTGTCTTCTCTTGTACTATCTTGAACTCCAGTGTCTACATCTGCATGAAGCTGGTTTGGATCTTCACATGTTGAGTCTCTGGCCTCCTTGATGACAGCATCTAACAAACAAATATCCCCATGTCTCCATCAGTGCATGATCAGATGGCAGTTTGATTACGCGTCACTACTCATAATGCTTACCTTCAGATGCTTTAGCAGGAGCTGGAGAGGGCCGGTTGGTTGGTTCTGGAGTAGTACTACACCTTTTTGCCTGAAAAAGAGAGGTTGATATTTTTGGTAATTCAAAGACAAATTCACAGTAGGTTTGACATTAAGAACATCTCATAGAACAAGGCCATAGTATGTAATCTGTTGCACTTATTCCTACCTCTTCTGTTTTGCTTTGAAGTTCAACATCCTTGGCCCCTGGGGGAAGTTCATTTCTGTCTTCTCTTGCACTGTCCTGAATTTCAGGGTCTACATTTGCATTAGGTTGGCTTGGATCTTCGGCCTTGTTGATGATAGCATCTAACAAAAACAAATATCCCAATACTTCATAATAAGGCAATATGAAGGGAACACTGCTGCTACCTCAAACTCAAACCAAGGCACATGAATTGAGGAGCAAACTGAAGTAATTAGGAAAATCAGTAACTCTTGGAGGACGGTGAAAATTAATAAAGGTGCTTCTTTATTGTTAAAAGGCAAAACCAATGCATTTAGCCCTCTGCCACAAGGGTTTTAAATTTACAGACAGAATAATGGAGGGGCCTTTTATACATAACAAGATGGCTGGTGTGGTGATACTGATGGATTGTCAGCACTGATGGTTTGCTTACATAGCCGGTTAGGAGAACTAAAGTAGCAGGTTAGTAGAATTAATGTGGCAGGTTAGGAGAACTAACGTGGCAGGTTAGGATCATTAATGTAGCAGGTAGGAGAATGAGTTTAAGGTTAGGAAAAGGGTTAAGGTTACTATAAGCTCCACTCCGTTGATCTAAACTCAGCAAAAAAAGAAACATCCCTTTTTCAGGACCCTGTCTTTCAAAGATAAATCAAAATAACTTCACAGATCTTCATTGTAAAGGGTTTAAACACTGTTTCCCATGCTTGTTCAATTAACCATAAACAATTAATGAACATGCACCTGTGGAACGGTCGTTAAGACACTAACGGCTTACAGGCGGTAGGCAATTAAGGTCACAGTTATGAAAACTTAGGACACTTTTGAGGCCTTTCTAATGACTCTGAAAAACACCAAAAGAAAGATGCCCAGGGTCCCTGCTCATCTGCGTGAACGTGCCTTAGGCATGCTGCAAGGAGGCATGAGGACTGCAGATGGGGCCAGGGCAATAAATTGCAATGTTTGTACTGTGAGACGCCTAAGACAGCGCTACAGGGAGACAGGACGGACAGCTGATTGTCCTCGCAGTGGCAGACCACGTGTAACAACACCTGCACAGGATCGGTACATCCGAACATCACACCTGCGGGACTGGTACAGGATGGCAACAACAACTGCCCGAGTTACACCAGGAACGCACAATCCCTCCATCAGTGCTCAGACTGTCCGCAATAGGCTGAGAGAGGCTGGACTGAGGGCTCGTAGGCCTGTTGTAAGGCAGGTCCTCACCAGACATCACCGGCAACAACGTTGCCTATGGGCACAAACCCACCGTCGCTGGACCAGACAGGACTGGCAAAAAGAGCTCTTCACTGATGAGTCGCGGTTTTGTCTCACCAGGGGTGATGATCGGATTCGGGTTTATTGTCGAAGGAATGAGCGTTACACAGAGGCCTGTACTCTGGAGCAGGATCGATTTGGAGGTGGAGGGTCCGTCATGGTCTGGGGCGGTGTGTCACAGCATCATCAGACTGAGCTTGTTGTCATTCCAGGCAATCTCAACGCTGTGCGTTACAGGGAAGACATCCTCCTCCTTCATGTGGTACCTTTCCTGCAGGCTCATCTTGACATGACCCTCCAGCATGACAATGCCACCAGCCATACTGCTCGTTCTGTGCGTGATTTCCTGCAAGACAGGAATGTCAGTGTTCTGCCATGGCCAGTGAAGAACCCGGATCTCAATCGCATTGAGCACGTCTGGGACCTGTTGGATCGGAGGGTGAGGGCTAGGGCCATTCCCCACAGATATGTCAGGGAACTTGCAGGTGCCTTGGTGGAAGAGTGGGGTAACATCTCACAGCAAGAACTGGCAAATCTGGTGCAGTCCATGAGGAGATGCACTGCAGTACCTAATGCTTGTTTAAACAGTCACTGAGATTATGTTTGCTTATCAATGCAAAATAGGCTACATTGATGCATAGCATATAGATCAGATCAAGGAACCAAGCAAGCAAGCTTCATTACCTACAAAACACTCCCCCACCGCTATGGAAGGGATGATACCGCACGTTACAATTTATATGTGGCTCAGAGCGCATCGATTGTCGGAGTGCATTACAAGGAGCCGCCCCTTTTGTGACAAAAAACGACATTTACAATACTGCGATACACTCCGTAGTGTCAGTCTCTGTAGGGTATAAATCGGCCTTTAGGCTTCGCTAAAACGTTAGTTGTCAACAACTGTTATCCCCGACACGACAACTAGATGGAGCTGTACTGGTAGCCACAACCATACCAACTATCAGTCTCGACAAACCATCAGTATATAACACCGGGTTCAGTGACCTGTATAGAGATACAGGAAATGTCTGAGGTAAACTAGAAAGGTTTGTCAGATCTTTAAGCCCCGATCACTCTGATCAACCCACAAGTATTCACTTCAGTGGATGAACCCTCAGTCTACTCCATGATAACCACTTTTAACATGGTTTCATGGATATTGATTATCTTGAAGGGAACACCCTGCTTGACAGTAGGTAACCGTTTCAAAAGGCCCTAGGGCACCTATTTATTGTGCAACATATTATATTAATGTTACATTTATATCAGTACTTACTTTTTGGATAGTCCTGCTGCAACAGAAAGGAAAGTTTAGTTCCCTTTTAAAAGATAATAGAAAATACTGTGTTAATTGTTGGGGGGAAAATATTCATTTCAAAGTCCAACATAATTGCGATAAGCAGACTGTTATGTTTCATTCATCATAATGTCTATGAGTTATGAGGTAACTCTATTAGTTATTAAACATCAACATAATGCCTAGAAGAAAACAGTCATAGATGGAGCCTTTATGCCAACCTGTTTAGGTTGGCTTGTAATCGCAGAGTTCTTGGGACCTGGAGGGCGTTTGTCAACTCCAGTGTTGATGTTAGCATCGTTAACAGCATCTAAAAAAACAATAGCAAAAACCAGCAGTGAGTGAGGACTGAATGACAATGCATTGCCTAAACAAAGTGTCAAAATGAATCCCCATATGCTGACTGTACCTTCAGGTGGATGTGAAGCAGCGGGCGGGATCTGTCTGGTCTTCTCTGGAGCAGCAGGCTTACTTGTCTAGAAAGGAGAGGTTGTTACTCATTGATCCAAAACAATGACCAATAAATAATAATATATTCAAATACTAGTTTTAAATTACTACTATTATTAAAGACAATTGCACATTCCCTAATAAAATATTTTTGGTGTGAAATCTCTGCTGATGCATGTGTATTGTATTTAATAGTAAGTTGTTTACTGACAAGAATAAGGATGAACTACCTTTGGCTGTATTTCTGGCCTGTCCAGAATCTTTCTAATTGCTTCTTCATTGCGTGGACACTCCAGTAGTCCTTTGCTCTCATGGAAGAGACAGTCCACTGTGAGTATTACATCACCTCTGGTCACTAGTCTGCTACTGTCAGGTACAGTGTAGTCTGGATCGAAGGTGTGATGCAGCACTACCAGAATGACAGGTTTACCATCTGTCAAAAGAGAAACAAAATGTCAACATCAACGATAGAACTGGATTAGTACAGTACAGTGACAATTGCTAAATATAGTGTGACAAGCATAAATTACTGTTGCAGAGGAATATCATTTCGATGAAAATATAGTGCTGAACTTATAGGGGCAATGTGTAGTTGCTACATCCCCTTTTGGACTTACAAATTAATTATATATACCCATTGATTCTTGAAGAATATACAGTAACTTATAAATACCGTAGATGAACTGTCATACTCCATCAGAACACAAAATATACGCTTGTTTTACTCCAATGTTTGTAAACAATGTACAAGTAAACAATCACTGTATAGCCTGTAAACATGGTTAAAGCTATAATCATATATCATGGATGGTCAGTTCTTGCGTCCCTAGCTCGGTCTATGAATTTGAGACTGGTTACATTTCTCCAGCCCCATTCCTTCAGCTTTTTGGTGGGGGGACCACTTTGTTATTGTTATAACTGCGGAAGATATAAGGAAGATTGTAATTGCATCAGATTTGTGTGTGCATTGAATCTAAATGACATCCTGACTGAATTACCTGGAATCTGCTGCAGTGCTGCTTCAATATCAGTCCCAGCATGAGAGATGATGGGACAGAAAGACAAGATGACATCACTCTGCTCTTGTGACATCACCTCAGTCAGACCTCTTTGTGTGGTGAGACGATGATTGAATTCCACATGAGACCCCAGAGTATTCCCAGCCAAAAAAGTGAAGAATTTCTCCATCCTCAACATATTTTTAGCATTCTTGTGGCCTGGGGGATGTTTGTTTCCGCTTGTTGTGGCGTCGTAAACTCCAGTGTCCTTGTTAGTAGTATCTAACCAACAAGGAAACGCAGCATTTAGCAGGGATTGGATGACAATGCATAGCCTAAATAAAGTGTCAAAATTAATCCCTTTAGATACCTGCAGGTGTTTGTGCTGCAGCTGGGAGAGGCTGGTTGTTCATCTCTGGAGCACTAGTCTTATTTTTCTAGGAAGGAAAGGTTGAGACTTTATTGGTCCAGAATATTCTACACGTTTTCCTATGTAAAAGTCCAATGTGAAGGCACATTGTCAAAGACTTTATCACCTATGGAAAATCTGTTAATGATATAACTCCAATAGCCGACATCTACAGCACCTCTTAGAAAATGTTAATCATTAGCTGTAGCCTGTAACCTACCTCTTTAGTTTTGCTTTCATGTTCAACATTCTTGGGGCCTGGGGGATGGTTTCCATCTGCTCTTGTAAGGTTGTGAAATCCGGTGTCGTCATTAGTAGCATCTAAAAAAGAATAATTAGTAATCCGGAGTCTGTGTACCACTTGGTTTGCAAGTGAACAAGTTACAATACATAATCTGGAATGTATCATTAATTGAAGTGACCATTGAACAGCAGGAAATCTTACGGGTTGTAGCTTTAATGACAATGCAGAGCCTAAATAAAGTGTGAAAATGTATCCTCTAGATCCCTCAAACTCAACTCTGGACCTCGAAGCCAGTTCCACTGTGTTTTTTCATTGTTCCCCTCTAATCAGGGACCGATTTAGTCCTGGGACACAAGGTGGATGCAATTAATTATCAGGTAGAACAGAAAACCAACAGGCTCCGGACCTCGTAGGTTAAGAGTTGAATACCCCTGCAGATGGTGACTATACCTTCAGGTGTTGCAGCAGCTGGGGAGGGCTGACTAGTCTCTTCTGGAATAGTGGGCTTACTCATCTAGAAAAAAAGGTGATTTACTGGTTCATAACATTCTTTAGAGAACATTGATGTGTTTTCATTCAGTATAGTTGAAATCTACCTCTGTAGTTTTGCTTTGAAGTTTTACATCCATGGGGACTGGAGGACGTTTGTTTTTGTCTTCTCTTGTACTATCTTGAACTCCAGTGTCTACATCTGCATGAAGCTGGTTTGGATCTTCACATGTTGAGTCTCTGGCCTCCTTGATGACAGCATCTAACAAACAAATATCCCCATGTCTCCATCAGTGCATGATCAGATGGCAGTTTGATTACGCGTCACTACTCATAATGCTTACCTTCAGATGCTTTAGCAGGAGCTGGAGAGGGCCGGTTGGTTGGTTCTGGAGTAGTACTACACCTTTTTGCCTGAAAAAGAGAGGTTGATATTTTTGGTAATTCAAAGACAAATTCACAGTAGGTTTGACATTAAGAACATCTCATAGAACAAGGCCATAGTATGTAATCTGTTGCACTTATTCCTACCTCTTCTGTTTTGCTTTGAAGTTCAACATCCTTGGCCCCTGGGGGAAGTTCATTTCTGTCTTCTCTTGCACTGTCCTGAATTTCAGGGTCTACATTTGCATTAGGTTGGCTTGGATCTTCGGCCTTGTTGATGATAGCATCTAACAAAAACAAATATCCCAATACTTCATAATAAGGCAATATGAAGGGAACACTGCTGCTACCTCAAACTCAAACCAAGGCACATGAATTGAGGAGCAAACTGAAGTAATTAGGAAAATCAGTAACTCTTGGAGGACGGTGAAAATTAATAAAGGTGCTTCTTTATTGTTAAAAGGCAAAACCAATGCATTTAGCCCTCTGCCACAAGGGTTTTAAATTTACAGACAGAATAATGGAGGGGCCTTTTATACATAACAAGATGGCTGGTGTGGTGATACTGATGGATTGTCAGCACTGATGGTTTGCTTACATAGCCGGTTAGGAGAACTAAAGTAGCAGGTTAGTAGAATTAATGTGGCAGGTTAGGAGAACTAACGTGGCAGGTTAGGATCATTAATGTAGTAGGTAGGAGAATGAGGTTAAGGTTAGGAAAAGGGTTAAGGTTACTATAAGCTCCACTCCGTTGATCTAAACTTAGCAAAAAAAGAAACATCCCTTTTTCAGGACCCTGTCTTTCAAAGATAATTCATAAAAATCAAAATAACTTCACAGATCTTCATTGTAAAGGGTTTAAACACTGTTTCCCATGCTTGTTCAATTAACCATAAACAATTAATGAACATGCACCTGTGGAACGGTCTTTAAGACACTAACGGCTTACAGGCGGTAGGCAATTAAGGTCACAGTTATGAAAACTTAGGACACTAAAGAGGCCTTTCAATGACTCTGAAAAACACCAAAAGAAAGATGCCCAGGGTCCCTGCTCATCTGCGTGAACGTGCCTTAGGCATGCTGCAAGGAGGCATGAGGACTGCAGATGTGGCCAGGGCAATAAATTGCAATGTTTGTACTGTGAGACGCCTAAGACAGCGCTACAGGGAGACAGGACGGACAGCTGATTGTCCTCGCAGTGGCAGACCACGTGTAACAACACCTGCAAAGGATCGGTACATCCGAACATCACACCTGTGGGACTGGTACAGGATGGCAACAACAACTGCCCGAGTTACACCAGGAACGCACAATCCCTCCATCAGTGCTCAGACTGTCCGCAATAGGCTGAGAGAGGCTGGACTGAGGGCTCGTAGGCCTGTTGTAAGGCAGGTCCTCACCAGACATCACCGGCAACAACGTTGCCTATGGGCACAAACCCACCGTCGCTGGACCAGACAGGACTGGCAAAAAGGGCTCTTCACTGATGAGTCGCGGTTTTGTCTCACCAGGGGTGATGATCGGATTCGGGTTTATTGTCGAAGGAATGAGCGTTACACAGAGGCCTGTACTCTGGAGCAGGATCGATTTGGAGGTGGAGGGTCCGTCATGGTCTGGGGCGGTGTGTCACAGCATCATCAGACTGAGCTTGTTGTCATTCCAGGCAATCTCAACGCTGTGCGTTACAGGGAAGACATCCTCCTCCTTCATGTGGTACCTTTCCTGCAGGCTCATCTTGACATGACAATGCCACCAGCCATACTGCTCGTTCTGTGCGTGATTTCCTGCAAGACAGGAATGTCAGTGTTCTGCCATGGCCAGTGAAGAACCCGGATCTCAATCGCATTGAGCACGTCTGGGACCTGTTGGATCGGAGGGTGAGGGCTAGGGCCATTCCCCACAGATATGTCAGGGAACTTGCAGGTGCCTTGGTGGAAGAGTGGGGTAACATCTCACAGCAAGAACTGGCAAATCTGGTGCAGTCCATGAGGAGATGCACTGCAGTACCTAATGCTTGTTTAAACAGTCACTGAGATTATGTTTGCTTATCAATGCAAAATAGGCTACATGGATGCATAGCATATAGATCAGATCAAGGAACCAAGCAAGCAAGCTTCATTACCTACACAATACTCCCCCACCTCTATGGAAGGGATGATACCGCACGTTACAATTTATATGTGGCTCAGAGCTCATCGATTGTCGGAGTGCATTACAAGGAGCCGCCCCTTTTGTGACGAAAAACGACATTTACAATACTGCGATACGCTCCGTAGTGTCAGTCTCTGTAGGGTATAAATCGGCCATTAGGCTTCGCTAAAACGTTAGTTGTCAACAACTGTTATCCCTGACACGACAACTAGATGGAGCTGTACTGGTAGCCACAACGATACCAACTATCAGTCTCTACAAACCATCAGTACATAACACCGGGTTCAGTGACCAATCGCAATGGGAATACAAAACAAAACATGGTGTTATGACATCTGCTAGATGAATTATCCTAACCTGCTATGCAGGTGCGGGCTTAGTGATTTGGAGGCCCCATGCAATTTTTATGGGATTTATAGTAAAGACATAATTTAACTGTAAAAATGTATTACCTTTTATTGTGCCATGAACAAAACCAGTCATTATGTTTTCATTGGATTGTCAAAAAAATCACTTCAAAAAGTAGGTTACTTTCGCACGTTCATCCAAAATAATTCCAGCACCGCCAACTTTCCTTCAATTCGCAAGTGCTGAAATTATCACTGAAAAAAGCATCCGAGCGAGCGAAACAGCGCCCCTCTGTCTTACTATATGTAGCCCATGTATCTGATGCGGTCTGACCAAAAAGAGTATGACATGCCATAATCTTTTTGACCAGACAGCATCAGATACATAGGCTACAAATACATATCCTCTGCCTCGACAACAACGGCAGTGTTATCAGCAGCATCTGTCTTTTTACTAAAGAAATGCGTATTGCATCCACCTAGAGCAGCGTTGGGCAACTTTGATGGGGGTGGGGGCCACAACAAATCTGAACTCATCATGAACAATTATTTGATGAAACATTGAATTTGGCCTTACTGCTATTATCCCTTAGAAACGCATTGAATAAAAGATTCATACATGGACAAACAGATCAGTCAAAAATGTAATGATAAGTAAGTATGTTTAGAAGTGTCCTATATCTCAAACATATATGAAAGCTCTGAATTTATATAATTTTTTACCGTGGAATTACCCTGTCTCTGGGCTCGTCCCATCGTGTCCTCTGCCTTGACGGTGATAGCAGTATTATCAGAGGCACCTTTCTTTCAACTAAATTGTTTAATATAGTGGGGGAAAAAAGTATTTAGTCAGCCACCAATTGTGCAATTCTCCCACTTAAAAAGATGAGAGAGGCCTGTAATTTTCATCATAGGTACACGTCAACTATGACAAATTGAGGAAAGAAAATCCAGAAAATCACATTGTAGGATTTTTAATGAATTTATTTGCAAATTATGGTAGAAAATAAGTATTTGGTCACCTACAAACAAGCAAGATTTCTGGCTCTCACAGACCTGTAACTTCTTCTTTAAGAGGCTCCTCTGTCCTCCACTCGTTACCTGTATTAATGGCACCTGTTTGAACTTGTTATCAGTATAAAAGACACCTGTCCACAACCTCAAACAGTCACACTCCAAACTCCACTATGGCCAAGACCAAAGAGCTGTCAAAGGACACCAGAAACAAAATTGTAGACCTGCACCAGGCTGGGAAGACTGCATCTGCAATAGGTAAGCAGCTTGGTTTGAAGAAATCAACTGTGGGAGCAATTATTAGGAAATGGAAGACATACAAGACCACTGATAATCTCCCTCGATCTGGGGCTCCACGCAAGATCTCACCCCGTGGGGTCAAAATGATCACAAGAACGGTGAGCAAAAATCCCAGAACCACACGGGGGGACCTAGTGAATGACCTGCAGAGAGCTGGGACCAAAGTAACAAAGCCTACCATCAGTAACACACTATGCCGCCAGGGACTCAAATCCTGCAGTGCCAGACGTGTCCCCCTGCTTAAGCCAGTACATGTCCAGGCCCATCTGAAGTTTGCTAGAGTGCATTTGGATGATCCAGAAGAGGATTGGGAGAATGTCATATGGTCAGATGAAACCAAAATATAACTTTTTGGTAAAAACTCACCTCGTCGTGTTTGGAGGACAAAGAATGCTGAGTTGCATCCAAAGAACACCATACCTACTGTGAAGCATGGGGGTGGAAACATCATGCTTTGGGGCTGTTTTTCTGCAAAGGGACCAGAACGACTGATCCGTGTAAAGGAAAGAATGAATGGGGCCATGTATCGTGAGATTTTGAGTGAAAACCTCCTTCCATCAGCAAGGGCATTGAAGATGAAACGTGGCTGGGTCTTTCAGCATGACAATGATCCCAAACACACCGCCCGGGCAACGAAGGAGTGGCTTCGTAAGAAGCATTTCAAGGTCCTGGAGTGGCCTAGCCAGTCTCCAGATCTCAACCCCATAGAAAATCTTTGGAGGGAGTTGAAAGTCCGTGTTGCCCAGCGACAGCCCCAAAACATCACTGCTCTAGAGGAGATCTGCATGGAGGAATGGGCCAAAATACCAGCAACAGTGTGTGAAAACCTTGTGAAGACTTACAGAAAACGTTTGACCTGTGTCATTGCCAACAAAGGGTATATAACAAAGTATTGAGAAACTTTTGTTATCGACCAAATACTTATTTTCCACCATAATTTGCAAATAAATTCATTAAAAATCCTACAATGTGATTTTCTGGATTTTTTTTTCTCATTTTGTCTGTCATAGTTGACGTGTACCTATGATGAAAATTACAGGCCTCTCTCATCTTTTTAAGTGGGAGAACTTGCACAATTGGTGGCTGACTAAATACTTTTTTCCCCCACTGTATATGTCATCTTTATTTTTATTTTCTCTGCCCCGCTCTTCTGAAAGCGCCTCATCAGAGTTTTTGCTGCAGCTTACTTTCAATGAAAGTCACGTTTGCAATCATATCGTGTGAAACAATGCACGGGCAGGTAGCACGTTCATGGCTAGAATAGATTTTATTTTAGCTATCCCTAACCCTTTTCCTAACCTTAACCTAATGTTCAATTCACCTAACTTGCTGTGTACGGTCTCCTAACCTGCTACGAAAAGTAAAATCTGACGTTTGTTAAAGAAAATATTTAAAAAATATGCTCAGCTCATGAGGCCCCTTGATGATGTGAGGCCTGAGGCAGTTGCCTCTTCTGCCTAATGCTAAGTCTGCCACTGCTGCCACGTTAGTTCTCCTAACCTGCTACTTTAGTCATTATAACCTACTATGTAAATAAACCACCAGTGCCTACAAACCATTAGTATCACCACATCGGCCAAACATTTCTAAATAGGATATAAAATCCTCCATTAATCCATCTGTACATTTCTGATGAAGGCTATGTGCTGAAAGAGTAAAGAAACACTTATCAACTTCCACTGTCCTCCAAGAGTTGCTGAATTTCCTCTTTGCTTTAATAAGGTAAGATTGTGAAGGTGTCACATGCATAGTAATTTTGCTTACCTTGGGGTGCATCTGCATCTGCAGGTGGCAGCCAGTTTACCTTGGAAAGATAAATCCATAGGTCTACTTTAAGTGCTGGTTCGAAACATTATTCAAAGTAAACATTTTTCTGATTATTATTAATGATAGATTTATATTAGACCTATTCTTTACCTTGTTGCTCATATTTGAATTTTAGCTGACGCTGCAGAGCCTCACAATGATCATCTGATCTTCAATGTAATACGAAAACAGATGCGTGAGAACACAAGCAAGACGCTCAAATTACAGTTTGGCCTATACAGTGTGAACATCAAGGTGCATACTGCAGTTCTAAATGCTGTCAATGTCAATGAGCCCACAAAGATAGACAAACCAATAACAATTTTAACATTGCATTTATAAAAAGAGATTCAATGAAAGAACAAACCTGGTTTGAACCGTTTCTGTCGCAGCATCTACTTTCAGTCTTGAAATATTCTCTGAACTCGCTGAATTCTTATAATAGGAAAGTGAAACTGAAAGGGTCAGTAGGGTGTAACTGCCTACTGACCATTAAAAATAGGGACTTTACATCAAATCTCCTCATAGTGCGGAAATTAATGGTGACATGTTGATATGACATGTTTTACAGAGGATTTGTTAATGTGTTTGATATTACGTGTTACATAGGATTTTGAGGATGAGGACATTCCACTTATTTCTGTCACTGGTGGGTGCCAGAGAGTCTGTGTGCCAAGAAGGCTGGGGGGCCACTGACGTCCCCCCCCCGTCCCCCCCCATATTTTATTTAAATCATGAAAATAAGGCAACTAGACTTAGCTTTTAAGTATTACTTAGTAAAGAATTTCTAAATAAAATGGATTTTGACACACTTGTGTGAAGCTCTATGCCATAATCTTCTACCGGGGGCCAGTTACCCCATTTATTTTTATAGTTTATTCGCCTAAGCATGACCTTCATCCACATACCAATTTTTTTCAAAACCTTGCTTTTTTGTGTCAGGAATTAGACATTGTTCTTAGGGGGGCGCTAGTTACCTCCTAGGACCCTATATCACGTGGATTTACATTAAACTAACCCAGCAGACTCCTATAAAAATTATGTCCTTACTGCTTCTAATAAAACAGATTGTTTTATATTGATGTATTGCATATTGCTGTGTACACCGTAACTCCCATGGTGACAAAAAAAACTACTTAATTTAGTCATTGACCTTACAATGTCATTGCCTTGCATTAAGAGCAACCCTGTTATGAGGGTTGAGCCTTGTAAGAAACAAAATAACTGATATATCAACATTTTACTCATTTATTGAATGATTTCACAGGTGTCTGACACTCTTCATGTGCATGTGTAAACAAGTTGCTTTCAAATAACTGATACTAGTGAAAATTGTAAATGTAAATATTGTAGAGTATTTGTGCCCATCAATTTCTCCCTAATGTCTCAATGTCACAAAATATACATATCAAATTCCTTCATTTCAGTTGATATAATTTAGATTCAGTCGATGTGGTGCTCGATGAAACATGTCATTGTCAGGATAGTGTGTACAACTGCTGTCACGTCTACTCCCGCTCCACCGCACCGGCGCTCAACGTTGCCGATCTACTAACCACCGGTCCTGCAACCCACATTATGCACACCTGGCAACCATCATTGCACACACCAGCTCCCCACCATTAAGCACACCTGGACTTCATCACCACCCTGATTACTATACCTTCATATAGCCCTCAGTAAGCCTCAGTCAGTATTGGTTTTGGTTACTTTCAGTAGTGATTATAATGATTAAACTCACCTTCTACATCTGTTTCCTGACTCCTTGCATATTCCTTACAACTGCAGTCCACGCTGTAGTGTAAACCAGTGGAGGCTGCTGAGGGGAGGACGGCTCCTAATAATGGCTGGAATGGAGTCAATGGAATGGTATCAACCGCATGGAAACCCATTGTTTGATGTGTTTGATTCCATTTCGTTGACTCCATTCCAGCCATTATTAAGAGCCGTCCTCCTCTCAGCAGCATCCACTGGTGTAAACTATTTGTATAATCCAGTGTCAGTCATCTTGATTCAAAAGGCTAGTGTTTATGTCATTGTCAGTGGAACAGCAACACCAACAGGCACAACAGCTGAGCAGCAGATTCTTCTGCAAAGAGAGGGTAACATATGTGAATGTTTGTATGGAAAACAATGACAATGTATAGCTTGTGTCAACAATAAGTATACACCAGTATTCAACTCTATCGCCATCATGTGGAATACAAGTGAAATGGCTTACCTTTGGTTGCATGTTAAACGTCTTCTGAATCTTTTTGACTGCTTTTCATTGCGAGGACACTCCAGTAGTACTCCCTGGCTCTCATGGAAGAGACAGTTCACTGTGAGTATTACATCACCTCTGGTCACTAGTCTGCTACTGTCAGATACAACACACTCTGGATCGAAGGAGTGATGCAGCACTACCAGAATGACAGGTTTACCAGCTGTCGAGAGAGAGAGGGGGACAGACAGGAACAAGAAATCATTCAGGAAATCAGATAATTGTAATTTACTTAGGTACAGACAGAGTAGAATTTTTGGGGTAAAGTGTGTAGTACATGTGGTTTGAAAGGAGTGTAGGTTGCAGTAGGTTGCTGTACATGTGGTTTGAAAGGAGTGTAAAATGTGATATATCCCTGCTGTTGGGTTCAGATCCTTCAATTGCCCTTTAAGTAAGTATCAGCTCCTTAAATCTAGAGCAAGCATTCATATTGATTACCTGGAATCTGCTGCAGTGCTGCTTCAATATCAGTCCCAGCACGAGAGACGATGGAAAAGAAAGCCAGGATGACATCACTCTCCTCCTTCATCACTTCAGTTAAACCTCTTCCTGTAGTGAGACACCCTGTAAAGTCCTCATGAGACGTCCCAGTATTCCCAGTCGTTACAGTAAAGAATTTCACCTCTACAGAGATAAAGGACATTTATTAGAGCAGTGCTTATACTGTATCACGTATTACAGCTGATCACATTGTACACAAAACTATGATGTTAATGTCATCTCATCTCTTTCCCAGAAACACAAGTGTTCTCTCACCTTGGACCTCTATGCAACATCCTCTCCAGAATCGCTTGCTTGTGTTTTGTGTCTCCTGAGGAGTGTGTCAAGCACTGTATCAACCTCAAATATGTGCCTCTGTTTTATGCAATAGGCACATTTGTTATTTACTTAATATATAACATAAACCATTGGGGAATATGGAGCAATCTAAAATGTTCACTTTCGTGTAACTATAATAATAATTAGTAGCCTACAGTAGAATAAGATAAATGTAAGCCTACATATCCCATTATATTTACCATGTCACTCATATTTCTTTTTGCTTAGTTGGGGGTTGTTTTCAATGATGTTGCAGAGCAGGATGTCGAGTAGGAAATTATTTATCACCCCGCCCTAATCTATGGATTACCCCTGCCCTGTCAATAAAATACAAATACACGTCAGTGCAATACCCTCCTTCATATCTCAACCGTTTGTAGCAGGCTGCAGGAATAAATAAATAAATGTTGCAGTAAAACTACAGTAGTCAGCAGACATTTTAGCCAAAGTGTCAGCAGGTCAAAACCAGTGGAAAATAAATACCAAACTCTATGTTGCTTTAATAACCCTAGTCGATCTTCTGTCAGTGTCACTTGAATCCAAGCAGAAAAACCAACCAGTCAATTGCAACATCGGGTTTGGATAAAGAGAACCATATATATACAGTGGGGAAAAAAGTATTTAGTCAGCCACCAATTGTGCAAGTTCTCCCACTTAAAAAGATGAGAGAGGCCTGTAATTTTCATCATAGGTACACGTCAACTATGACAGACAAAATGAGAAAAAAAAATCCAGAAAATCACATTGTAGGATTTTTAATGAATTTATTTGCAAATTATGGTGGAAAATAAGTATTTGGTCGATAACAAAAGTTTCTCAATACTTTGTTATATACCCTTTGTTGGCAATGACACAGGTCAAACGTTTTCTGTAAGTCTTCACAAGGTTTTCACACACTGTTGCTGGTATTTTGGCCCATTCCTCCATGCAGATCTCCTCTAGAGCAGTGATGTTTTGGGGCTGTCGCTGGGCAACACGGACTTTCAACTCCCTCCAAAGATTTTCTATGGGGTTGAGATCTGGAGACTGGCTAGGCCACTCCAGGACCTTGAAATGCTTCTTACGAAGCCACTCCTTCGTTGCCCGGGCGGTGTGTTTGGGATCATTGTCATGCTGAAAGACCCAGCCACGTTTCATCTTCAATGCCCTTGCTGATGGAAGGTTTTCACTCAAAATCTCACGATACATGGCCCCATTCATTCTTTCCTCTACACGGATCAGTCGTCCTGGTCCCTTTGCAGAAAAACAGCCCCAAAGCATGATGTTTCCACCCCCATGCTTCACAGTAGGTATGGTGTTCTTTGGATGCAACTCAGCATTCTTTGTCCTCCAAACACGACGAGTTGAGTTTTTACCAAAAAGTTATATTTTGGTTTCATCTGACCATATGACATTCTCCCAATCCTCTTCTGGATCATCCAAATGCACTCTAGCAAACTTCAGACAGGCCTGGACATGTACTGGCTTAAGCAGGGGGACATGTCTGGCACTGCAGGATTTGAGTCCCTGGCGGCGTAGTGTGTTACTGATGGTAGGCTTTGTTACTTTGGTCCCAGCTCTCTGCAGGTCATTCACTAGGTCCCCCCGTGTGGTTCTGGGATTTTTGCTCACCGTTCTTGTGATCATTTTGACCCCACGGGGTGAGATCTTGCGTGGAGCCCCAGATCGAGGGAGATTATCAGTGGTCTTGTATGTCTTCCATTTCCTAATAATTGCTCCCACAGTTGATTTCTTCAAACCAAGCTGCTTACCTATTGCAGATTCAGTCTTCCCAGCCTGGTGCAGGTCTACAATTTTGTTTCTGGTGTCCTTTGACAGCTCTTTGGTCTTGGCCATAGTGGAGTTTGGAGTGTGACTGTTTGAGGTTGTGGACAGGTGTCTTTTATACTGATAACAAGTTCAAACAGGTGCCATTAATACAGGTAACGAGTGGAGGACAGAGGAGCCTCTTAAAGAAGAAGTTACAGATTTGTGAGAGCCAGAAATCTTGCTTGTTTGTAGGTGACCAAATACTTATTTTCCACCATAATTTGCAAATAAATTCATTAAAAATCCTACAATGTGATTTTCTGGATTTTTTTTTCTCAATTTGTCTGTCATAGTTGACGTGTACCTATGATGAAAATTACAGGCCTCTCTCATCTTTTTAAGTGGGAGAACTTGCACAATTGGTGGCTGACTAAATACTTTTTTTCCCCACTGTATGTACAGTACCACTCAAAAGTTTGGACACACCTACTCATTCCAGGGTTTTTCTTCATTTTTACTATTTTCTACATTGTAGAATAATAATGAAGACATCAAAACTATGAAATAACACACATGGAATCATGTAATAACCAACAAAGTGTTAAACAAATCAAAATATATTTTATATTTGAGATTCTTCAAAGTAGCCACCCTTTGCCTTGATGACAGCTTTGCACACTGATGATTTGCGATCGGCGTTCCAATTCGTCCCAAAGGTGTTCGATGGGGTTGAGGTCAGTGCTTTGTGCAGGCCAATCAAGTTCTTCCACACAGATCTCGACAAACCATTTCTGTATGGACCTCGCTCTGTGCACGGGGGCATTGTCGTACTGAAACAGGAAAGGGCCTTCCCCAAACTGTTGCCACAAAGTTGGAAGCACAGAATTGTCTAGAATGTCATTGTATGCTGTAGCGTTAACATTTCCCTTCACTGGAACTAAGTGCAGTGTTGGAAAAAGTACCCAAATGTCATACTTGAGTAAAAGTGAAGATACCTTAATAGAAAATGACTCAAGTAAAAGTGAAAGTCACGCAGTAAAATCCTACTTGAGTAAAAGTCTAAAAGTATTTGGTTTTAAATATACTTAAGTATCAAAAGTAAAGGTATAAATCAATTCAAATTCCTTTTATTAAGCAAACCAGACGGCACCATTTTCTTATTTTTTTATTTTATGGATCGCCAGGGGCACGCTCCAACACTCAGACATCATTTACAAACGAAGCATGTGTTTAGTGAGTCTGCCAGATCAGTGGCAGTAGGGATGAGCAGGAATGTTCTCTTGATAAGTGTGTGAATTAGACCATTTTCCTGTCCTGCTAAGTATTCAAAATGTAACAAGTAATTTTGGGTGTCAGGGAAAATGTATGGAGCATACATACATTTCTTTAGGAATGTAGTGAATTAAAAGTAAAAGTTGTCAAAAATATAAATAGTAAAGTAAAGTACAGATACCCAAAAAAACCTCCTTATTAGTACTTTCAAGTATTTTTACTTAAGTACACGTTTCCACTTCACAATAACAGCATTTACAGTTGACTGGGGCAGCTCTAGCAGGGCAGAAATTTGACAAACTGACTTGTTGGAAAGGTTGCATCCTATGACGGTGCCACGTTGAAAGTCACTGAGCTCTTCAGTAAGGACATTCTACTGCCAATGTTTGTCTATGGAGATTGCATGGCGGTGTGCTCGATTTTATACACCTGTCAACAATGGGTGTGGGTGAAATAGCCAAATCCACTAATTTGAAGGGATGTCCACATACTAGTATATGTAACTTTTTGGGTCACCCAACAGAATTCACATAGAAATGTTATTTCTATGCTTTCCGTGCATTTACATTTACATTTACGTCATTTAGCAGACGCTCTTATCCAGAGCGACTTACAAATTGGTGCATTCACCTTATAGCCAGTGGGATAACCACTTTACAAGTTTTTTTTTTTTTTTTTTTTTTTTTTTGGGGGGGGGGGGGGTAAGGGTAGAAGGATTACTTTATCCTATCCCAGGTATTCCTTAAAGAGGTGGGGTTTCAAATGTCTCCGGAAGGTGGTGAGTGAGTAAGTTTCATTTTTGTATCTTTTACTTTCGGTTTTGTAAACCAGCTTCAAACAGCTGAAAGTACAATATTTTGGGTTATGGAAAATACAGTGGGGGAAAAAAGTATTTAGTCAGCCACCAATTGTGCAAGTTCTCCCACTTAAAAAGATGAGAGAGGCCTGTAATTTTCATCATAGGTACACGTCAACTATGACAGACAAAATGAGGGAAAAAAATCCAGAAAATCACATTGTAGGATTTTTAATGAATTTATTTGCAAATTATGGTGGAAAATAAGTATTTGGTCAATAACAAAAGTTTCTCAATACTTTGTTATATACCCTTTGTTGGCAATGACACAGGTCAAACGTTTTCTGTAAGTCTTCACAAGGTTTTCACACACTGTTGCTGGTATTTTGGCCCATTCCTCCATGCAGATCTCCTCTAGAGCAGTGATGTTTTGGGGCTGTCGCTGGGCAACACAGACTTTGAACTCCCTCCAAAGATTTACTATGGGGTTGAGATCTGGAGACTGGCTAGGCCACTCCAGGACCTTGAAATGCTTCTTACGAAGCCACTCCTTCGTTGCCCGGGCGGTGTGTTTGGGATCATTGTCATGCTGAAAGACCCAGCCACATTTCATCTTCAATGGCCTTGCTGATGGAAGGAGGTTTTCACTCAAAATCTCACGATACATGGCCCCATTCATTCTTTCCTTTACACGGATCAGTCGTCCTGGTCCCTTTGCAGAAAAACAGCCCCAAAGCATGATGTTTCCACCCCCATGCTTCACAGTAGGTATGGTGTTCTTTGGATGCAACTCAGCATTCTTTGTCCTCCAAACACGACGAGTTGAGTTTTTACCAAAAAGTTATATTTTGGTTTCATCTGACCATATGACATTCTCCCAATCCTCTTCTGGATCATCCAAATGCACTCTAGCAAACTTCAGACGGGCCTGGACATGTGCTGGCTTAAGCAGGGGGACACGTCAAGCACTGCAGGATTTGAGTCCCTGGCGGCGTAGTGTGTTACTGATGGTAGGCTTTGTTACTTTGGTCCCAGCTCTCTGCAGGTCATTCACTAGGTCCCCCCGTGTGGTTCTGGGATTTTTGCTCACCGTTCTTGTGATCATTTTGACCCCACAGGGTGAGATCTTGCGTGGAGCCCCAGATCGAGGGAGATTATCAGTGGTCTTGTATGTCTTCCATTTCCTAATAATTGCTCCCACAGTTGATTTCTTCAAACCAAGCTGCTTACCTATTGCAGATTCAGTCTTCCCAGCCTGGTGCAGGTCTACAATTTTGTTTCTGGTGTCCTTTGACAGCTCTTTGGTCTTGGCCATAGTGGAGTTTGGATTGTGACTGTTTGAGGTTGTGGACAGGTGTCTTTTATACTGATAACAAGTTCAAACAGGTGCCATTAATACAGGTAACGGGTGGAGGACAGAGGAGCCTCTTAAAGAAGAAGTTACAGGGCTGTGAGAGCCAGAAATCTTGCTTGTTTGTAGGTGACCAAATACTTATTTTCCACCATAATTTGCAAATAAATTCATAAAAAATCCTACAATGTGATTTTCTGGAGAAAAAAAATCTCATTTTGTCTGTCATAGTTGACGTGTACCTATGATGAAAATTACAGGCCTCTCTCATCTTTTTAAGTGGGAGAACTTGCACAATTGGTGGCTGACTAAATACTTTTTTTCCCCACTGTATATTTCACAGCGGTTTAGATGGTACAATGATTCTCTACACTATATTTGCTTGTTTTGTCACATAAACTGAAATTAGGCGAACTATAAACATTTTAGCAACCAGGAAATGGAAGAAAGATTTCTGCATAGTGCATCTTTAAGTACCTTTGAACGGGGTATGGTGGTAGGTGCCAGGCGCTCCGGTTTGTGTCAAGAACTGCATTCTGGATTTTTCACACTCAAAAGTTTCCTGTGTGTACCAAGAATGGTGCACCAGCCAAAAGACATCCAACCAACTTGACACAACCGTGGGAAGCATTGGAGTCAACATGGGCCAGTATCCCTGTGGAACACTTTCAACAACTTGTAGGGTCCATGCCCCAACAAATTGAGGCTGTTCTGAGGGCAACAGGTGTGAAGACTGATGACTGGACAACCTTAGCTCCATTAATGAGTAGTCCATAATGTAATAGCTGCCAATAATTAAATAGCTTTTTTGTCATTTAAAATGTAATAACGAGTCTCCTAGCAATAGCTAGAGAGTGATAGAGAGAGATAGATGGAAGGTGTAGTACCTCTAACACTCTGGTCCACACCAGTTTCCTGGCCAGCATCACAGTGATGAAGATAGCCGGGTGGTAGTCCACCGTGATGAGGGCCAAGAGGGGCAGGCCTGAGAGACCTAGACGGGGGGACGTAGTGCGGTTAATGTGTGTGTTTGAGGTGCAGTGTGACTTGGCTACAGAAGTAGGCCTAGGTGTCTGTAGCCTGGTCCCAGATGTGTGCTCTTGCCAACTCCATTGCTGTCATTGTCAAGCCAAACATTTGGCATCCCCATGAGTGACAAGGAGTTGGCATGATGGCACAATCAGACTGGGAGTCAGGCTAAGGTCTGCAGCAGCGAGGAGTGTGTGTGAGAGAGAGTGTGTGGAAGAGCCTGTTGTGTCGAGAACAGAACAGTGGAAGATATCTGTCCTCCTCCTCTTTGTTGCCATACCTTCTTGCCCCTCAGGGGAAATATTTCAGATAAGGTCAATAATCTCTACTCTGTGTTGGTCACGTCACTGATTTATTTGACAAGCTTAACCTCCTATGTTAGAGCAGTGATTCCCAACTCCAGTCCGAAAGTACCCCCCAACAGCACACATTTTTGTTGAAGCCCCGGACAAGCACACCTGATTCAACTTGTCAACTGATCATCAAGCCTTCAATGTGTTGAATTAAGTGAGTTTGTCTGGGGCTACAACAAAAATGTGTGCTGTTGGGGAGACTTGAGAACTGGAGTTGGGAAACATTGTGTTAGAGAAGATGGGAGAGAAGATTAAAGGCAGGTAGTTATGGTTGTTATGGTTTGTGCTCTAATGAACACAACCCAGCTTCAATAAAGAACATGTTCAAATCAATAGAGTGCAGCATCAACAGGGTTGAGTTCAGGTGGATGACAATGTACACGTTGAGTGTTTGTGTCTGTGTGTGAGTGAATGAATTCATGAATGAACGGACAGTGGAGGAGCATCCTAGACTGGAAGCCTGGCTGGACAGAATGTAAAGTTTGTGGGAACAGTACACACACACAGCCTCTCCATTGAGTGGATACAACACAGAGTTAGTGAGAGCCACACAATGGACACAACCACAAAACAAAGCAAGGTAGCTAGCACTATACCTTGATTACTGAATGAGCGGGGAAGGGATGGAAAGGTGCCACCACTGTCACACTCCACTTAGTAGAGCAAATTAAATCAGCCTGGTCTCATAGTCTAGATGTAACATAGTAAACGTTGTTGAGGACATCTCATTTCAAGGATCAGGCAGAGCTTATTATCCAGTTAATAAGAGTGTATTCAAACAATTGCAAGGGAGATTACACTCAGGATAAATTGGAAAGGAAACTCAAAGTTACAGTCACACACAGTCATTATATACTTCTTCTTACACAAAGAGCTGCTTGCCTCTCCTAAAGGGGAGGCAAGCTTACATGAGAGATAATGGGTACTTGGCTCCACTTCCTTAAAGCATTGTACAGAAGTTCTCACAGACTATATGTCTAAGAGAGGGGAGTGATGAGTACTTTAAAGCCTATTCAGCTGCAAGAAGATTTCAACCTTGAGCTAGGCCTCTGGTGCCCGAAGAGATAAGGAGCCAGCAGCAAATCACTCCTTTGTGAACTGTGAGAAGAGGAACACAAGAAAGTCATGGAAAATTACCAGTTGAATAGCACTATACAACTCAAGCATATTCATAGCATTTAAACTGTAACAAAACCATTTTAAATAGCATTTAGACTGTAACAAAACTATTTTACATAGCATTTAGACTGTAACAAAACAATGTTTTCCTCAACAACTTAAATCCGGTACACTCAGATTAGTATGATATGTTACAGTACATTTGGGATGGTTACATAAGACAGATGGTTTCTTAAGGCAAAACAAAATATAGAGTGGGTGGATTTGTGGACATATGACGCGAACATCTAGCAACCCAAAGGTTGTAAATACGAATCTCATCATGGACAACTTTTGCATTTTAGCTAATTAGCAACTTTTCAACTACTTACTACTTTTTAGCTACTTTGCAACTACTTAGCATGTTAGCTAACCATTCCCCTAACCTTAACCCTTTTAGCTAACCCTGCCTTTGAACCCTTTAACCTAATTCCTAAACTTAACCCTAACCTTAACCCTAACCCCTAACCTAGCTAGAATTCGTAACATATACATTTAGCAAATTCGTAACATATTGTATGTTTTGCAAATTCGTAACATATAATACAAATTGTAATTCATATAATACGAAATGGGTGATGGACATCCACAAATTAAATACATACCATACGAAACGTAACAAAGCAAACTAGATAAGTATCTCGGATTTACGTACAGAATAATATGAAATGCTCTGAGACCAGGTTGAATTAATGGGAACTGTACAGTAGTAAACCAGATTGTTCTTTATTCCACGATGCTGTTGATGATGAGTGATGATGACTTTGAAAACATAAAACGCATCCATAATTGCATCAGACACGGGAAGCTGGGTTACCCCTCCAAAATAGCATCTGGTTAGCATCACGTTAGCTAGTAAGCTAGCCTTGTTTGCTTAGCTAATCTAGCTAATGTTGATAACACTTTACCACAATTGATCAATGTGGATACGCAAGACCTGTAAACGCAACATGCAACAATTTCAAAGATTTTACTGAGTTACAGTTCATATAAGGAAATCATTCAATTGAAATAAATAAATTAGGCCCTAATCTATGCATTTCACATGACTGGGAATACAGATATGCATCTGTTGGTCACAGATACCTTTAAAAAAGGTAGGTGCATGGATCAGAAAACCAGTCAGTATCTGGTGTGACCACCATTTGCCTCATGCAGCGCGACACATCTCCTTCACATAGAGTTGATAAGGCTGTTGATTGTGGCCTGTGGAATGTTATCCCACTCCTCTTCAATGGCTGTGCAAAGTTGCTGGATATTGGCGGGAACTGCTACACGCTGTTGTGCACATCAATCCAGAGCATCCCAAACATGCTCAATGGGTGACTTGTCTGGTGAGTATGCAGGCCTGGAAGAACTGGGACATTTTCAGTTTCCAGGAATTGTGTCAAGATCCTTGCGACATGGGGCTGTGCATTATCATGCTGAAACATGAGGTGATGGCGGCAGATGAATGGCACGACAATGGGCCTCAGGGTCTCATCACGGTATCTCTGTGCATTCAAATTGACAAAAATAAAATGTAATTGTGTTCGTTGTCCATAGCTTATGCCTGCCCATACCATAATCCCATCGCCACCAACCCTCAGCTGGCTAAAAGTATTTCAATGGTACTTGTTGAAGAATTTTGTGGCAGTTATAGCTTAGAGATGTCTTCAAAAAAGTGCAACTCATATACAGTGGGGGAAAAAAGTATTTAGTCAGCCACCAATTGTGCAAGTTCTCCCACTTAAAAAGATGAGAGAGGCCTGCAATTTTCATCATAGGTACACGTCAACTATGACAGACAAATTGAGAAAAAAAATCCAGAAAATCACATTGTAGGATTTTTTATGAATTTATTTGCAAATTATGGTGGAAAATAAGTATTTGGTCACCTACAAACAAGCAAGATTTCTGGCTCTCATAGACCTGTAACTTCTTCTTTAAGAGGCTCCTATGTCCTCCACTCGTTACCTGTATTAATGGCACCTGTTTGAACTTGTTATCAGTATAAAAGACACCTGTCCACAACCTCAAACAGTCACACTCCAAACTCCACTATGGCCAAGACCAAAGAGCTGTCAAAGGACACCAGAAACAAAATTGTAGACCTGCACCAGGCTGGGAAGACTGAATCTGCAATAGGTAAGCAGCTTGGTTTGAAGAAATCAACTGTGGGAGCAATTATTAGGAAATGGAAGACATACAAGACCACTGATAATCTCCCTCGATCTGGGGCTCCACGCAAGATCTCACCCCGTGGGGTCAAAATGATCACAAGAACGGTGAGCAAAAATCCCAGAACCACACGGGGGGACCTAGTGAATGACCTGCAGAGAGCTGGGACCAAAGTAACAAAGCCTACCATCAGTAACACACTACGCCGCCAGGGACTCAAATCCTGCAGTGCCAGACGTGTCTCCCTGCTTAAGCCAGTACATGTCCAGGCCCATCTGAAGTTTGCTAGAGTGCATTTGGATGATCCAGAAGAGGATTGGGAGAATGTCATATGGTCAGATGAAACCAAAATAGAACTTTTTGGTAAAAACTCAACTCGTCGTGTTTGGAGGACAAAGAATGCTGAGTTGCATCCAAAGAACACCATACCTACTGTGAAGCATGGGGGTGGAAACATCATGCTTTGGGGCTGTTTTTCTGCAAAGGGACCAAGACGACTGATCCGTGTAAAGGAAAGAATGAATGGGGCCATGTATCGTGAGATTTTGAGTGAAAACCTCCTTCCATCAGCAAGGGCATTGAAGATGAAACGTGGCTGGGTCTTTCAGCATGACAATGATCCCAAACACACCGCCCGGGCAACGAAGGAGTAGCTTCGTAAGAAGCATTTCAAGGTCCCGGAGTGGCCTAGCTAGTCTCCAGATCTCAACCCCATAGAAAATCTTTGGAGGGAGTTGAAAGTCCGTGTTGCCCAGCGACAGCCCCAAAACATCACTGCTCTAGAGGAGATCTGCATGGAGGAATGGGCCAAAATACCAGCAACAGTGTGTGAAAACCTTGTGAAGACTTACAGAAAACATTTGACCTGTGTAATTGCCAACAAAGGGTATATAACAAAGTATTGAGAAACTTTTGTTATTGACCAAATACTTATTTTCTACCATAATTTGCAAATAAATTCATTAAAAATCCTACAATGTGATTTTCTGGATTTTTTTTCCTCATTTTGTCTGTCATAGTTGACGTGTACCTATGATGAAAATTACAGGCCTCTCTCATCTTTTTAAGTGAGAGAACTTGCACAATTGGTGGCTGACTAAATACTTTTTTTCCCCACTGTACATACTTTGTGTCTTTCTCCACCACAGCGTTCAGGGGCATATTTTAGGACTTTCCAGAGGGCCCGCAAAACATCAACCTCCTGAGTTTTCTGGTTTTTCATGACACTTCCTGTAAGCATAAAAAGAGAAGAAAATAAATTAACGATTGGTATATTGTGGGCATGCAAGACACGACAGAACAATAACTTGTTATATGACGTCCAGACCAGATTTCAACCAGTAAAATATCGTCTTTATCACGTCGTATGCCTACTGGGATACGATTATATTGGAGACAGGTTTATAGCAGTGAATGTCATCTATTAATTTACTGTTATAGTATTTCTAGGTAGAAGCCATATCAGCCAGGGAAACTAATTGTTCTCACTTGATAGAACATGATAGAACATTCAGATTTTTCTGCCTGACTGTGGTGTTCTTTACCTGAATTGTTAGGATTTTCTTGTGATCACAACAAAATTACTTATTTTGCTCAAATAAACCATGTTTCCATCTTCAATAGGCTCTATGCACGCATCACTTCCGCATTGGTGTAAGGATGCTTGGGCATTGCCGGTTACCGGAAAAAAACATTAGACAGTGACAGTAGACCGTTATGATGGCAGAGATGAAGTTTGCTGGAGTTGCCTAAAGTATCTGTTAATGATATACGGAGGGTCGTCCGGACATCCAGTACGACACCACGTAGCAAACTGGATAAAGGCTTCAAATTTTACGTTTCTTCTTTTCTTTGCAACTTTGAAGGTAATATGCTAACGCTAGCTAGCCTGAGCTAGAAGCCTTGCTTTGGTGTTTTAAGTCATGACTCCGTCCTGCTTCAGGTTAATCATGCTTTAAATAAAGTTTAATCATGTGTATATACCTCTCACTTCATGTATTTGTACTTTTATGAAAGTATCAGGTAAAAACAGGGCTACAAATGAGATCTCTGTGAGAGCCCACTGCTACCGCTCAATGAAGATACTAAAGCCACCACACCAGCTGAGAGTAGGACTAGATTAAGTGACACGTTCAAAGTTCTGTTGAACTTGTTCAACACGTTTTACTCGTTTAATATTACCACAGCTTTGATTGCCATTGCTAAGAGAACACTTTAGAACTTTAGTGGTTTTCACGATAGCTGAACAGTGGTAGCCTAATACAGACCAGGGTAGCTGAGTGGGAATTGCCATGCTTTGTTGTTGGGTCTGTTGTAAACAAATTGGAGTTTAGTTTGAAATGTAAACAATAATGAGATTACTACTTTTTCCTGACTTGATGACTGCAATGACAGTAACATATTCCACTCAGCTATTCTTCAAACTGCTGATGTTCTACTCAAAACTGTCCTGTCATCTTTACTTCTTTCTTTATAAACATATGGCCCAACTTCCTTGCTTTTGTACTTGATGTTTCTACTTTTCAAGAGGAATTAGGAGCAAAACCTTCACTCTACTGTTGTTATTGGTACTAGGCTACAATGTTGCACCACTCACCTACTGCTCTGCCAATACTGTTTGAAGGTAGGTAAATGGCACAAGACAATAGGGAAGTGGTGGGAGACAGTATAGCCAAGTGGTGCAAGACAGTAGGAACGTGATGCAGAAAGCACAAAAGTGACACGAGACAGTAGATAAGTTGCTTACACCAGTAAAAAGTAGAAAGAACAAGTTTTGCTCCTACTCCTGCTGCTGCAGACCCTCGTCTTTCAAAACCCATTAAATTGTGCTTCTGTGTATTTCAGATGACATTGCGTGATTCACAGCCAGTTGTGCTTGTTAAAAGCTACTGTTCCTGTGTGGCTGGGTGTGGGATATGCAATCATTTGGTTGCATTACTATATCAGACTGCCCATTACTCTGAATGTGGCATGTCTGTCGTCCCTCCTGTACTTTCGTGCACTGAAACAGAGCAGAAGTGGCATAAACCACGAACAATGGTTTGTATCATTTCAATACCAGACAGTTGTGTCACATGCATACTAGCATCTCTCCTAATACCATCTCATAAATAAATAGGGAGTGAAGCCAGGACCTGTGGATGCCATGGTTGTAGTGAAGCCCAAACCAGATGCTACTCCGGCAAGCGAAATTAGGTATGCAGAGTCCAATTAAATAGGCAGACTACAATGTGTTTGCGAAATAAATGTTATTAATCGCTGTTAGATTCTGGTGTATTTCCTAGTGAACCCTATACTTTTCCTGATATTGTTATTGCTGATCTACACTTTACAAGGGCTACAGCGGTGAGCTACCAGACCCATCAACCCTCAACCCACTACCTGCCTATGCTGACATGTTACATTTCTATATGTTAAGTGTCCATACACAACATTAACTTGCAAGCATGTTAGCATCCTTATTGACAGTTATACAACATCTTAGAACATTTGGCACTAAGGTCAGAAACTGGACCACGCACACGTCAGTCCTTTTGCTTACTGCTCTTCTCAGTATTTTCAAATACAATTAATGCGCTAGTAGATAGCCTAGATCTAGATAGTTTTAGATAGATACTTTACTCATCCCGAGGGAAAAACAACACACATCACACATGCAACATTTAAACAGATAATAATCCTAGTCATTGTTGACAGCTCAAATACATAGGCCTATATATTAAACACATTGGACATTTTAATTTACCTTGTGAAAAACCTTATGTCATCATCAGATCCAGCAAACTGCTCCAAGCAGAACTTGCTGCTGATAGTTATCTCCTCAATTTGATTTCGGAGCCTTGCTATCTCTACACTAAGTTCTTCATTGTGGTCAAGGGACATATCCAGCGCAGCAGGTTTAGTACTGTTGCAGTAGTCATGGTCAGGAGGACAGTCCAATTCCACAGACGGATCATTCATGGTTTCTGTGTTGGGACGCTGTCTTGTTTTGTATGCTTTGTACAAAATAATAAAATGCAGGACGACAGGATATTTATAAACGTAGCTCTTTATTAACTAGCTAAAACTGCCATGTCCATGTGTCTCTGGCCATGATCATCTTTAGAATGACCTCACCACCTGGGTGGTCTTAACCAATCATAGCACAGTATGATATGACAGTATAAATGGATAAAGTAATCCTTCTACCCCCCCCCCCCTTAAAAAAATAAAATAAAAAAATTAAAAATTAAAAATAATAATAATAAAAAAATAATAATTGTGAAGTGGTTATCCCACTGGCTATAGGGTGAATGCACCAATTTGTAAGTCGCTCTGGATAAGAGCGTCTGCTAAATGACGTAAATGTAAATGTATAATGCATCCAATTACAATTCAGTATGCTGACACATATTAATATTACATCCCCCTTCTTTTAAAAAAAAGAAAAAATATGTAGAACAATAAAGCGTTTATTTTGAATATATGCTCTGTAGTTTGAACTCGAGGTAAGTAACCATTTAAACTGCACCAACTGCATCAACATAACAGACAAACAATGATTCAGCATACTGTTACTTTTAGAACAAATATTTCTCAGCAACTCAGCTTTTCACTGTAGCAATGACATCTCAACATATCAAACAAATACCATACCAAAGCATTTCAAGTTAACTTTCAATAACAAGTTTACAGTCTGGAACTCTTTTAGGGCAGCGATCCGCCTACACCCTTTGACATTTCACAGGTCTAGGACAGCTCTAGGCTTGACCTCTCTTCCTGACCTTGTGTGATATGAAGCTGAGCATGCTTCTGTGTCAGTCAACAGTTCTTGTGGTGTTGCAGGTAAGTATGGTGTATGTTGTGTTGTGTCTGTGTTTAGTCCACCCCGTTCTCTTTCAGGGGAACAGTTCATCTCGTCAGTGTGTTGTTCTTTTGTGTTCAGTAGGTGACGACGATTGCGGCGGTACACCGCTCCTTCTGCGGTGCGAACGAGATATGAACGTTCAGTGTCAGCTGGTTGGATGACGACTGCTGGCTTCCAGTAGCCATGCTACTGGGGTCTCTCTTGTCTGCTTTTGCTTTGTCCATGAGTGATTTAGCGATCTGCACAGATTTTTCAGCAAGGCCATTACTTTGAGGGTAATGTGGGCTTGTGGTGACGTGTGTGAACTCCCATGCTTTTGTGAAGTATTCAAACTCATTTGATTTGTAACAGGGCCCATTGTCAGATATTAAAGTCTCTACAATGCCATGCCTGGCAAAGGCTGCTTTCAGCTTGTGTATCACAGCTGCAGATGTGGTGCTGTGAAGCTTGTCGAGTTCGTAGTATCTGCTGTAGTAGTCCACTGTTATAATGTAGTCCTCGTTGTTCCACGTGAACAGATCGGTTGCCACGACCTGCCAGGGTCGGTCTGGGATACGGTGAGGTAACATTGGCTCTTTGGTGTTTGAGGGGCGTCGTTCAAGACAGGTGGGGCATTTACCAACCATGTCCTCTATTTGTTTGCACATTCCGGGCCAAAACAAAATGTCCCGTGCTCTCTGTTTGCACTTTTCCATGCCCATGTGTCCAGCATGGATCTTTGTCAAAATCTCTTCTCTGAGACTGGTAGGAATGATGATTTTCTCTCCTTTGAAAATTATTCAGTTGATCTGTGATAGTTCGTCACGATGGTTCCAGAACTCTGAGACGCTCTGAGGGCATTTTCTCCTCTCCTCAGGCCATCCTGACTGTATGACTTTCCTCAGCTGTGTGAGTTGTGTGTCTTTTTCTGTTTCTGCTCGGATCTCCTTCAGTTTTGTGTCACTAACTGGTAAGTTGCTGTACACAGTGTGCACCTGCATGTCCATGCCTTCACTGAGGCTGCTGTCCTTGTAGGTAAGAAACTTCCTGGAGAGTGTGTCTGCGACAGGGATGTCTTTGCCTGGACGGTGAGTGATTGTGAAGTCGTATTTTTGTAGTTGAAGGATCATTCTCTGTAGCCTTGGCGGGGCTGCGGCTAACGGTTTCCTCATGATTGACTCGAGGGGCTTGTGGTCTGATTCCACAATGACTTGTCGTCCATAGACATACTGATGGAAACGCTTACATCCGAACAGAATGGCGTACAGCTCCTTTTCGATTTGAGCGTAGTTGATTTCACAGTCTGTGAGAGATTTGGAAGCGTAGCCGATGGGTTTTCCTTCTTGCAGTAGCACTGCCCCTAGTCCATACTTTGACGCGTCCACCTGGAGTCTGAGCTCTTTGTTGGGGTCGTAGTAGGCAAGGATTGGTCCTGGTTCTCTCGTGATCAAGTCTTTCACTTTCTGGAAAACTATGTCGTGTTGGTTGTCCCAGAGGAACTCACTGGACTGCATTAGCAGCTGACGCAGGGGTGCATTAGCATTGGAGAGGCTGGGTGCGAACTTGGCTAAGTAGTTGACCATGCCAAGCACTGTTTCCAGCTCTGCGCGGTTCTTCCATGATCATCTTTAGAATGACCTCACCACCTGGGTGGTCTTAACCAATCATAGCACAGTATGATATGACAGTATAATGCATCCAATTACAATTCAGTATGCTGACACATATGAACATTACAGACGCTCGGTCCTTTCCCAAACTCCGGGCCGTGGGGCTGGAAGACTGAAATTGTTCCATTGAAACAGCACTGGAACAGCTCCCTTCTTCAGACGTCTGCGCCCAGCTGGAGTCGGAGGGTCTATCACATCTTAACTTAGAAAGTGTCGGCTGCAGACTCGTGTGTATGTTGTAAGAAGGTTGACTCGTCGAATGCTAATCACCCACCGTTTATGTAATTCACTGTCTTTGGGAAAAGTAAAAACACTAACAGAAGAATTGCATCTGGCAGACACTGTACATTGCGGCACACAGCAGTGATGGCTGGAAAAGCTGTCATCCCGTTTTTGAAAGGACACTTTCGTACGTTTACACGTCATCGTGTTATAAGTCAAGACAAAGTATTACAAGTAAAAACATTAACATAAATATTCAGATAAACAACAACAACGACGAAAATTAACCGTTTCGGATGTTTTTGACGACAAGCATTCAATGCTAGAATACGGTAGCACAGCATTCTACGATAACCGGAAGTTTACATCCATCCTGAGATTGAACCGGAAATACGTCATGCTCACCTGTGCATATCGCCTATTAAAGTAAAATCATACACTATAAAAAAAGATATTGAAAGCTGTGATGTAAACAGGAAGTTTCGGTACAATTTTATAAATGCCGACAGATAATTCCTTCGTTCGACATGGTGTGATCTTTTTGTGTCTGTAAAATTAATTATGCGAGAAATGGCAGTGGAAATATTGATATAATAACAACCATCACATCAATGTAAACTTAGAGTCACGCAATTATATATTGTGTGGTCTTCCCACTACGACTAGGGAAACCATGCAGTTTATTAGTTTACAGATTGAATAATTTATGATGAACTTCACAGGGCGGTGAAAGTGCACAGTGATCTTGATGCTCCTTTCCAATAAATATCGAGGGTCTGATTCTGGTGACATGATGATCGATGCTTGACTGCCGTTTGACAAATAAAAATATTCTTGCCCTTATTCATAATAATTTCATCATGTAGACTACTTGTATCTGCGAATTGGCTAGAGCACACGTGCCAAGACCAGAGTTTTTGTGACAAAACTATCTATAGAGTTAAAAATGCGATGGAAACACATTGAACTTTAGATTTTTATTCGGTACATGAAAACTTAAGCGAAAAAGTACATTTTGTGTGAACTACGTCATCACGCACTGATTTTTATCTACAAGTCTGTTTGGTGGAAAAATGCGCATATTTTCTTTATGCAGATTTTAGGATATTCGCATGAAAATATGTACCCAATTGGATGGAAACCTAGCTATTGAGTTATAATTACATTGTGTTTTCTTTGAAAAGATGGGCCTGGCTGAGAATATTCAATTTTTTGCCTGAGTGTGCCACTGTTTACCGCAATTTTCTGGATTATCTTGTGACCAGAACAAAACGATTTATTTTACTAATCTAAAGATTGAAATAAATGTTGCTTCTTTAAAAAGATGGGCCTGGCTGACATGGACTGTTTCCTCACCTTATTCCCATTGTGGTTATTCATGGTTGTTGGTTATTTACCAGGAAACAAGAAGTAAAAACGAAACAAGGACTGAAGCAATAGCCTCCTTATTTTACTCATCTAGATATTTAATTAAGGTGTTTCTTTGAAAAGATGGGCCTGGCTGACATGAAAACTACATTAAGGGGAAAGGATTCACAGACACAGAGGCTGATTATCTTTCTGCACATCTCTTTATTTACAATGCTGGCTGCCATGTTTAACACAAAGCCTGGACATTGAATGCTATCTCAATTTACTCAGAAAAGTAACATAAGTAGGCCTACATTATCACAGTGAGGTCAAACAGATGTGTGTGTGTGTGTTAGTCAGATTACCCAGTGTCCACAGCAACACTATTGATTATTCTGTATCCCCAGTGCATGCTCTCACTAACTGTCATCTTTTCTCTGTCTCCCCTTCCGGGGGGCCTGAGGCTCTTGGACCGCAACTGAGTGCACCCTGGCCTGACACCTGGACGTGCCTGGCCCAATCCCACCTGGCCCCCCTCTACCTGCTACCTGCCAGTTTCTGCCTCCACTGGTTATTTTCCTGGTTATTTTACCTCAAGTCGCTGACTCCCCCCACACACCCACACACCCAGAAACTTGGATTCCATGACTTACTATGACATCTTTATGAAAAGCCATCTGACCATAGGGTCTTGAATGTATACTTTTATACGGTCTGTATCTTTGTAATACAGCAAGTCAAATAAAGATGGTCTGAAGACAAACTCTTATTCCATCATGTAACCTTGCACTGTTGAAGAGCAGTCTCACTTTTGGATGTGATGCATTGGTGCAATTATTTATTTATCCCAGGAATTAAGGCATGTCAAGGAATTAAGGCTTAATGTCTGCTTATCTGCACAACACGCTATGTAGGATACTTACCATTCTATAGGCTACAGATTTGAGTCACCACTAGAAAAGTTATTTTTGTTATAGTGCATTCGGAAAGTATTCAGACCCTTTGACTTTTTCCACATTTTGTTACGTTACAGCCTTATTCTAAAATTGATTAAATCGTTTTCCCCCCTCATCAATCTACACACAATACCCCATAATGACAAAGCAAAAACGTTTTTTTAGAAATGTTTGCAAATGTATATTTTTTTTTTTGTTGAAATATTACATTTACATAAGTATTCAGACCTTTTACTCAGTACTTTGTTGAAGCACCTTTGGCAGCGATTACAGCCTAGAGTCTTCTTGGGTATGACGCTACAAGCTTGGCACACCTGTATTTGGGGAGTTTCTCCCATTCTTCTCTGCAGATCCTCTGTAGCTCTGTCAGGTTGGATGGGGAGCATCGCTGCACAGCTATTTTCAGGTCTTTCCAGAGATTTTCGATCTCCACAGAGGAACTCTGGAGCTCTGTCAGAGTGACCATCGGGTTCTTGGTCACCTCCCTGACCAAGGCCCTTTTCCCCTGATTGCTCAGTTTGGCTGGGCGGTCAGCTCTAGGAAGAGTCTTGGTGGTTCCAAACTTCTTCCATTTAAGAATGATGGAGGCCATTGTGTTCTTGGGGACCTTCAATGCTACAGAAATGTTTTGGTACCCTTCCCCAAATCTGTGCCTCGACACAATCTTGTCTCGGAGCTCTACGGACAATTCCTTCGACCTCATGGCTTGGTTTTTTCTCTGACATGCACTGTCAACTGTGGGACCTTATATAGACAGGTGTGTGCCTTTCCAAATCATGTTCAATCAATTGAATTTACCACAGGTGGACTCCAATAAAGTTGTAGAAACATCTCAAGGATGATCAATGGAAACCGGATGCACCTGAGCTCAATTTTGAGTCTCATAGCAAAGGGTCTGAATACTTACAGAAATAAGGTATTTCTGTTTTTTATGTTATAAATTTGCAAAAAATTCTAAAAACCTGTTTTTGCTTTGTCATTATGGTGTACAGTGTGTAGATTGATGAGTGAAAAAATAATTTAATCAATTTTAGAATAAGGCTGTAACGTAACAAAATGTGGAAAAAGTCTGAATACTTTCTAATTGATCACATTATTAATTAACCTTGGTTTTCTGCACGTTAACATCAGAAGCCTCCTTCCTAAATTTGAGTAATTCACTACGTTAGCACACTCCGCCAACCCTGATGTACTAGCAGTGTCTGAATCCTGGCTTAGGAAGGCCACCAAAAATTCAGACATTTCCATCCCCAACTACAACATTTTCCGTCTAGATAGAACTGCCAAAGGGGGTGGAGTTGCAATCTACTGTAGAGATAGCCTGCAGAGCTCTATCATACTATCCAGGTCTGTGCCCAAACAGTTTGAGCTCCTACTTCTAAAAATCCACCTTTCCAGAAATAAGTCTGTCACTGTTGCCGCTTGCTACAGACCCCCCTCTGCCCCCAGCTGTGCCCTGGACACCATATGTGAATTGATTGCCCCCCATCTATCCTCAGAGTCCGTACTGCTTGGTGACCTAAACTGGGATATGCTTAACACCCCGGCCATCCTACAATCCAAACTAGACTCAATCTCACACAAATTATCAAGGAACCTACCAGGTACAACCCTAAATCCGTAAACATGGGCACCCTCATTGATATCATCCTGACTAACTTACCCTCTAAATACACCTCTGCTGTCTTCAACCAGGATCTCAGCGATCACTGCCTTATTGCCTGCATCCGTAACGGGTCCGCGGTCAAACGACCACCCCTCATCACTGTTAAACGCTCCCTAAAACACTTTAGCGAGCAGGCCTTCCTAATTTACCTGGCCCAGGTATCCTGGATGGATATCGATCTCATTCCGTCAGTAGAGGATGCCTGGTTGTTCTTTAAAAGTGCTTTCCTCTCAATCTTAAATAAGCATGCCCCATTCAAAAAATTCAGAACTAAGAGCAGATATAGCCCCTGGTTCTCCTCAGACTTGACTGCCCTTGACCAGCACAAAAACATCCTGTGGCGTACTGCATTAGCATCGAATAGCCCCCGCGATATGCAACTTTTCAGGGAAGTTAGGAACCAATATACACAAGCAGTTAGGAAAGCAAAGGCTAGCTTTTTCAAACAGAAATTTGCATCCTGTAGCACTAACTCCAAAAAGTTTTGGGACACTGTAAAGTCCATGGAGAATAAGAGCACCTCCTCACAGCTGCACTGAGGCTAGGAAACACTATCACCACCGATAAATCTACAATAATCGAGAATTTCAACAAGCATTTTGCTACGGCTGGCCATGCTTTCCACCTGGCTACCACTACCCCGGCCACCAGCTCTGCACCCTCCGCTGCAACTTGCCCATGCCCCCCCCCCCCCCCCCCCCCCCCCCCTGGACCCTTTCTTTCTAAAATTAGCAGCCTAAATTGTCGCAACCCCTATTACTAGCCTGTTCAACCTCTCTTTCGTAACGTCTGAGATCCCCAGAGATTGGAAAGCTGCCACGGTCATCCCCCTCTTCAAAGGGGGTGACACTCTAGATCCAAACTGTTACAGACCTATATCCATCTTGCCCTGCCTTTCGAAAGTTTTTGAAAGCCAAGTTAACAAACAGATCACCGACCATTTCGAATCCCACCGTACCTTCTCCGCTATGCAATCCGGTTTGCGAGCTGGTCATGGGTGCACCTCAGCCACACTCAAAGTCCTAAACGATATTATAACCGCGATCGATAATAGACAGTACTGTGCAGCCATCTTCATCGACCTGGCCAAGGCTTTCGACTCTGTCAACCACTGCATTCTTATTGGCAGACTAAATAGCCTTGGTTTCTCAAATGACTGCCTCGCCTGGTTCACCAACTACTTCTCAGATAGAGTTCAATGTGTCAAATCGGAGGGCCTGTTGTCTGGACCTATGGCAGTCTCTTTGGGGGTGCCACAGGGTTAAACTCTTGGGCCGACCCTTTTCTCTGTGTATATCAATGATGTCGCTCTTGCTGCTGGTGACTCTCAGATCCACCTCTATGCAGACGACACCCTTTTGTATACATCTGGCCCTTCATTGGACACTGTGTTAACAAACCTCCAAATGAGCTTCAATGCCATACAACACTCCTTCCGTAGCCTCCAACTGCTCTTAAACACTAGTAAAACTAAATGCATGCTCTTCAATCGAACGCTGCTGGCACCCGCCCACCCGACTAGAATCACTACTCTCGACGGGTCTGACCTAGAGTATGTGGACAACTTCAAATACCTAGGTGTCTGGTTAGACTGTAAACTCTCCTTCCAGACTCACATTAAGCATCTCCAATCCAAAGTTAAATCTAGAATCGGCTTCCTATTTCGCAACAAAGCCTCCTTCACTCATGCTGCCAAACATGCCCTCGTAAAACTGACTATCCTACCGATCCTTGACTTCGGCGATGTCATTTACAAAATAGCCTCCAACACTCTACTCAGAAAATTGGATGTAGTCTATCACAGTGCCATCCGTTTTGTCACCAAAGCCCCATATACTACTCACCATTGTGACCTGTACGCTCTTGTTGGCTGGTCCTCACTACATATTCGTTGCCAAACCCACTGGCTCCAGGACATCTATAAATCACTGCTAGGCAAATCCCTGCCTTATCTTAGCTCACTGGTCACCATAGCAACACCCACCCGTAGTATGCGCTCCAGCAGGTATATCTCACTGGTCATCCCCAAAGCCAACACCTCCTTTGGCCGCCATTACTTCCAGTTCTCTGCTGCCAATGACTGGAACGAACTGCAAAAATCTCTGAAGCTGGAGACTCTTATCTCCCTCACTAACTTTAAGCATCAGTTGTCAGAGCACCTTACCGATCACTGCACCTGTACACAGCCCTTCTGAAATTAGCCCACTCAACTACCTCATCCCCATATTGTTATTTATTTTGCTAATTTGCATCCCAGTATCTCTATTTGCACATCATCTCTTGCACATCTATCATTCCAGTGTTAATACTAATTGTAATTATTTTGCACTATGGCCTATTTATTGCCTTACCTCCATAACTTGCTACATTTGCACACACTGTATATATATTTTCTGTGGTATTTTTGACTTTATGTTTTGTTTTACCCCATATGTAACTCTGTGTTGTTGTTTTTAATCGCAGTGCTTTGCTTTATCTTGGCCAGGTCGCAGTTGTAAATGAGATCTTGTTCTCAACTGGCTTACCTGGTTAAATAAAGGTGAAATTAATTTTTAAAAAATTATCTAACAATTAAAATCCTTATTATTTTGTAAGAAATGTAAGGTCTTTTTACATGTTGCAATGAAGTTTACTAAAGTAGAAGCTCATCTATTGTTTGTAGGTATTTTCACTTGGTAATCAGTAGTAGGCCTAAGTAAATATATAGACATTTCTAAATCCTGTGTAACACCTAGTAACTACATTGTATTTATGCAGATATTACATGTACTCTGTGGTATACTAGTGTGTCTATTTTTCACTTGGATGGTGCTTTCAGAAGCTGACGATTAGATTGTCAGGATGGGTAACGTACTTTGCAGGTACACTATAATTACAAGTCAGTACCCCTCAAGATAAAATGAAGTGTAACTAACTAAATCCTGTGTAACAACTTGTAATTACAAGGCTTCCCTTGACACTTTTTTTGGGTGCGCCAGGACCATTCGCAGTTGAGCTTGCCCAGTTTAGCTCAACGCTGATTGGAATATTTTTAATACTTTTTTTGTCAAGAGAGGCCAGATGCTCGCTGGCTTCCCTTGCCTTCAATGCTACGGGCGGCAACAATGTCATACTTGTTTGGACCAGACAGCATTAGACAGATGGCTACACGTTGAGAGACAGAGGGGTGCTGTTTCACTCGCTAGGATGCTTTGTCCTGTGAGATACATTCAGCCTCTTGTGAATTGAAGGGAAATTATGAAACACAGAGAGACGAAAGATTTTTATTTTTATTTTAATATTATTGGTAAATTTTTTGGGGAAGCCTGGCTTCCCTTGGCATCCATGAATGCACACCACTAGTTGTTACAGTTAACTACAATACTTGTTACAGTGTAATTACACATGTAATTACACTGTAATATGGACCTCTTAAAAGGAAGTGTTACCCAGTAGGCTATAGGCCCAATACATTATCACTGCAAATAGGCAGTGCTTGAATTGCCATGCTATTGTTGTTCTTCTCAGACCATTTTGAAATTATACTTTTAAAATGTAGCAGTGGAGGCTGCTGAGGGGAGGACGGCTCATAGTAATGGCTGGAATGAAGTCAATGGAATGATATCAACCACATGGAATCCACATGTTTCATACCATTCCATTGACTCCATTCCAGCCATTATTATGAGCCTTCCTCCCCTCAGCAGCCTACACTGAATTGTAGGTATATGATCACACTGGTAATAGATCAGTTGTTGTATTACTTGTGAGGCACAGCTGAGTTAGCATAATAATTTGCTTTATTTTTTTACTGGACTGATGGCCTACATCTGATGGTCAGTCTGAGGAGAGGGAGCAGCGACTCACCGTCCCTCCGCTGAGAAAAGGGGACACAGTCTTCCAGCTGATGGAAAAACTCAAGTCGCACATCATTATTTTTGCCTCATGCACCAATTCATGTTGTTACTCCTATGACCAGAGAAAGTGAAATATTTATAGATATTAAAAAATACACAAGTCGCTAATAACAACACAAGCTTATCGGAACAATTTGCTATAGTCATTCATTGCAGCTGCAGTGCTGGTTGTAGCGTGGGTGGAAGTAGGGAGAACACGCATTGTATGGCTTATTAAAGTGTTGAACAAAGTGTAGACAGTGCTGAATAACAATTTAAACATGAACTTACTCATAAAAACAGCAGCTCTTTGCTGTATTCGTTGAGTCTCTCTCTTGTCATGGTTTTAAAAGTTTTGAAATCGCAGTATCAACTTTGCTGTGCGTTCAAGCTTCTTTTATACATTTACAGTCTATGGCTCAGGGAAACTGTGCAGACACGGTGATCTGCGCTATCTGATTGGCCAGCGGTAGCCCTACAGGTGCACTTGATTTGCTCTCCGAGCCTGCCAGATAGGCGGAGTTCTACCTTCAGACACATGAAATGGTTCAAAATGGGAACACTTTACCTTCCCGGCGCTAGGGCTGCTGAATCAAGTGCACCTACTGCCAACAGCGCGAAACAAATACAAAAAATAGGACCGCAAGGCTTTATCATTGGGTTGGTGACCACTGCCTTATTCCAATGGATCAGGTTATCTCACCACACCGGCCCTTTGATAATCTAGCTAACATTAGCTAACGTTGGTGATGATGTCAATGTGAAATAAGAACCTTAGCTAACTGCTTTCGGGACTTAAACATTTCAATGGATAACATTAAATGGAAAGTTCAATGTAATAGCCTACACATTCTTACCTTGGAAAGCGTACCTGCATGGTGTGTCTTTGTGTTGTGTGTCGTTGTCTTAAGTGTTTTCCTGATGGTCGGGATTCAGGAATGGGTGGTGGTGGTGTGTCTCTCTAGCTTCTTGGGACGTTTTACAATTGAGCTTGTTTTATAAATCATGAGCAAGTTTTACATCAATTCATGCACACATTTTAGTAATTTGTGAGCATGTTTTATAATTCGTGAGCTCGTGTTATAAAATCATGAGCATGTCTTTTTTGTATATACAGTGAGGGAAAAAAGTATTTGATCCCCTGCTGATTTTGTACGTTTGCCCACTGACAAAGAAATGATCAGTCTATAATTTTAATGGTAGGTTTATTTGAACAGTGAGAGACAGAATAACCACAAAAAAATGCAGAAAAAAACATGTCAAAAATGTTATAAATTGATTTGCATTTTAATGAGGGAAATAAGTATTTATATAAGGAATTTTTTGTTGTTATTCTGTCTCTCACTGTTCAAATAAACCTACCATTAAAATTATAGACTGAACATTTCTTTGTCAGTGGGCAAACGTACAAAATCAGCAGGGGATCAAATACTTTTTTCCCTCACTGTACTTTTGTTTTTATTGAAGAACACACACTCAAAAAAACGGTCTGGCAGGTACAGCACACATCATACATACATCAGGTTAGTTACAGTAACATCATCTTTGAATTAGACAATTTTCAAGTACGAATCCCATTTTTACAGTATTCCTGGCCACTCTCCCCATGTGTTCTTAAAGTAAAGGTCATACGCTCCATATAGTGTATTTCTTTAACAATGTCTACCCATTGTGTCACGGTCTTTTTGTAGCCATTTCCTTCAACAGTCACTTGTCTCTATTGTTTAAGTTATCAGGTATTTCACCCAAATACAATGAAATGAATGTTTGTTCTATGTCAAAACCCATTATATTTGCAATGTTAGATCTTATTTCTCCCCTCAATAGTGGGGCAGGACCAAAATATATGAGAGTGATCTGCCCTTGATAGCCCGCATTCTCTCCAACAAGGGTGTTGGGAGCCAGTCTGTTTTGATTTCAGTTTAGGTGTTATGAAGAAACGTATAACATTCTTCCAACAGAATGTGAGTTGGTAGAGCTTAATTGAGTCATAAATGTTTCATCAGTTATTTCAATGTTAAGTTCCTCCTCCCATTTCTGTTTAATATATTTTGTAGAGGGTTTATTTGAGGATAGAATACCCCGGTAAAGATTTGAAATAGTTTTTTTGACACTCCCCAAGTTGTATGCGTTAGTGAATATTTGGATCAATTTCTGAGGTGCCCGAGGGTCAATCACTTTTTTTTATTTTAAAAAGTAGTGTCGAACCTGCAGGTACCTGTAAAAATCGTGTTTTTCCAAGCCATGTTTTTTACTTTGGTATCATGAGCAGTGGCAATTTTAGCATGTAAATCTTGGTGTGGCAAACTCAAAATAAATGTTTAAATGCATGCCAGCAAAGCCACAACACAACACTAAACAATACATTAATTGGACTATAACGGTGACAAACGGTGCCCACAAACTGTTAGAGCCTACATAATGCTGTCCCAACAGCAGAGTCCCAACAGCAGTCCCAACACCTTACCACTGTTACACCTGGCTATCAGCGGAGCCTTGTCTGGCACTGAAACAGTTCATTCAGCCTCATTTACTGCCTTTTAAGAAAACATAGCTGATATGGCTGACCTGCTTAAACAAATGTGGTTTCTACTGACCATTGAGATGTACAAACTATGGCATAAGGGGACCACGAGCGGATAAGAGGCAATCTGTAATTTTGATTAAGACATGAATGAGCGAGCTAGGACGGACGTAGTCAATATAACTATTTTTTCAGCACTTTTGAAATGTACAGCGACAGAATTCAGAACATGGGCCGTTCTTACAGTATTCTCCCTGTACACCAAGTCAGAACCATATGATAAATAAAGAGGGCATATAAGCAGCCAATGAAAGCTCTTACAATATTCGATGATGACATTTCTCTAAAACAGGCTATAGGCTACATGTGCACCACCAAGTCAGAACAGCAGACTAAGTTATGAGGGGAAAAGGGACCAAATTATTAGGGTGAGGCACATGGCCACTAACGACTTACTACACAACATACACTTAGTATTACTTTCTTAGCTACAGTATACATATCTCCTTGGCATATTACATAATTTATGCAGCAGCATACAAGACATTTTTGGACTCACCTTGATGTGCTGTGCTCACACAGGAAGGTGGGCCGGCGGTCCTTCGTGGGCAAATTTAGTCATCAAAGTCTGGCATTCTCTGGATTTATGGTGCTCTCAAGACAACTGGGAACTCTGAAAAAAAACAAGGTCGAATCATGCCGATCTTCAGGTCGGAGCTCTAGAAATAGGCCTGAATTCCCGACTTGGAATTCCAAGTTGGATGACCGTTCAAAACGTATTTTCTCAGTCGGAGCTTGTTGTTTTGCAATGCTTGCAGTTAGCCACTGATTCCTTCCAAACCACTCATTGTTGAATTTGCAATTTCCAACTTGTTGTGTAATGTTTATGTCCAATGGCCAATGAGCACCGATATGTTTTATGTATAATTTCTCTTCATAATTTCTCTTCATAAGGATTGAAAATGATTTGCCAGTAGATTGTCCATTTGATTCATGATGATGACTGCAAGCTTGCAAAAATTTTGAAAGTATGATGTTGACATGATCAGTCCAATCAAAGCTACTGTAGATGTAACGTGATTTGACGTAATTTTATCTGTGGCAATGACCTTGAGCCTTCTTGGATGGGCACTTCCAAAGTAACTCTATGGCAGCACACAAGGGGTTTGAATTTTTCTGCTCTCCCCGTGATTTTGCTGTGACGTAGTGTCCCCATGAGTGACACAAGACTGAGCCAATCACAGCGCAACTAGAGAACATTACCAACCCCTACGCTCTGTATTTCCGCTGGCTGCCCCACCACCACAGAAAGCACTGAGCTAGGCTGAAACACCTGCATTTTGGAGCTGCCTTCCTCAAGAAAGCAAAAAAGAGCCCATGCGGCTTTATTATCTCAATGATTTATTTATTTTTACATTGTTTGCAAACTGATATGTGACACATATTAATTGCAAAATCACATGCAAAACAAGCAACAACAAATCAAAAAACGTTTGTATTTTATTTATTTTTTAGCTAAACAGGTGGGGCTCAAACCAGGCTCTGCCCCACCTGCCCTGAATGACAGGTCGCCACTGATCATGTTCATGTTTTATATCAATTCATGCACACATTTTAGTAATTCATGAGCATGTTTTATAATTTGTGAGCTCATATTATAAAACATGAGCACGTTATATAATTTGTGCGCTAGTTTAAAAAAACATCTCAGTCAATGTCACCTCCAGGGTGCCGTACATCTCTCAATTACTAAAGATTTTAAAATGATGTGTCTAATATGTGCTTCTTCGGTGAGTAAACTACTTGAAAGTAAACAACTTGGAAAAAGATCACTGTGGTAATTTCTGCTATTTGAGATTAATATGTTCATAGACAAAGTAATATGCATTAAAACAAGAAATTACTGGAAAATGTACTTCCTACCATTGATTTCATTTAGCTTATCAGTCACTGTCACAGAATCCCTTCCAAAAAGCCAATGTATGAATTATTGAATCATACAATAATTAGAGTGATGTTTATGTATTACTGCTGATCACACTGTCTCACACAATCATCACACACTTCTAAAGACAGATTGGTCTTGTCATCTTTTCATCTTCAGGTGTGAGTGTGCAATTCCTCATTTCTTGGACCTTTCATCAGGAAATGCTGCAGCAACTGGCCTTCTTCTGTGTCTTAGTTAATTTTCTCACCTTAGAAGAGAGTATATAGGTCAACCTTATTTGGAAAGTATTTATTGACCAAGAACTTTGACAAACACTACTAGTACATGACTATTCTGTCATGTCACTCATGTAACCCTTCAGTCTCCTACCTAAAAATATATTAGTTGATTACTCACAATCTCGTTTTGCAAAGCCCATGAGAGGTCAATTATTTATGTATATTTAAAGTAAACAGTGTAAAATGAGAATACACATACAGGTGTAGGATCTTAATTTGATCATCATGTTCTAGGAGAACTTGTAGTGTATTTTAGGTTTAAAAAGGCTTTCAGACTTGATTTTCCCTTTGAAAAATGTATCAACCCCTACAAAAATGTCCATTAATTATAATCCACATAATAATTCACATTTCCTGCTGTAGCAAACTGGCTCAAATTAAGATCCTACATCTGTACCATCCCAAATGTCCTTGGCTCAGCAATTTCCATGGTATCATTTACCTATGAAAGTGATTAAAAACCATTAGGGCTGTTTTCCCAGATCCAGATTAAGAATTCTGGACTAAAAAGCATGCTCATTAGAGAATCTATTGAAAGTGCTTTTTAGTCCAGGACCAGTGTTAATCTGGAAACCCAGTCTTTAAATGCCAATTATCACTGTAGATATTGTAGAATTGTTGGTCATCTCATCAGATTGATGAGAAGTAAAAGTAAAGCTGTAAAATATAAATACATATCATATCGTAATTATCGAGACATCATTCACCTGTGAATGCATTTTGAATAAAAACACAAAGCCATGTATGACAGTTATACATAATGAGGCTTCTGTAAGTGGTTTCATTCTGTGTTGACAAAACAGACTAACTTCAACTGCAGGCCTGTATGTAATGTATGACCAAACATGATCATTAAACACAATAAAAGTAAACTACCTTTGGCTGTTTGTTTTTCCTCCCTCTAATTTTTTTGATCGCTTTCTTATTGCGTGGACACACCAGTAGTCCCTTGCTCTCATGGAAGAGACAGTCCACTGTGAGTATTACATCACCTCTGGTCACTAGTCTGCTACTGTCAGGTACAACACACTCTGGATCGAAGGTGTGATGCAGCACTACCAGAATGACAGGTTTACCAGCTGTCAAGAGAGTGAGGGACAGACAAGAATAGGTAATAGTATCGAGTATTAACTACTGTAAACAGTAAATGAAAGTGTAATGAAAGTGTCAATCATTAGCATAAAAAAATGCTTCATTAATATTGATTACCTGGGATCTGCTGCAGTGCTGCTTTAATATCAGTCCCAGCACGAGAGACGATGGGACAGAAAGCCAGGGTCACATCCCTCTCCTCTAGTGACGTCACTTTAGTTAAGCCTCTTTTGGAAGTGAGACGATCAATTAATTCCTCATGAGACCCGAGAGTATTCCCAGTCAAAACAGAGAAGAATTTCTTAATCCTTGGTTCTACAGAGATAAAGGAAATGTCCATATTTTAGATCAAAGTGGCTAATATGAACATAGACTGGGGGGGGGGGGGGGCTGTTAGCAACGTTATAATTCTGACACTCACACAACTAGGGTGACAAATATATACATTTCAAAAGTATAATCACATAGCAAGTGAAATTGAAAATAAAGACCTGAAATTGAAATTAAAAACCACAGTGAAATTAAAAACCTCACAGTGTATTATGTTGTTACATAACTAGTACTTTAGTAATTCCTTTGTAATTGCATTGTAATGGAGTTCTTACACAAGTATTGTTCCTTACTCCACTTGTGTAACAACATAAACCACTCAACTCCATTACTGTGCAACAACAAAGTTATTGTAATTAAAAAAATAACAATTATGTTTGAGTATGCAAGATTCATCGAGTCATTCAGACCAATAACGCAACTTTCATTTCTGCATACGAATGCAAAACTAATGCATTTGTATTGGAGCTGGTGGGCAGGCCCGTGAACCCTAGCCCCAGCCTTATCTCTAACTCAGAGTTTAACCTAATCCCGGTCCCAGCCTCATCTGATTTTGAATTAACATTTTATGAACGCTAACTGCCTGTTTAGATAGAAAACATGTGCAAGAACAACTTTATAGCTAGCTAGCAGTAACTGTGATTACAGGTTAGATTTTGTCTTTTGAATTTGAGATAATTTGTGTCGGTGTTGGTGGGAAAGATGACACAAAGCAATTCACTGGTCCTCTATGTTCTTTTATTATTTTTCAAGGATATCACATTGGAAAATTGATATATGATGTGAAATGTTTACAACTGGCACTCCTCCTACAGCTGTGTAGTTATCATAGATTCATGTATAAATTGGAAACGTTTAATTGCCATAAGGCCAAGCATATTTCTATGAAATCGTTCTGTAAGAAGTGTATATGCCTCAGTATATATACACCTGTTCTGAAAGGCCCCAGAGTCTGCAACAACACTAACCAAGGGGCACCACAAAGCAAGCGGCACCATGAAGACCAAGGAGCTCTCCAAAAAGGTCAGGGATAAAGATGTGGAGAAGTACAGATCAGGGTTGGGTTATAAAACAATATCAGAAACTTTGAACATCCCACGGAGCACCATTAAATCCATTATAAAAAAATGGAAACAACAAACCTGCCAAGAGAGGGCCGCCCACCAAAACTCACAGACCAGGCAAGGAGGGCATTAATCAGAGAGGCAACAAAGAGACCAAAGATAACCCTGAAGGAGCTGCAAAGCTCCACAGCGGAGATTGGAGTATCTGTCCATAGGACCACTTTAAGCTGTACACTCCACAGAGCTGGGATATACAGAAGAGTGGCCAGAAAAAAGCCATTGCTTAAAGAAATAAATAAGCAAACACGTTTGGTGTTCGCCAAAAGGCATGTGGGAGACTCCCCAAACATATGGAAGAAGGTACTCTGGTCAGATGAGACTAACATTTAGCTTTTTGGCCATCAAGGAAAACGCTATGTCTGGCGCAAACCCAACACCTCTCATCACCCCGAGAACACCATCCAGTGAAGCATGGTGGTGGCAGCATCATGTTGTGGGGATGTTTTTCATCGGCAGGGACATGGAAACTGGTCAGAATTGAAGGAACGATGGATGGCGCTAAATACAGGGAAATTCTTGAGGGAAACCTGTTTCAGTCTTCCAGAGATTTGAGACTGGGACGGAGGTTCACCTTCCAGCAGGACAATGACCCTAAGTACACTGCTAAAGCAACACTCAAGTGGTTTAAGGGGAAACATTTAAATGTCTTGGAATGGTCTAGTCAAAGCCCAGACCTCAATCCAATTGAGAATCTGTGGTATGACTTAAAGATTGCTGTACACCAGCAGAACCCATCCAACTTGAAGGAGCTGGAGCAGTTTTGCCTTGAAGAATGGGCAAAAATCACAGTGGCTAGATGTGCCAAGCCTATAGAGACATACCCCAAGAGACTTGCAGCTGTAATTGCTGCAAAAGGTGGCTCTACAAAGTATTGACTTTGGGGGGATGAATAGTTATGCAAGCCACTGTACATCATCTCTGGTCACTAGTCTGCTACTGGCAGATACAATGTAGTCTGAGTTGAAGGTGTGATGCAGCACTACAAGAATGACAGGTTTACCAGCTGTCAAAAAGGAAACACGTGTGTCAATAGCCATTGATGAAATTTCAATTATAATATAATACAATAATAAATCACTCAAGGAATCTACTTTCCACATATTTAAGTGCTGAACATATTCAGGATTCTGTCCCGATGCCTAAATGAATTACCTGGAATCTGCAGCAGTGCTGCTTCAATATCAGTCCCAATACTAGAGACCATGGGACAGAAAGCCAGCATGACATCACTTTTCTGAAGTGACATCCCTTTAGTTAAGCCTCTTTGGGTGAGACGCATTGTAAAGTCGTCTTCAAACGTCCCAGTATTCCCAACCACAAAAGTGATGAACTTCTTCTTTCCTGGCATTATAGACATAGAGTGCAGTAAACTCAAGAGGGGATGGGTGACCCTGACATGCTCTTTGACATTGTTTCTCAACCTCTTTAGATAACATTCCAGCCACCTGTTTCCTAGTTAGACTATCTTGGTATCGCCCTCAAACATTAGGCAACGTACTATATTCTACATACTGTAGCGACCTTGGTTTATAAGAGATCGCATATCCACTGGAGCATGCTTTTGTGGCACAGTCGATTTCCGCGGGGCTAGGGGCCAGAAGGTTGAGGGTTCGGGCCGCACTCTCTACCTGTTTCATTACACTGGGTCATTACACAGGGGACGCTACAATACTATTACACATATAGGCTTGTAGTATAAATGACACAATTATTAAATGAAATGATGTATTGATGAAAATTACCTCTGTGTTCCATTGTGGTTCTGTAGGAAAAATAAACGAATATTAATAAAGTATTCGTTTTCGCATAACAACCATTGACTGTTTCTGTGTGACTGTTTCCAACAAGAATCTTTCACTTTCACTATTAGGCCTAATCGTAAAAGCAATATCAGTTTAGATCCAATTTAGCCTCTTATCTAGGAATACATGTATTTATATTTCTACGCCAAACTGCAACATAGCTCCTTTACTCCTTTACACATGTTTAATGCATCGAACAGTTCAACGAATAAAATATGAATGTTGGATGTTTGAAGGATGTCCACCCGCTAAAGAATTTATAAACATTAAACCCTAGTCTAATTTAATCGATTTGACATTTCCCAGGACATACCGTCAACAACCATAGACACAGCCGAATGTTTAATAATTGCAGTAACTTTGATATTAATCACTTAGCTTAATGTAAATTGGAGGTGTGTTTGAGCAAATAAACATGCTTTACCTTGTAGCTGTTCTTGCCAGTTGATCTCTTTGATAATAAGAGAAAGTGAAACTAACAGCATATGTGAGTGAGGAGGGAGGGAGGGAGGAGCTGGGTAGCCGGTTGACGTTCATTTCATTGCGGTCAGAGTCGGAGTAATCTCAAACACCCGATTAGACTACAATCAACCCGTTAAAAGGTGGAAATAATTTTACCAATCACACCATTCATATGTGGTCTCCCACGCGCCACATACAGGGCATTCGGAAAGTATTCAGACCCCTTGTTCCACATGGTACATTACAGCCTTATTCTAAAATGGATTACAAAAAAAAAGAACCCACATCAATCTACACATAGTACCCCATAATAACAAAGCGAAAACACGTTTTTAGAAATTTTTGCAAATGTAGAAAAAATAAAACTGAAATATCTTATTTACAGAACCTTTGCTATGAGACTCGAAATATAGCTCAGGTGCATCCTGTTTCCATTGATCATTCTTGAGATGTTTCTACAACTTGATTGGAGTCCAATTGTGGTAAATTCAATTGATTAGACATGATTTGGAAAGGCACACAAATCAAATCAAATCAAATGTTATTTGCCACAAGCGCAGAATACAACAGGTGTAGATCTTACAGTGAAATGCTAACTTACAAGCCCTTAACCAACAATGAAGTTTTAAGAAAATAAAAAGTAAAAAATAGATAAGTAAAAAATATATATACAGGGGGTACCGGTTAGTCGAGGTAATTGAGGTAATATGTACATGTGGGTAGAGTTAAAGGGACCGTGTAGCTCAGTTGGTAGAGCATGGCATTTGCAACGTCAGGATTGTGGGTTCGATTCCCACGGGGGGCCAGTATGAAAAAAAAATGTATGCACTCACTAACTGTAAGTCGCTCTGGATAAGAGTGTCTGCTAAATGACTAAAATGTAATAATAAACAGAGTAGCAGCAGCGTAAAAGAGGGAGGGAGAGGGTGGGTGCAATGCAAATAGTCCGGGTAGCCATGATTAGCTGTTCAGGAGTCTTATGGCTTGGGAGCAGAAGCTGTTAAGAAGCCTTTTGGACCTAGACTTGGCGCTCTGGTACCACTTGCCGTGCGGTAGCAGAGAGAACAGTCTATGACTAGGGTGGCTGGAGTCTTTGACAATTTTAGGGCCTTCCTCTGACACCGCCTGTTATGGAGGTCCTGGATGGCAGGAAGCTTGGCCCCAGTGATGTACTGGGCCGTACGCACTACCTTCTGTAGTGCCTTGCGGTCGGAGAACGAGCAGTTGCCATACTAGGCGGTGATGCAACCAGTCAGGATGCTCTCGATGGTGCAGCTGTATAACTTTTTGAGGATCTGAGGACCCATGTCAAATCTTTTCAGTCTCCTGAGGGGGAATAGGCTTTGTTGTGCCCTCTTCACAACTGTCTTGGTGTGTTTGGACCATGATAGCTTGTTGGTGATGTGGACACCAAGGAACTTGAAGCTCTCAACCTGTTCCACTACAACCCCGTCGATGAGAATGGGGGCGTGCTCAGTCCTCTTTTTTTTCTGTAATCCACAATCATCTCCTTTGTCTTGATAACGTTGAGGGAGAGGTTGTTATCCTGTCACCACACGGCCAGGTCTCTGACCTCCTCCCTATAGGCTGTCTCATCGTTGTCGGTGATCAGGCCTACCACTGTTGTGTCGTCGGCAAACTTAATGATGGTGTTGGAGTCGTGCCTGGCCATGCAGTCATGGGTGAACTGGGAGTACAGGAGGGGACTGAGCACGCACCCCTGAGGGGCCCCCGTGTTGAGGATCAGCGTGGCAGATGTGTTGTTACCTGCCCTTACCACCTGGGGGCGGCCCATCAGGAAGCCCAGTATCCAGTTGCAGAGGGAGGTGTTTAGTCCCAGGGTCCTTAGCTTAGTGATGAGCTTTGAGGGCACTATGGTGTTGAACGCTGAGCTGTAGTCAATCAATAGCATTCTCACATAGGTGTTCCTCTTGTCCAGGTGGGAAAGGGCAGTGTGCAGTGCAATAGAGATTGCATCATCTGTGGATCTGTTGGGGCGGTATGCAAATTGGAGTGGGTCTAGGGTTTCTGGGATAATGTTGTTGATGTGAGCAATGACCAGCCTTTCAAAGCACTTCATGGCTACAGACGTGAGTGCTACGGGTCGGTAGTCATTTAGGCAGGTTATCTTAGTGTTCTTGGGCACAGGGACTATGGTGGTCTGCTTCAAACATGTTGGTATTACAGACTCAGTCTGTAATTGTAAGTTCCCACAGTTGACAGTGCATGTATAAGGTCCCACAGTTGACAGTACATGTCAGAGCAAAAACCAAGCCATGAGGTCGAAGGAATTGTCCGTAGAGCTCTGAGACAGGATTGTGTCGAGGTAAGATCTGGGGAAGGGTACCAAAAAAAATCTGCAGCATTGAAGGTCCCCAAGAACACAGTGGTCTCCATCATTCTTAAATGGAAGAAGTTTGGAACAACCAAGACTCTTCTTAGAGCTGGCCGCCCGGCCAAACTGAACAATCGGGGGAGAAGAGCCTTGGTCAGGGAAGTGACCAAGAACCTGATTGTCACTCTGAAAGTGCTCCAGAGTTCCTCTGTGGAGATGGAAGAACCTTTCAGAAGGACAACCATCTCTGCAGCACTCCACCAATCAGGCCTTTATGGTAGAGTGGCCAGACGTAGACGGCGCTCCTCAGTAAAAGGCACATGACAGCCCACTTGGAGTTCGCCAAATGGCCCCTAAAGACTCTCAGACCATGAGAAACAAGATTCTTTGGTCTGATGAAACCAAGATTGAACTCTTTGTCCTGAATGCCAAGCGTCACGTCTGGAGGAAACCTGGCACAATTCCTACGGTGAAGCATGGTGGTGGCAGCATCATGCTGTGGGGATGTTTTTCAACGGCAGGGACTGGGAGACTAGTCAGGATCGAGGGAAAGATGAATGGAGCAAAGTACAGAGAGATCCTTAGTGAAAACCTGCTCCAAAGAGCTCAGGACCTCAGACTGGGGCGAAGTTTCAACTTACAACAGGACAACAACCCTAAGCACACAACCAAGACAACGCAGGAGTGGCTTCGGGACAAGTCTCTGAATGTCCTTGAGTGGCCCCGCCAGAGCCCGGACTTGAACCCGATCTAACATCTCTGGAGAGACCTGAAAATAGCTGTGCAGCGACACTCCCCATCCAACCTGACAGAGCTTGAGAGGATCTGCAGAGAAGAATGGGAGAAACTCCCCAAATACATGCGTGCCAAGCTTGTGGCGTCATACCCAAGAAGACTCAAGGCTGTAATCGCTGCCAATAGTGCTTCAACAAAGTACTGAGTAAAGGGTCTGAAAACGTAAGTAAATGTAATATTTCAGTTTTTTTTTTTTATATAAATGTGCAAACAATTCAAATTTTTGCTATGTCAATATGGGGTATTGTGTGTAGATTGATGAGGGGACAAAATAATTGTACCCATTTTAGAATAAGGCTGTAACGTAACAACACATCCTCTGTAGCTCAGCTGGTAGAGCATGGCGCTTGTAACGCCAAGGTAGTGGGTTCGATCCCCGGGACCACCCATAAACAAAACAAAAAATTAACAAAAAATAAATAAAAATGTATGCACGCATGACTGTAAGTCGCTTTGGATAAAAGCGTCTGCTAAATGGCATATTATTATTATTATTATAACACATGGAAAAAGTGAAGGGGTCTGAATACTTTCCGAATGCACTGTATGTGGTACGTCATACCTTTGAATGGTGATTCTGAACCATACGTCATACTGTGATTTTGATCGATTTTTGAGACTGAGTGCGCATGTTCACCATAGAAGCCAAAACCATAACATTTCGCATTCGTTTTTAGTTCAAAGTCCTGTTTTTTGAGCTTTTGATCGGCGGTGTACCGTGTTCTAACAACTTAAATATGGCATTGGCAAGTATAGTCTATTTTAGTAGTATTTAGTTTTAGCATGATTCTTATTAACGCCTGCTTGAATTATAACTTGGTGAGATGTTTAGACCCTGTGTCACGATCGTCTTGGAAAGGAGTAGACCAAAGCGCAGCGTGTTGCACGAACATGATGCTTTATTTAATTAAAGTGCAAAAACCAAAACAATAAACGATTTGTGAAGTCCACAGTGACAATGACTGACTAGGAACAAAAACCCACAAACACAAGGTGAAAACAGACAGTTTAAATATGGCTCCCAATCAGAGACAACGAGCCAACAGCTGACACTCGTTACCTCTGATTGGGAGTCACTCAAACAAAGAAACACAACAACCTAGAACAACCCAACCAAGAAACAGAACACAAAGAAACGAACACACCCTGGCTCAACATACAGAGTCCCGGAGCCAGAGCGTGACAGTACCCCCCCCTAAAGGCGCGGACTGCGACCGCGCCTCAATAAGGGCTACACAAGGGAGGGCTGGGTGGGCATACCTCCTCGGCGGCGGCTCTGGCTCCGGCCTTGCCCACCACCCTCCAATCAACCCCCCACAGCGCCCCTGGTCCGGTCTGACCCCGCTGGCTGGATCTGGACTGGACATTGACGGAGCGGATTGCTTACGCTCCGTTGTGGAGCAGCTGACCGGTCTTACCAGGCTGACGACTCGCACCCCAGGCTTGGTGCGAGTAGTAGGAATGGGCTGAACCAGGCTGACGACTCGCACCCCTGGCTTGGTGCGAGTAGCAGGAACGGGCTGAACCAGGCTGACGACTCGCACCCCTGGCTTGGTGCGAGTGGCAGGAACGGGCTGTACCAGGCTGACGACTCGCACCCCTGGCTTGGTGCGAGTGGCAGGAACGGGCTGGACCAGGCTGACGACGCACGCCGTAGGCTTGGTGCGTGGAGCAGGAACAGGCCGGACAGGGCTGGCGACGCACCCCGTAGGCTTGGTGCGTGGAGCAGGGACAGGCCGGGCTGGGCTGACGACGCATACCGTAGGCTTGGTGCGTGGAGCAGGAACAGGCCGGACAGGGCTGGCGACGCACACCGTAGACTTGGTGCGTGGAGCAGGAACAGGCCGGGCAGGGCTGGCGACGCACACCGTAGACTTGGTGCGTGGAGCAGGAACAGGCCGGGCAGGGCTGTCGACGCACACCGTAGACTTGGTGCGTGGAGCAGGAACAGGCCGGGCAGGGCTGTCGACGCACACCGTAGGTTTGGCGCGTGGAGCAGGAACTGGCCGGGCAGGGCTGTCGACGCACACCGTAGGTTTGGTGCGTGGAGCAGGAACAGGCCGGGCAGGACTGGCGACGCACACCGTAGGCTTGGTGCGAGAGGCAGGAACAGGCCGGACCGGGCTGGAGACGCGCACCGTCCATTTGGTGCGAGGGGCCGTAACAGGCCGGACCGTACTGGGGACACACACCACTGGCTCTACTCCGGGAACTGGAACGGGCCGGACCGGACTGGTAACACACCCCAGTACCTCTCGCCGTGCCTCTAAACCTCCTTTTCCTACTTTGACCAGTGGCCCCCGTAACCTGGTGGCCTTTTGAATACGCCCCTTCTCTGCCTCCGTCAGCCCCGTCGTCCATGCCCTGTGCCCCCCCCTAAAAAATTATTGGGGGTGCCTCTCGTCCGTCCGACGATGGCACTGCTGACGCCGCTGCTCCTCTCCTGCCTGGGTCTCCCCCTTCATAGCCCTCCGGTACCGGACGGCCTCCTCCTCGGTAATCTGCCCCCAACCGAGGAGGACATCCACCAGAGTCACCTCCTGCGTGTGTTCCTGGACACGCTGCTTGGTCGTTGTAAGGTGGGTTTTTCTGTCACGATCGTCTGGGTAAGGAGTAGTAGACCAAGGCGCAGCGTGTGAAATAAACATGACTTTATTTAATTAAAGTTTCTAAATACAAACAAAACACGATTCGTGAAGTCCACAGTGACAATGACTGACTAGGAACAAAAACCCACAAACACAAGGTGAAAACAGACAGTTTAAATATGGCTCCCAATCAGAGACAACGAGCCAACAGCTGACACTCGTTACCTCTGATTGGGAGTCACTCAAACAAAGAAACACAACAACCTAGAACAACCCAACCAAGAAACAGAACACAAAGAAACGAACACACCCTGGCTCAACATACAGAGTCCCGGAGCCAGAGCGTGACACCCTGATTTTCAGTTTCATAGTATTAGCTAGCTAGCTAAGTTATCATGTAATTTCTATGTTATGTTCCCACTCTAGTCTGTTCCCACTCAATTATGACTTCTCTCATCACTCAAGGTACGTTCAACAATTCCCTTCAATGTTTGTCTCAAAATAATAAGTAAAACGCTTCCTTCAACAGGTGGAATATTTCATCAGATTAAATCAAATCAAATTTCATTTGTCACATACACGTGTTTAGCAGATGTTATAGCGGGTGTAGCGAAATGCTTGTGCTTCTAGCTCCGACAGTGCAGTAATATCTAACAAGTAATATCTAACAATTTCACAACATATACCCAATACACACAAAACTAGTAAGGAATGGGATTTAAGAATATATACATATATGGACAAGCAATGACAGAGTGGCATGGACTAAGATACAGTAGAATATTATAGAATAGAATGTAGTATATACATATGAGATGAGTAGTGCAAGATATGTAAACATTATTAAAGTGACTAGTGTTCCATTTCTTAAAGTGGCCAGTGAGTTCTATAGGCAGCAGCAGCCTCTAATGTGCTAGTGATGGCTATTTAACAGTCTGATGGCCTTGAGATAGAAGTTGTTTTTCATTCCCTCGGTCCCAGCTTTGATATACCTGTACTGACCTCGCATTCTGGATGATAGTGGGGTGAACAGGCAGTGGCTTGGGTGGTTGATGTCCTTGATGATCTTTTTGGCCTTCCTGTGACATCGGGTGCTGTATGTGTCTTGGAGGGCGGGTAGTTTGCCCCCGGTAATGCGTTCGGCAGACCGCACCACCCTCTGGAGAGCCCTGCGGTTGTGGGCGGTGCAGTTGCCGTACCAGGCGGTGATACAGCCCGACAGGATGCTCTCAATTGTGCATCTGTATAAGTTTGTGAGGGTTTTAGGTGCTAAGCCGAATTTCTTCAGCCTCCTGAGGTTGAAGAGGCTCTGTTGCGCCTTCTTTCTTCTTTCTGAGTGGGTGGACCATTTCAGTTTGTCGGTGATGTGTACGCCAAGGAACTTGAAGCTTTCCACCTTCTCCACTGCGGTCCCGTCGATGTGGATAGTGGGGTGCACCCTCTGCTGTTTCCTGAAGTCCACGATCATCTCCTTTGTTTTGTTGATGTTGAGTGAGAGGTTATTTTCCTGGCACCACACTCCCAGAGCCCTCACCTCCTCCCTGTAGGCGGTCTCGTCATTGTTGGTAATCAAGCCTACTACTGTTGTGTCGTCTGCAAACTTGATGATTGAGTTGGAGGCGTGCTTGGCCACGCAGTCATGGGTGAACAGGGAGTACAGGAGGGGGCTGAGCACGCACCCTTGTGGGGCCCCAGTGTTGAGGATCAGCGAAGTGGAGATGTTGTTTCCTGCCTTCACCACCTGGGGGCGGCCCGTCAGGAAGTCCAGGACCCAGTTGCACAGGGCGGGGTTCAGACCCAGGGCCTCGAGCTTAATGGTGAGCTTGGAGGTTACTATGGTGTTGAATGCTGAGCTATAGTCAATGAACAGCATTCTTACATAGGTATTCCTCTTGTCCAGATAGGATAGGGCAGTGTGCAGTGTGATGGCGATTGCATCATCTGTGGATCTATTGGGGCGGTAAACAAATTGAAGTGGGTCTAGGGTGACAGGTAAGGTAGAGGTGATATGATCCTTGACTAGTCTCTCAAAGCACTTCATGATGACAGAGGTGAGTGCCACAGGGCGATAGTCATTTAGTTCAGTTACCTTTGCTTTCTTGGGTACAGGAACAATGGTGGCCATCTTGAAGCATGTGGGTAACAGCAGACTGGGAAAGGGAGAGATTGAATATGTCCATAAACACACCAGCCAGCTGGTCTGCGCATGCTCTGAGGACGCGGCTAGGGATGCCATCTGGGCCGGCAGCCTTGCGGGGGTTAACATGCTTAAACGTCTTAATCACGTCGGCCATGGAGAAGGAGAGGCCACAGTCCTTGGTAGTGGGCCTTGTCAGTGGCACTGTGTTATCCTCAAAGCGGGAAAAGAAGGTGTTTAGCTTGTCGAGATTAGCTAGCTAGTTGTTATTAGGCTTTTAAAGGGGAAATCAGCAGCGGTTTCTACATCCATCTTTGGACTTATAAATTAATATAACATAAATAAATGCCTTATGAGCTTAGTTCAACTGTCCTAACCCATCAGAATCCAAAATATAAGCTTGTTTTACACCAATGTTTGTAAACAAAGTAAATGTAAACAAGGCAACAGTAAACATGTCACCCCCCACAAATGATACAGGACTACCTGTGTCTGTAGTTAAGGTATGAAATGGAGGGAAGGGGTGTATGGGGGTTTGGGGGGGTGAGAGGAAGGTGGAATTATGGACATGTGACTACATGGTTGGTGGGTTTGGAGGGTTAGTGGCAAGAGGGGATTGGGGGGGACAAATTGATTTAGGGGAGAGTGGGGAAAGAAACAGGCTGTGTTCCCTTCATCCAGAAGTGTTCACACGTTTACTTCACCTCATGCATTTAAAAGCATTGGATTGGTGCAAGCATACTGGGGAGATATTCCACCACAGCACCAGACCACTGGACGACTGTCACACCCTGGTTCTGGGACTCGTTATGTTGAGCCAGGGTGTGTGCATTCTATGTGTTTATTTCAATGTTGGTAGTTCTGTTGTGTCTATTTCTAGGTTGTTGTATGTTTGTATTGAGTGACTCCCGATCGGAGGTAACGAGTGTCAGCTGTCGGCTCGTTATCTCTGATTGGGAGCCATATTTATACTGTGTGTTTTCACCTTGGGGTTGTGGGTTTTTGTTCCGTGACGGTATGTTTAACCGTGGACTTCACGAATCGTGTTTTGTTTATATTTAGGAACTTTAATTAAATAAAGTCATGTTTATTTCACACGCTGCGCCTTGGTCTACTACTCCTTACCCAGACGATCGTGACAGAAAAACCCACCATCAAAGGACCAAGCAGCGTGTCCAGGAGTCGGCAGCCTGGATGTGGGAGCAGCGTCGGAGGGACGAGAGGCACCCCCAAGAAATTTTTAGGGGGGGGCACAGGGCATGGACGACGGGGCTGATGGAGGCAGAGAAGGGGCGAATTCAAAAGGCCACCAGGTTACGGGGGCTACTGGTCAAAGTAGGGAGAGGAGATGTAGAGGCACGGCGAGTGGTACTGGGGTGTATTACCAGTCCGGTCCGGCCCGTTCCAGTTCCCGGGGTAGAGCCAGTGGTGTGTGTCCCCAGTACGGTCCGGCCTGTTACGACCCCTCGCACCAAATGGACGGTGCGCGTCGCCAGCCCAGCCCGGCCTGTCCCTGCTCTACGCACTAAGCCTACGGGGTGCGTCGCCAGCCCTGTCCGGCCCAGTCCTGCTCCCCGCACCAAGTCTACGGTGTGCGTCGACAGCCCTGCCAGACCTGTTCCTGCCACCCGCACCAAGTCTACGGTGCGCGTCGCCAGCCCGGTCCGGCCTGTTCCTGCCACCCGCACCAAGTCTACGGTGTGCGTCGCCAGCCCGACCCGGCCTGTTCCTGCCACTCGCACCAAACCTACGGTGCGCGTCGCCAGCCCGGTCCGGCCTGTTCCTGCCACCCGCACCAAGTCTACGGTGCGCGTCGCCAGCCCGACCCGGCCTGTTCCGGCCACTCGCACCAAACCTACGGTGCGCGTCGCCAGCCCGGTCCGGCCTGTTCCTGCCACTCGCACTAAGCCAGGGGTGCGAGAAGTCAGCCTGGTAAGGCCCGTTCCTCCTCCACGCACAAAGCCAGGGGTGCGAGAAGTCAGCCTGGTAAGGCCCGTTCCTCCTCCACGCACCAGGCCTACGGGGTGCGTCGTCAGCCCTGTCCGGCTCGTTCCTGCTCTCCGCACCAGGTCTGTGGTGCGCGTCGCCAGCCCATTCCGGTCCATTCCTGTTCCACGCACCAAGCCAGGGGCGCGTGTCGTCAGTCCGGCTCCGGCCAGCGGGGCTAGACAGGACCAGGGGTACTGTGGGGGGTGTATCGGAGGGTGGTGGTCTAGGCCGGAGCCAGAACCGCCACCGAGGAGGTATGCCCGCCCAGCCCTCCCCTGTTTGGGGTTTTTGAGGCGCGGTCGCAGTCCGCGCCTTTAGGGGGGGGTACTGTCACACCCTGGTTCTGGGACTCGTTATGTTGAGCCAGGGTGTGTGCATTCTATGTGTTTATTTCAATGGTGGTAGTTCTGTTGGGTCTATTTCTAGGTTGTTGTATTTGGTTGTTCAAATGACTCCCAATCGGAGGTAACGAGTGTCAGCTGTCGGCTCGTTATCTCTGATTGGGAGCCATATTTATACTGTGTGTTTTCACCTTGGGGTTGTGGGTTTTTGTTCATTGTTCAGTAGTTGTAACTGAGGACGTCACGGATCGTGTTTTGTTTTGTCGTGTGTTTCAACATTAAAATCATCATGTTCACTCCCAACGCTGCGCTTTGGTCGTACTTCATAGGCGATCGTGACAACGACCACGTGTTTGCTTTCCTAACCCGGTATTATTTGAATATTGTGAAAAAAAAGAATCATCAATTCACCACCTAAAACACTGCAGATGAGGCAGAATCAGGCAACAGTGTAAAATCATGTTTATTTAGAGTACTGTAAACGGCATTTAATCAACACAGAAGTTATATAGTGTTATGTTTGAATGGTGTTAGTTGAGTTACATCTAATGACAAATTACAGAAATGGATTGGTTACTATGCAACAACCGGCGCCGCAAAGCTGCTGGTTATAAGCACAGTGTGTCTGCCTACAACTTATTTTGCGCAGAGGTGCTGAAGGGGAAAGGTACTGTATTCTCAGATTAATGGGTATTCCAACATAAAAAATGTAATCCTACATTCTGATGTGAAATGTTTCATCTCTCCATTCCATAATGACACGCGTCTTTCCACAGTAATCCTTTTTTTGTGAGAAAAATATTATATTTTCCTCATTTCAAATAAGACTGTTTCCTGCTGGATTATTTTTTAAAAGGGGTTTTAAAGTAAGAGTATTATTGCAAAAATGATATTAACTGGCTAATGACATCCTTTGTTTTTTGTCTTTAATTTTTTCAATACAGTAATAATAATAATACATTTTATTTGGCGGACACTTTTCAGGACACTCAAGGAAACTCATTAAAAGTAGGCCTACATAAAATCAAGTGCAATACATAAAGTCATAAAATCAAGTGCATTAATCATCAGTGCAATAAAAAATCAAAACAATCTCAAATCAAAAGACCAGACAAAACAGGACAGATATAAAGAGGGAGGGGTTGGGAAGAGGATACAAACCCAGTTTAGGGTAAGGGTTTTGTTTAGGGGGTAGGGTTGGGAATAGGATACGGACCCGGTTTAGGGTAAGGGTTTGGGTTGGGGGGGACACATAGTGTCACGCCCTGGCTCTGGGGACTCTAGTATGTTGAGCCAGGGTTTGAGTTTTCATTTGTTTATGTTCTAGTTGTTGTATATCTATGTTGGCCAGGGTGGCTCCCAATCAGAGACGGCTGTAGCTCGTTGTCTCTGATTGGGAGTCATACTTAGGTAGCCGTTAGGCATTCATTATTGGTGGATTCTTGGTCCGTGTTGGTTCGTGTTTGTAACCAGGGACGTCACGTTTTCGTTTTGTTGTTTTGTTCGTGTGTTCATTCTATTAAATAAAATGTTCGCATTCAACGCTGTGCCTTGGTCCTCCTCTATGAATGACGATCGTGACAGAAGAAACCACCAAGATGTGACCAAGCAGCGTGTCCAGGAGCCATCGCCAGGGAGATCCCTAACAGATCTCCTTCGCCTCCTCGACTGGGTCAAGCCGAGTGAGGACGAGAAGGGCTTGACATTGTGGCAGAAGGGCGAAAGGCTGGCGAGGGACATGGAGACCTGGTCCACGGGTAGGGGAGACGCCCAGAAAATTTTTAGGGGGGGGCTAACGCCGTGGACGACGGGCCAGCAGGAGACCGCGGCAGAGCGGCCCAGCGGATTGGCAGAGGAGGCCGCCAGGTTACGGGGGCCACTGGTCGAAGAGGGGGTGGAAGATGTAGAGGCACGGCGAGAGGTACTGGCGTGTGTTGCCAGTCCGGTCCGGCCTGTTCCTGATCCCCACGTAGGGCCAGTGGTGTGTGTTCCCAGTACGGTCCGGCCTGTTCCTGCCACTCGCACCAAGTCTACGGTGCGCATCGCCAGCTCGGCCCGGCCCATTCCTGCTCCCCGCACCAAATCAGTGGTGCGTTTCGTCAGCCCTGTCCGGCCCGTTCCTGCTCTCCGCACCAAGTCTGTGGTGCGTTTCGTCAGCCCTGTCCGGTCCGTTCCTGCTCTCCGCACCAAGTCTGTGGTGCGCGTCGCCAGCCCAGTCCGGCCCATTCCTGCTCCCCGCACCAAGTCTGTGGTGCGTTTCGTCAGCCCTGTCCGGCCCGTTCCTGCTCTCCGCACCAAGTCTGTAGTGCGCGTCGCCAGCCCAGTCCGGCCCATTCCTGCTCCCCGCACCAAGTCAGTGGTGCGCGTCGTCAGCCCGGCACGGCCCGTTCCTGCTCCCCGCACCAAGTCAGTGGTGCGCTTCGTCAGCCCGGTCCGGCCCGCTCCTGCTCCCCGCACCAAGTCAGTGGTGCGTTTCGTCAGCCCGGCTCGGCCCGCTCCTGCTCCCCACACCAAGCCAGTGGTGTGCGTCGTCAGTCCGGCACGACCCGTGCCTGTTCCACCGGTGGCGGGTCCGGCACCGGTCAGGTGCTGCGTCACGCCGGAGCTAGAGCAATCCGCTCCACCAGTGTTCAGTTCAGCTCTGGTCAGCAGGGCCAGACCGGACCAGGGGTACTTTGGGGGGTTAGAGAAGGAGTGGGGGTCATGTCCGGAGCCGGATCCGCCGCCGTGGCGGAGTGCCCACCCGGTCCCTCCCCTGTTGTATTTGGTTGGCGCGGTCGGAGTCCGCGCCTTTAGGGGGGGGTACTGTCACGCCCTGGCTCTGGGGACTCTAGTATGTTGAGCCAGGGTGTGAGTTTTCATTTGTTTATGTTCTAGTTGTTGTATATCTATGTTGGCCAGGGTGGCTCCCAATCAGAGACGGCTGTAGCTCGTTGTCTCTGATTGGGAGTCATACTTAGGTAGCCGTTAGGCATTCATTATTGGTGGTTTCTTGGTCCGTGTTGGTTCGTGTTTGTAACCAGGGACGTCACGTTTTCGTTTTGTTGTTTTGTTCGTGTGTTCATTCTATTAAATAAAATGTTTGCATTCAACGCTGCGCCTTGGTCCCCCTCTATGAATGACGATCGTGACACATAGGATACATAGGCATACAGGGAAGACACAGAAGCCCCCCCCCCCCCCCCCGGGGCAAAACATAGACCACCAAACTCATAGGCTTCCTGGAAGAGGTGTGTTTTCAGAAGGTTTTTGAATGAGATGACTATCTGCATGTCGTATGTATGGGGAGAGTGCATTCCAGAGCCTGTGTGCCGAGCAGCTAAAAGCCCAGGCACCAATGGTGAAGAGGCGGAATGGGGGGTGATAAGGAGACCAGGAGAGGAGGAGCGTAGGGAGTGTGAGGGGGCATAGGCTGGGAGAAGGTAAGACAGGTAGGTGGGTGTCAGATTGTGGCGGGCTTTGTAGGTGAGGAGGGGTGTCTTCAAGTTAATACAAGATTACACAGGGAACCAGTGTAGATCGATGAGGATTGGTTTGATGTGTTCAGTTGATCTAGTGCGGGTGAGGATTCTGGCAGCAGAGTTCTGGACCAGTTGGAGTCTGTTGGTGTGTTTGGTGGGGATACCTGTGAGGAGAGTGTTGCAGTAGTCCAGTCTGGAAGTGGCAATGGCATGGATGAGGGTTTTGGTGCTGGAGTGTGACAAGGAGGGGCGGAGCCTGGATATGCTGCAGAGGTGGAAGAACGCTGTCCGGGTGATGGTTTTTATGTGGGATTCGAATGAGAGGGAACTGTCCAGGTTGATACCGAGGCTTTTGACTTGTCTTGACAGAGGGACTGGGAAACCATCAATGGTGATACTGAGGTTGTGCTGTTTGGAGAGAGTGGATTTGGAGCCGATGAGCATGAGTTTGAGGAGGTTCATGCTCATTCAGCTCCAGATGTCTTGGAGGCAGCTGATGGGTGATGGGTTTGGTGGAGCAGTAGAGATGGGTGTCAGCATAACAGTGGAAGTGAACTTTGTGATGTTGCATGATCTTGCCCAGGGGTAAGAGATATACGAATTCTTCTGACAATTAGCATTCATGGTTGAGGAAGGCACACTTTTCATCCCAAAAATGATTTACAAGAGTGAGGTTCATGCTATGAAAGCGAAATGTGTTCAGAAATCTATTACTTAGAACTATGCGGTTCACTTCAAATCACTTATCAATCCATAGTCATTCAGCAGCTGTGAGATGGATGCCTATGTCAGTACTAATGACAATGTATCTAGTCACACTACATCAAGTTGCCCTTAAACCTATATAACTAGGACACAGTAATAAATGCAGTATCAACATTGTTCTGAAATGTTGGCTGGAGTTGTACTGTTATCCAACAACCAATACCGCTATACTGTAATTACATAGCAGTTACATAGCATTTCTTATCTAAGTCCAAAGTGATACCATGTTTCCCAGAAAACAGTAAGATTTGTTTTTATCCAGTCCAGCACTATCACACATGAATTGACTGGCCAACGAATCACAAAGTTGTATCTGATGTGCCTGATATAGATTGCAAATAAACAGCTGATTTATTTTCTGAAGCACCAATATCTTTCAGCACCACTATCTGAGATTCACAAATCAATAATCACCATTGGAGCGCTCAGCAATAATATCACACAATCTTCACACTCACGCTCATACAATGATCCTATTACCACAATATAGTTATTAGCTTTCAGTATCAAATAGAAACAGCAATACATACAAAGTGCATAGGTTTAGAGAGACAAGCCCATGAAGAAGGAGAGCTGATCCTGGCTGGACGTCATACTATTGCCATACTTACGATTCGACTACCAGGCCGCCATTACTGGAAATGTGGTCTAAGGAACATTCACTGCTCTTGTCCTCTCGAGCCACGCCACCCTTTGCAAATAATGGGAATCTTGTGCGCACAGGGAAACACTGCCAATTTATAGGGAAAACCCCACCCACCAATAATGAGACGCACCTGACGCATGTCACACCAATAAAACAGTTGACTTGGGTATTCGGTAAATGTTTAATTTGAGAACAAATTAAAAGTGAATTGTCTTATTACGCATGTACTCTTCATTTCATTAAGCTATTTGTTTTCCAACATATTTAGAAAGAGCTTACGCTACGCATGACTAAGTCGCATGACTAAGTCGCGTAAAAGTGTCTGCTTAATGGCGTATACTATTAGATAATATTATATTTGGACTATAATATCTTTATAATATTGATAGTCATGGGTCACGTGTGTTTATAACCTACTGTATCTGGCCTGTAAGTCAGTTGAATGTCTGGTTAAATAGTGAAACAACATGGTGTGCTCGCCATAGCGCTCTGTCACGGCAGAACTGTACACATGGCGCTGGAGCAAGCGTGTCCACTGTCTTGTACCACTGCAGCTGTACAATAAACCGGAGGTTCGTGCCAGTTTATATCAGTTGTTGTTTGCTGTTTTGGGGGGCTGCACGGCTAAAAGCACAGTCTCCCATGGACTGGAACCTGGTGAAACGGATGCTGAGGAGGCCAGTGTCAGAGGAGTACAGCGAGCAGGTCAGTATGTAGGGGTGCAGGAGGTCAGTAAGGTATCTGGGCCCAGTCCATTGAGTGCTTTGTAGGTGAGCATAAGCAGTTTGAATGTGATCCTGTGTTGATCAAGTAAGCCATTAGCTCACGACACTTGTCACCACGACAATATCCTCTTTTATGGTCGACATCAATAGACAATATTCTCATCTCAGGTTACCTGACAACCCTCAGTGGCAGGTGGGGGAATTTAGGTGAGATAGAGAGGAGGAGATTCCAGAAGATGGCTGAGGAGTTCAGGGAGTCAAGAGATAAAGGACAGATGACTGAAGACATTAGGGCAAGAAGAGTTGATGACCACATAAAGTCATTTAAAGCCCAGGTCAGAGTAACAGACGTTAGGATGGCAGTCTAACACTATATTTTAGCCCACAATGTTTAGGGACTCATTTGTAGTTTATAAGTGTTTCATAGGTAGTTTATTGGACCCTTATTATGTATTCAGCAACCTTCCTGTCGTTGCCTAGCGGCCAGGGATTGAACCAGCGACCTTGCAGCTACTGGCTCTTACAGCTACAGATTAGTGCCTGATAAGTGTGGGCTTAAATAAAGTGTTATTGTTTTAGAACCTCCCATAGGTTAAGGTAAGAAGGATGAAAGAAGAGAATAGTGCCCTACCATGCAAAAAGGCAGTAACTGCTCATAGCGTGGAACTGAGAAAAATTGCTTTTATTTACCTTGGTTTCACAGTAACCTTATGCAGTTACTGCTAACATGACCCCAATTTTCTCCAAAACACAATACAATAGGCATGATACTTGTCCACATGATTAAGCATGTATTTAATGTAGCAAAAATGACATTAACTAATTTTCGGACCAAATGAGCAGTTACTGCCTTTTTGCTTTGTAGGGCAGAATAGTAAAATAAAGGTTCAGATATGAGTTAGACAGAATGATTATGTGATACAAATCAGTCAGCTGTTTTCAGTATAAAAAGTGTACAATTTACAATTTTTTATTAAATAAATGTAATGTTTGGTTCCTCCTTATGTAGTTTAATAGATTTTCTACTAAGATGTCTGATTTGGAGGATCTGGGGGTGGAGGCTGTTGTCTTAATCTTGAAGAAACATGGAGAACAAAAGGAGGTGCAGCGCCTGGCCACTAGTGGAGCGCAACAGGTTGTCATGTGAACAGGTAAAGTGTTATTGTAAAACATATTAAAATCCACTCATTGTAATGCATGTTTCACAAGATGTTGGCAAGACAATGTGGTTGCTGTGTTGCTTGTTTTCCTAAGCATATTTGCCATACATACCAATAATAATAATAATAATAATGTGGTTGCTTATACTTGTCCTATGTTATGTTACATGTCACTCTGCACCATGTTCTTTTAATTGTTCATAGGTGTGAACACAACTGGACCACAGGAGGGATGGAGGAGCCAAGCAGATCGAATTCAGGTGGTTAAAGATGTCTTCAATTCTCAATTTGATATGATTAATGTTTTTTCCTTTCTCACAATAGCAAACAACTGAGAAATGTAGTCACAATCAATAGATTACAGACAAAATGTAATGTAGGTAGTCTAGCAGGTAAGAGTGTTGGGTCAGTAACTGAAAGGTCGCTGGTTTGAATCCTGAAGCCATTAAGGTAGAAACATCTGCTGTTCTGCCCTTGAGCAAGGCAGTTAACCTCCAATAACTGCTCCCCGGGTGCCGATGACATGGACGCCGATTAAGGCAGCCTCCCGCACCTGTCTGATTCACAGGGGTTGGGTTATATGCGGAAGACACACTTCGGTTGAATGTGCAACTGACTAGGTGTCCCATGCCAAGCTCTCTATCTCTTCCCTGTTAGATGAATCTGGTGAAAAAGGTTGGTCCCCCTACCGTGCTTTTGAGGAGGGGACCATCGTCATTAGATGTCTGGGGCATGAGCTAACCATCAATATCCAATTAAATTATTACTTGAGATGACTGAATAGATATTGAAAGCCGCGCCAGCCCCCAAAATGACTTTTAACAACAATGCAAGAGGTTTTATTGTGTGAAAAAGCACGAAGGGAAGTGCTACACAATAACAGATCTTTGTAAAGGGGTTAATGTCACTCTCCCTCTTAGATCATGCCTATAATATTAATATTAATGGCAGTAGTGTTATGTAACTTATGGTTTTGACTTGTTATTCAATGTTCACCTTTGATATTCATCTCTCAGACCTTTCTTGATAGCCTATTAGTGTAACTCAACAATAGTCCTCTTGCACATTGCTCCAGTCCCCCCCCAGATGTGGCAAGGGCCAGCCGGGCCACAGTGCACCTCAGCGAACATCTGGGGCCCCCCAGACCCCTAGTTCAATCCACAGCTGATCGGCCGGTGGGTCTACATTCTCCCCAATAATTTGATGGACATTTTCAAAAGTCTGTCCAAAATTGCAACTAGCCAAGAACCTGAACCAACAACAAAATCTGGGTTGTTGACACCAAAATGTTCAGTTGAGACAAATCATATTTCAGCTACATTACTGTAGGGGAGGTGTTGAGGGGGCTGAGCTACAAAGTTATAGTGCCTACCTGTCTGTGAACGCAGGGAAGGCTATGGGCAATATAACTGCTATGATGTATAATTAGCAATTTCACTTTCCTTTTTTTTTTTCTTTTTTTTTTTAAAGTGGTATATCAGCTTTAATATTGTAGATAGATTGTAACTTCCATCAATGTAATTGTCTGCATCACTTCCAATCCTCCATGTTTTTTGTTTTTTTTCTCAAATGGATCCACCCTCTTCACCTGAGACACAAACACTCTGGTCCCCCGTTGTAACCATTTTCTCAAGCTTCTCCGTGCAATCATACCTTTGATTATTTTGTGCCACTTGGGCCACAATAGTAAGCCCCCTCTCTGATTGTCCAAGTGTGACCCCCTCCCCATGGGTTACTGCAGCCAGTGTTGCCAGCACTGCCACTACCTGGGTGGGGGTACCCCACCGGAATCCCCACCGGCTAGGTACAAGGTCGTCAAGGTTCTCATTAGCAGCTTTGAGAATTTCCTTGTACAGTGGGGGGAAAAAGTATTTAGTCAGCCACCAATTGTGCAAGTTCTCCCACTTAAAAAGATGAGAGAGACCTGTAATTTTCATCATAGGTACCCGTCAACTATGACAGACAAATTGAGATTTTTTTTTCAAGAAAATCACATTGTAGGATTTTTTATGGATTTATTTGCAAATTATGGTGGAAAATAAGTATTTGGTCACCTACAAACAAGCAAGATTTCTGGCTCTCACAGACCTGTAACTTCTTCTTTAAGAGGCTCCTCTGTCCTCCACTCGTTACCTGTATTAATGGCACCTGTTTGAACTTGTTATCAGTATAAAAGACACCTGTCCACAACCTCAAACAGTCACACTCCAAACTCCACTATGGCCAAGACCAAAGAGCTGTCAAAGGACGCCAGAAACAAAATTGTAGACCTGCACCAGGCTGGGAAGACTGAATCTGCAATAGGTAAGCAGCTTGGTTTGAAGAAATCAACTGTGGGAGCAATTATTAGGAAATGGAAGACATACAAGACCACTGATAATCTCCCTCGATCTGGGGCTCCACGCAAGATCTCACCCCGTGGGGTCAAAATGATCACAAGAACGGTGAGCAAAAATCCCAGAACCACACGGGGGGACCTAGTGAATGACCTGCAGAGAACTGGGACCAAAGTAACAAAGCCTACCATCAGTAACACACTACGCCGCCAGGGACTCAAATCCTGCAGTGCCAGACGTGTCCCCCTGCTTAAGCCAGTACATGTCCAGGCCCGTCTGAAGTTTGCTAGAGTGCATTTGGATGATCCAGAAGAGGATTGGGAGAATGTCATATGGTCAGATGAAACCAAAATAGAACTTTTTGGTAAAAACTCAACTCGTCGTGTTTGGAGGACAAAGAATGCTAAGTTGCATCCAAAGAACACCATACCTACTGTGAAGTATGGGGGTGGAAACATCATGCTTTAGGGCTGTTTTTCTGCGAAGGGACCAGGACGACTGATCCGTGTAAAGGAAAGAATGAATGGGGCCATGTATCGTGAGATTTTGAGTGAAAACCTCCTTCCATCAGCAAGGGCATTGAAGATGAAACGTGGCTGGGTCTTTCAGCATGACAATGATCCCAAACACACCGCCCGGGCAACGAAGGAGTGGCTTCGTAAGAAGCATTTCAAGGTCCTGGAGTGGCCTAGCCAGTCTCCAGATCTCAACCCCATAGAAAATCTTTAGAGGGAGTTGAAAGTCCGTGTTGCCAAGCGACAGCCCCAAAACATCACTGCTCTAGAGGAGATCTGCATGGAGGAATGGGCCAAAATACCAGCAACAGTGTGTGAAAATGTCAGTAGCTGAGTGTAGATGCGGTGAGGAAATCAAGCGCAGGAAACACGGGCGTTCGTCAACAGACTTTAGTTAACAAAATGCAGCACCAAACAGGCGAACAGCCAACCCAACCGGGAGGCAAAATACAAATTACGCACAACACACACAGTGCGTAAAATGAAGATAGCGCACACAGTGCGGACTCTCGGAAAACAACAAACACGAGAGTAATACAAAAAGAGCAACAGCTTGACAATAAACAATACCACATAACACCTGCCCCCACACATGAAAACGAAATAGGCAACCAAATCAAACACTAACAAGGGACAGGTGTACAAACAGACAAAACCAAACAAACATGAAACATCGAACGGTGGCAGCTAGTACTCCGGGGACGACGACCGCCGAAGCCTGCCCGAACAAGGAGGAGGAGCAGCCTCGGCCGAAACCGTGACAGTACCCCCCCCTTGACGCGCGGCTCCAGCCGTGCGCCGATCCCGGCCTCGGGGACGACCAGGACGACGCGGAGCAGGGCGCGTAGGATGACCCCGATGGAACTCGGTCAGCAGGGACAGGTCTAATATGTCCCTCCTCGGCACCCAGCACCGCTCCTCCGGGCCGTACCCCTCCCACTCCACGAGATATTGGAGACCCCCCATCCGGCGTCTCGAATCAAGGATGGACCTCACAGTGTACGCCGGAGCCCCCTCAATGTCCAACGGGGGCGGAGGAGTCTCTTCTATCTCATAGTCCTGGAGTGGACCAGCTACCACCGGCCTGAGGAGAGACACATGGAACGAGGGGTTAATATTCCTGTAATCAATAGGCAGTTCTAACCTGTAACACACCTCGTTCAACCTCCTCAGGACTTTGAATGGCCCCACAAACCGCCGACCCAGCTTCCGGCAGGGCAGGCGGAGGGGCAGGTTTCTGGTCGAGAGCCAGACTCGATCTCCAGGTGCGTACACAGGCCCCTCACTGCGGTGGAGATCGGCGCTCGTCTTATGCCGACGGATGGCCCGCTGCAGATGAACGTGGGCAGCGTTCCATGTCTCCTCCGAGCGCCGCACCCACTCATCCACCGCAGGGGCCTCGATCTGGCTCTCGTGCCAAGGTGCCAGAACCGGCTGGTACCCTAACACACACTGGAAAGGGGTTAGTTGGGTGGAGGAGTGGCGGAGAGAGTTCTGTGCCATCTCGGCCCACGGAACGTATCTCGCCCACTCCTCCGGCCGGCCCTGGCAATAAGACCTCAGAAACCTACCCACATCCTGGTTGACACGTTCAACCTGCCCATTACTCTCCGGGTGGTAACCCGAGGTAAGGCTCACCGAAACCCCCAACCGTTCCATAAACTCTCTCCACACTCTGGAGGTGAACTGGGGGCCTCGATCAGACACTATATCCTCGGGTACCCCGTAATGCCGGAAGACATGGGTAAACAGAGCCTCAGCGGTCTGTAGGGCAGTAGGGAGACCCGGCATGGGAAGGAGACGACAGGCCTTCGAGAACCGATCCACAACGACCAGGATGGTAATATTCCCCTGTGAGGGGGGAAGGTCTGTAACAAAATCCACCGAGAGGTGGGACCAGGGTCGTTGTGGAACGGGCAGGGGTTGTAGCTTACCCCTGGGCAAATGTCTGGGCGCCTTACACTGGGCACACACCGAACAGGAGGAGACATAAATCCTCACATCCCTGGCTAACGTTGGCCACCAGTACTTAGTGCTAAGGCAGTGAACTGTCCGGCCGATACCTGGATGTCCAGAGGAGGGGGACGTATGAGCCCAATAAATGAGGCGATCGCGTACCTCGAGCGGAACGTACGTCCGACCCACTGGACACTGTGGAGGACTTGGGTCGGTGCGTAACGCCCGCTCGATCTCTGCATCGACCTCCCATACCACCGGTGCAACCAGACAAGACTTTGGTAGTATGGGAGTGGGCTCAACGGACCTCTCCTCCGTGTCATACCGCCGAGACAGGGCATCTGCCTTCCTGTTCTGGGACCCAGGGATGTAAGTGATTTTAAACACAAACCGGGCTAGAAACATAGTCCAGCGGGCCTGGCGAGGATTCAGTCTCCTAGCTGCCCGGATGTATTCCAGGTTATGGTGGTCAGTCAAAATGAGGAAAGGGTGTTGCGCCCCCTCAAGCCAATGCCTCCACACCTTTAGGGCCTGTACCATGGCTAACAGCTCCCTGTCCCCTACGTCATAATTCCGCTCCGCCGGACTGAGCTTCTTAGAATAAAAAGCACAGGGGCGGAGTTTAGGTGGTGTGCCAGACCGTTGTGAGAGAACGGCCCCAATACCGGCCTCGGACGCGTCTACCTCTACCTGGAATGGTAAAGCGGGATCCGGATGCGCCAACACCGGCGCCGAGGTAAACAGGTCCTTCAGTCTCCCAAAAGCCCTGTCCGCCTCAGCTGACCACCGCAAGCGCACCGGACCCCCCTTCAACAGAGACGTTATGGGAGCTGCCACCTGTCCAAAACCCCGGATAAACCTCCGGTAGTAATTCGCAAAACCCAAGAACTGTTGCACCTCTTTCACAGTGGTTGGGGTTTGCCAATTACGCACAGCTGACACCCGGTCAACCTCCATCTTCACCCCTGACGCAGACAACTGATAACCCAAAAAGGAGACCGACTTCTGAAAGAACAGACATTTCTCTGCCTTGACATATAGGTCATGCTCCAACAGCCTCCTCAACACTCGGCGCACCAGGGCTACATGCTCTGCTCGGGTAGAACTGTACACCAGAATATCGTCTATGTACACGACTACTCCCTGCCCCTGCATGTCCCGGAAAATCTCATCGACGAAGGATTGGAAGACTGAGGGAGCATTCATTAACCCATATGGCATGACGAGATACTCGTAATGACCGGAGGTCGTGCTAAACGCTGTCTTCCATTCATCGCCCTCTCTAATGCGCACCAAGTTATATGCGCTCCTGAGATCCAATTTTGTGAAGAACTGAGCACCGTGTAATGATTCCGTCATAGACGCAATCAGAGGAAGTGGATAGCTGTACTTCACCGTAATCTGATTGAGACCGCGGTAATCAATACACGGGCGCAGACCTCCATCCTTTTTCTTCACAAAAAAGAAGCTTGAGGAAGCGGGAGAAGTGGAGGCCCGTATGTATCCCTGTCTCAGAGACTCGGCGATGTAAGTTTCCATCGCCTTCCTCTCCTCTTGAGACAAGGGATACACATGGCTCCGCGGGAGGGCTGCTCCTAACTGGAGATCTATCGCACAATCCCCCTGTCTATGAGGCGGCAGCTGCGCCGCCCTAGTCTTACTAAACACCAGTGTCAAATCCTCATACTCGGGGGGAATATGCAGTGCAGGCATTAGATTCGGACTTTCCACCGAGGTCGCCCCTATGGAAACACCCAGACACAGCCCCTCACACTGAGCAGACCACCCTTTAAGAGCTTTCTCTCGCCACGAAATAGTAGGGTCATGGGTAATCAACCAGGGAAGCCCCAGCACCACAGGATACGCAGGAGAGTCAATCAGATAGAGCTGAATCGTCTCCTCATGACCCCCCTGCGCCTCCATCTTAAGGGGCGCTGTGACCTCCCTAATCAACCCAGATCCTAACGGACGGCTATCTAGGGCATGTACAGGGAAAGGCTTATCAACGGGAAGGAGAGGAATCCCTAATTCTACACAGAACTGGCGATCTACAAAGTTCCCAGCTGCGCCTGAATCGACTAGCGCCTTATGCTGGGAACGAGGTGCTACCTGTGGAAAACAAACAGGCAAGGTTATGTGAACGACAGAAAGCTCTGGGTAAGTAGGGCGCCTACTCACCTGGGAGGACTCCCCAATGCGTGGCCTGCCTTCACCTCCACCGGGGGACCTTCCCCAACACCTAGCCGCGGTGTGCCCTCCACGGCCACAGTTGGTGCAGGGGACGGCCCCCCTCGGGTTCCTACTCCTCCTTTCTCTAGCGCCAGCACCTCCGAGCTCCATAGGGCTCGGCTCGGAGGTGCTGGAGGGTGAAATGGGCGACCCCCATCCGGGACGTCCACGGGTGGTGAGCAGGGTGTCCAACCGAATGGCCATGTCGACTAGTTGGTCAAACGTCAACATGGTATCCCTGCACGCCAACTCTCTTTGGACGTCCTCCCGGAGGCTACAACGGAAGTGGTCTATGAGGGCCCGCTCATTCCACCCTGCATCTGCCGCTAGAGTCCGGAACTCCAGGGCAAAATCCTGTGCGCTCCTCATCCCCTGTCGGAGGAAGAACAGTCGCTCCCCCGCCGCCTTCCCTTCTGGTGGATGGTCGAACACGGCCCGGAAGCGGCGTGAGAACTCCGCATAGGTGATGGTAGCGGCGTCCATTCTCCTCCATTCGGCGTTGGCCCACTCCAACGCCTTGCCGGTGAGACAGGAGATGAGGGCGGAGACGCTCTCGTGTCCCGAGGGCGCCGGGTGTACGGTGGCGAGGTAGAGCTCCACCTGTAGCAGGAACCCTTGACACCCGGCAGCGGAGCCGTCGTACGCCCTCGGGAGCGAGAGCCGAATCCCACTGGGTTCCGGAATGTGGACAGGAGGACTGACCGATGGGGATGGTCCGGTAGGTGGGGGCGTGGGTACCCCGCTGCTTTCCCATCGGTGGAGAGTGTTCATCACCCGATCCAAGGCGTGACCGATCTGGTTAATCCGGTCCTCCTGTCCACGAAGACGGTCCTCCATGACCTCTGTCGGCGCGGGTGCTCCTGCTGACTCCATGATGTGATGTGGTATTCTGTCAGTAGCTGAGTGTAGATGCGGTGAGGAAATCAAGCGCAGGAAACACGGGCGTTCGTCAACAGACTTTAGTTAACAAAATGCAGCACCAAACAGGCGAACAGCCAACCCAACCGGGAGGCAAAATACAAATTACGCACAACACACACAGTGCGTAAAATGAAGATAGCGCACACAGTGCGGACTCTCGGAAAACAACAAACACGAGAGTAATACAAAAAGAGCAACAGCGAGCGCCTGCATCCCACACCTTTCCCCACACAAGGGGGAAAGGACGCCAGGGAGAACACAGGACCAACCACAACAACCGTCCGCCAAAACAACAATTGCCTGCCAAAAATGCAATGTTCTAATTAGTTGTATTTGAAGATGTATTATTCTGCTTGTTATCTTTTCTTGTTATATCGTCTTATCCTTTTATAAAATACTATACATGTTCTTTAATGTTACAATCCCTATCATGGCTAGTATTGGGTGTTCCATTATTCGACTCCTCTATTAGAACTTTCAGAATAGCCATGGAGTAATCTTTGTGTCTCGGAACATTTGGTTGTCAATATACAGTTTATCGACAACGAGTTTCCTTGAAGATTGGATACAGAACTTTGCGCCTTTCTGCAATCTCCCTCGGAAACTGATCATTCGTGCCTATTTTCGTGCCAGCATGTCTTTTACCTTTTAACCATTGCTTTATCCTTAAAAAAAGCAAATTTGCAACGATTGTACGCTCTTATTTTTGTCCGCTTTGTCCGAAACGGTGTACACGTTCGAGTTGGATTTTATCGACAGCCTCGAGTGGAATCTGCAGCGCTGTAAGAAAGAAGTCCTTCACAATATTCTCAGTTACTTCTCCCTCTTTTTCCTGAATACCCGTAAGTACTAGATTTTCTCTCATTGATCTAGTTTGGATGTCTAGTAAGGATTCTCTCAGAAGGTTGTTCTCCTTTTTAAGTTCCCTAACGTCCGTTTCCATCTTAGTGACTGTCACTTTTAATTTTTTGGTTTCTTTCTCCATTATCGCAGCTTTTTCATCACTCATTTCAAGACTAGCTGTCACCTCAATTACATCCTTACTGACCAACTCTAGTATGCCCAGTTTGTCATTTATCGACTTCAACAGGTCGCTTTCCACACTTACCAGCATAAATCATCTGTATCAGTCGACGAGTCGCGTTTTCTCTTGGAGATTGGTTCTCCTCGTTTATCTTCCGACATGTTTGGCTGTTGCGTGTTGTTGTAATATTTGTCAATATATTTCTCAAGCCTTATGATTTGTTTTGTGTTATTATCCAGATTGAATTTTATTAACTGCGAATATATGAAATGCTAATATTTAGTCTAACTTTCTGATTTTGAATATTATGTTTTTATCTTGAGGTGATTTGTACCACTGTCTATTCAATACGCCATCTTGTCTACGTGCGCGCCATTTCACATTCTTTGTTTCAGACCTTTGTGGTTTCTTCTGGGTATCCTGCCTTGGAGACTTTTCTGGTGGGTCCACTTCTCTTCACTCCGCTGATAACCAAAAAGCCATATATTTCCTCATCATCCTTGCTGGTTCAACTAGTAGTCCACTACACCTGTCACTCCTATAAACAACCCTGAACCTTTGTATTCCTCTGACCAAACCTTTACTGAAGTAGCACTTGAAGTCTATTTGCATGTAAAGAATTGACTGATGTCGAGCTAACACATTTTTAGCTGTATTTTGTCTAACCTAGGAATTAATATGTTCCATTTTATCCTTTATGACATCTTTCAGCAGTTTAGTCAGACACATATTTATTTATTGACCATTATTTTACAAAGTAAGTTGACTAAGAACACAAACTGTATTACATGCATGGGAAGGTGAGGGGTTGAATGGGCCAAAATGAAGTGTACAATAATCAAGATGTCTTCTCCTGTGTTTTTTTGTGGGGTAGGGGCTGCCTGTCTTGCCTGGACACCCCGGGCCCCCAGGTCCTGCAGTTGCTGGGTCAGTGGGATCCATAACTGACAGTCTTGCCCAGTCCATGCTGGTGTCAGATGTGAGTCCTAAAAATTGGGTTATTTGCTTTGTTTTTAATGGTGAGGTTTGAGTCACAAAAATATGTTGAGTGTCTAGTACATTGAAATGAAATGCTTCCATCTCATGGGAATAAGTAATCTACCTGCTGTTTATGCGAGACAGAAATTAATTGCTCTGTGTACATGTTATGCATGTGATAGTATTTAACTGCATGGCAGTACATGTTAGTATTTTAGTAAATTCCATAACTATACATTAAATATGCAGTTGGTTTCAATTAGTCCTAATACATACATTTGTGTTACAGATATCCCCAGACACCCTGGTGACATTGGACATCTCCCAACTTTGTGAACATTTCAAATAAAATAAAAATCTTCATATAAAAATGGTTAGTTTTGTATTATTATTTTGGTCTTTAATATAGGGCAGACAGACAAGTTCCCTACTTTCTCCCCTTTTCACTTGCCTCCTCCATTTATGCTGCAATCAGTTGGTTATAACTTTGGATAGAGCAAACATTCCCATATATTTTTGATAGCTGCATGCATTACAAAACTTCACCATTCCTATTCATAATATTGTTAATAAAGATTATAAAAGTTTTAAACATAATCTGCCCATTCTTTGTTTTTGGTGTTATGTAAGAATTTGTATTGCTCATACCAACTGAGCCATATGTTTAAAACTGTCACTCCTTACATCCATTGTCCAGATAGACTGAAATGTACTGTAAATGTTGATATAATACTCTGGCAGAATAAATTCTGGAAGCAGTAGGCATAGCACACATGCATACTACCTTTACTCTGGTCACTGTCCTTATTGTCATTACTTAAACGGCTGTGAAAACAATGAAAATGTCACAATATATTTAGGGATGCAAAAACCAGATACGAATAATGTGTTCATCTATAGAGATGGATGTAGCATCTTCCTTTCCCAATCCATTGGCAAATGACTTTAAACTGCATGTTTCTCACATGATGATTTATGAGGTTAACTTATTTATGGACTGTAGATGATGATCTACAATATCTCACATCTCACCAGATAAGGCAAAGGGTGTGGTGGAGTGTTCTTCATTGTGATGGCTTCAGGGTTCCAATGCCTCCAAGTAGCCTTGCATGAGCCTTGGCTTATGCGAGCCGGAACAGCTCATAACAGCAGGAAAAATTATAGGTCTTCTTTTAGGTCACTTAATAGTAAAGGCAGATCATTCAGTCAACTTTTCTTCTGGTCCTAGACTATGGCGACATCTACAGTTGAAGTCAGAAGTTTACATACACCTTAGCCAAATACATTTAAACTCAGTTTTTCACAATTCCTGACATTTAGTCCTAGTAAAAATTCCCTGTCTTAGGTCAGTTAGGATCACCACTTTATTTTAAGAATGTGACATGTCAGAATAATAGTAGAGAGAATTATTTATTTCAGCTTTTATTTCTTTCATCACATTCCCAGTGGCCAGACATTTACATACACTCAATTAGTATATGGTAGCATTGCCTTTACATTGTTTAACTTTGGTCAAACATTTCGGGTAGCCTTCCACAAGCTTCCCACAATAAGTTGGGTGAATTTTGGCCCATTCCTCCTGACAGAGCTGGTGTAACTGAGTCAGGTTTGTAGGCCTCCTTGCTCGCACACGCTTTTTCAGTTCTGCCCACACATTTTCTATAGAATTGAGGTCAGGGCTTTGTGATGGCCACTCCAATACCTTGACTTTGTTGTCCTTAAGCCATTTTGCCACAACTTTGGAAGTATGCTTGGGGTCATTGTCCATTTGGAAGACCCATTTGCGACCAAGCTTTAACTTCCTGACTGATGTCTTGAGATGTTGCTTCAATATATCCACATAATTTTCCTTCCTCATGATGCCATCTATTTTGTGAAGTGCACCATACCGTCCTGCAGCAAAACACCCCCACAGCATGATGCTGCCACCCCCGTGCTTCACGGTTGGGATGGTGTTCTTCGGCTTGCAAGCCTACCCCTTTTTCCTCCAAACATAACGATGGTCATTATGGCCAAACAGTTCTATTTTTGTTTCATCAGACCAGAGGACATTTCTCCAAAAAGTATAATCTTTGTCTCCATGTGCAGTTGCAAACCGTAGTCTGGCTTTTCTATGGCGGTTTTGGAGCAGTGGCTTCTTCCTTGCTGAGCGGCCTTTCAGGTTATGTCGATATAGGACTTGTTTTACTGTGGATATAGATACTTTTGTACCTGTTTCCTCCAGCATCTTCACAAGGTCCTTTGCTGTTGTTCTATGATTGATTTGCACTTTTCGCACCAAAGTACATTCATCTCTAGGAGACAGAACGCGTCTCCTTCCTGAGCGGTATGACGGCTGCGTGGTCCCATGGTGTTCATACTTGCATACTATTGTTTGTACAGATGAACATGGTACCTTCAGGCATTTGGAAATTGCTCTCAAGGATGAACCAGACTTGTGGAAGACTACACACAAATCTTTTTCTGATGTCTTGGCTGATTTCTTTTGATTTTCCCATGATGTCAAGCAAAGAGGCACTGAAGGTAGGCCTTGAAAAACATCCACGGGTACACCTCCAATTGACTCAAATTATGTCAATTAGCCTATCAGAAGCTTCTAAAGCCATGACATCATTTTCTGGAATTTTCCAAGCTGTTTAAAGGCACAGTCAACTCAGTGTATGTAAACTTCTGACCCACTGGAATTGTGATACAGTGAATGATAAGTGAAATAATCTGTCTGTAAACAATTGTTGGAAAAATGACTTGTGTCATGCATAAAGTAGATGTCCTAACCGACTTGCCAAAACTATAGTTTGTTAACAAGAAATGTGTGGAGTGGTTGAAAAACGAGTTTTAATGACTCCAACCTAAGTGTATGTAAACTTCCGACTTCAACTGTATTTTCACCAGGTCATGCTTTTTAGCCATGGCCAAATCATTGAAACCAAGCCCAAACTCTTAACCAAAAGGAGCCTGCCGTTTGCTTTCGAATGGCACTGGAGGCGGAGAGATGGCCATAAGTGCTCACTCTACCACAGTAGACGAATGAGGGTATTTGATGACTTTGGTAAGTAATAAAGCATTTGTTTGTAATATCATAATAGTTTTGGAAATGAGAAAGTGGTGGGTGTGGTTTTGCACCTGAAGTCAAAGTCTGCTTTTCTTAGAGGCATCAACATTAATCCATCATAACAGTTTTCTTAAATTATAAAGGCATGTAGATTAAGATTAAAATCACATTATTGGTCAATTGCACATTAGCAACCCCTCCGAAAGACACACATACATACACGATTTTTGGAGAGGTGCTTGGGGCTGCCACACTGGGTGCCCGGGTAGCTGTTGTTGTGGGAGGGTTAAGTGCCTTGTTCAAGGGCACAATGGCAGGCAATGGCATCTAGGATTTTTGATACCAGCAACCTTCTGGTTGCCAGCTCACTTCCCGACAGATTTTTTTATCCAGTTTCTGGCTTGCCTCTCTAACTGCTAGGCTACCTGCCGCACATACATTGATTTTGTTAGTCACTCTCACTCAGATATCATATTAAAAACTGCAAATATTTCTCTCCACCCTGTGGCAAAATGTTTAGAATTGCAGGAATTTAGCTGTTAAACTGCAACATCATGATGAGTTCAGATTTTTTTGTGGCCCCTACCCCCAGCAAAGTTTCCCATCCCTGTACCACGGTAATATGTAATATGTAACCTAGGGTAGAAGTAGCTGATCTGGAATCTGTTTTGCGTCTTCTCAAGAAAAACCTGTTCGTACTGGTTGTCCGCAAGAAACCGCCCCTTTTTTACAGTAAAAGAAACGCCTGAAACTAAATCTCCTACATCAGGGATCATCAACTACATTCAGCCGCGGGCCAATTTTTTATTGAGCGGATGGTCAGGTGGCCGTAACATAATAACAAATTATTTGTAGACTGCAAATTGACCGCAAGAAGCCAACATTTGTTTACGGCAAATAAATCTCTCTATTATGCGTGGGAATACTTTGGAACAGATTTCCTAAATTAAGATCACTTGGAGCTCATTTGCTGGTGTTTTTACAGTATTTTATGTCGAACAATAAACTTGGGGTGGGGAGCGGGGCACAAATAAAATCACCCCTGGGCGAAATTCGTCCCGCAGGTCGCCAGTTGGGGAACCCTGTCCTAGATATTGGTCTTGACGAGAAGAAAAATAACTTTTGGGGGAGGTACTCTTCTTCACTGTTCAACCAATCCAGTAAATGTGGAGGAGGATTTAAGATGGAGCGTTGCCTTGGCTGTGTTCGAGAGAATCAAAACAATTGCAGGCGACTGCCGACTGACTGATATACAAATCACCTTGCATCATAAATAAAAACTCATTATTATTTGTAGATCAGTTAGTCAGTCACAATTTACCCATGATACATTGCGGTTTTGATCCTCTCGTAGACCGTCAATGTTAACGTCCAAAACCGGAAGTCGCGTCACAGGCTTTCTTTCCATTTCCCCTGAAAACTGGAACATATGGTTGTTGGGGACTCTGCAGAGGCTACAGTCACAGATAGAGCAATGAGAGAGATGTTTCATTTTATGTACAATGCTGAAGCATCCGGTTGGCGTTTCCACTCACCACCAAATATGGTGATAAGAGGACCCCCCCCCCCCCCCCCCCCCCGGCAGTGGGAGATGATGGAGCGAGATTGATTCTGGCCGATATTCTGCTAATTTTCTCATCGATGAAACATTTGATCTCAATACAGTTTTCTTCAATACAGTTTTCTGTTTCCAAAACTAGAATATTTTACGAACAGAGTTGACAACGTTTTGTAGACTTTACCCTTTGCCAAAGAAAAAGAAAAAACGGAAATATGCAAATACATGCTAAAACGCGCCAATAGGATCTCGCTAGCTCGTGCTTGTCTCTGCCCACCTCCTAGATTGTTCTGCCCACTATGATTCATTTGCTCCCGATGGAAACGACAGGCTGTGGTCTATCTTGTGTTTGTTATAAAAAAATCTTTGCTACAGTCGTGTTGAATAAAATGGGAATCTCATTTGTTGTCTCCGCAAAGAGGGCGTTTCGGGAATGAAGTAATCTCGCGTAGGGTATGGAATATAGAGAATTGATACTGTACTGTTTGTGTAGTTAATATTTTTCATAAGTAGATAGCCTATTGAAAATGTCAGCATAGCCATTTGATGGTCTCTATTCGAAAAACCGAGTCGATGCAAAGACTTGTTAGGCGGTTCGTTGTCGGGGGGAAATGACAGAGGGGGACTAAAACTGGGAGGAATGGCAGCTAACCTTGCTAATGGGAGTGTACTGTACGGGTAGACATTTAACAATGTAAGTGTATCAAACAATTAAATCAGTAGATGGCTACATTGTAGCCAAGTTGTTTGAGCGCGTGTAGTGCACGGTTATAATGGTTACATTGTATCAGCATCCAGAGTGTAGATTTGCTGCAACGTCGCTGCAAGGCAAGCGTTTCCCTTTTTTGTGTGGCTATCCGTGGTGGACAATGATGGTGGCTGGGACTCCGGTCACACACTGTTACTGCTACACTGCTCGAGTAGGCTACAATGTTGCACTGCTGAGCTGAATCAAACCGAACCAAGGAGTTCATATTACCTTTGGATTAAGACGCGGGCAAATCCTGTGTTCATAAGGGTTGGTATGCCACGTCATTTTTATTATATGTACACGTCAAAATACAGTGGCCTACTACCAGAATATATGTTATCCAGACTAAATAATATTGAAGCCCTTTTGACAATTATGTGATAGGGATGATGTCTTTTGCATGTACTATATGTCTAAAATTCAGGCCTGGTGTTGTGTTATGTGTTGCAGTACTAATCAGTGAGGTCTGCTGCAATTATGGATGATCATCATCACCATCATCTTCAACTTCATCATCACACACAAGGAAGCATGTCACCATCATATGTGCCAAGGAAGAGGAAGGCTTCACAGCCAAAACAAAAAAGTGGTGTTCCATTACCAGGTAAATGTCACTATCACTAGATGTTTGACAAATTGTCAGTTTACTGAGCAAACTTTAGAGTTGAATGCTAAATGACATTCTGTCCAAATCTGTCACTGGCCAGTTGCAATTGCAAATGTCTTTAATCTTGATAATTATTGCCTGTGTAGTCTCCATTTATGCATTTAATGCATATTGTCTCGGAAACTCTCTTTTAATAGTGGTTTGTAGGAACTAATGAAAATGTGCCCATAATCCAACAGCTATCCAGAGGATGCCAGATATGAGTGTGATGAGCATGATTGGTGCTCCACCTAAGGTAAGAATAAATACCCTAGTCAAAAAATCCTATCGGATCAGTGATTTTTCCAATAGAATCCTATAGGATTCTCACAATTCTATAGGATTTTGTGTCACCTCTATCAGAATCTTATTGGACTATTTTTTTCCTATTGGAAATCAAAAGTAATCCTAATGGATTCTATAGGATTCTCGCAATCCTATATGATTTTGTCACCTCTTTCAGAATCCTATTGGCTACTTTTTCCCTTTTGGAAAACAAAATTAATCCTATTGGATCCTATAGCTTTTTGATCAATTTTGTAGGGTTTTGTCAACCCAATCAGAAGCCTATTATTTAAAAAAAATCTTAATTGAACCCATTAAATCTTGTAATTTGTTACAGTAACATACAACAATATTAAGTACAACATTTTCGTTGATCGGAAACAACAGTTCTATATTCATTTTGGTTTTATTCACCACCACAATATGGGAGTGATTCAAGGCAGGAGGTTAATTTGCAGTATGACCACCTTTTTCAACAAAGAACTCACTTGAGTTATTTGATTTGATTCTTATTCATGCAATTTCCTGTCTTTGAATTAGACATTTCAATATGACATACAATTTTACAATAACACAAGATTTTGGGGAGTTTTCCCCTTAGAATGCACAGCATCTTTACATTGCTTATATGCAAATAAAAAGTAGAAGGAAAATACAATTTTAGGTACAGTAACATTTACATTTTAGTCATTTAGCAGACGCTCTTATCCAGAGCGACTTACAGTAGTGAGTGCATACATTTTCATACTAGTACCTCGTGGGAATCGAACCCAGTATCCTGGCATTGCAAGCGCCATGCTCTACCAACTGAGCTATATGGGGCACAAAGATATGAGTATTTTTATTTATTTAATATATAATAGTTAGCTATGCATACAAAACAGAGAATGTTCCCTTTACCCTCTTTATGTTAGGATAGGGAGAGGAAAAGAAAAACAAAGATAATGAGGGACCCCCCAACTCCTTCGCTCCCAAGGTTGTACCACCCCCTCTCCCTCCCTACCTGCCTCCCTACCCTTCGTCCCCCCCTCCCTTCCTCCCAGGGTTGTACCCCCTCCCCCGAGAGCTGTCCCCCCCACCCCCCTTCCATCCCTAGAAGGTGCTCCCTCTCCATCTTTCCTATCTCCCTCCTGGATGTAACTACCAGTTCCCATCTATTGACCTCTTGGCACACCTGATCCAGGTATTATAAAAAAGAAAAGAAAAAAATTGATGACCTGTGTCACATTAACATTACATCAACTTGTTAATCTAGCTCTATGCGGTTTGCCTGTAATGCCACATATCACACCTTTTTGACACAAATGTAAACAACCTTACGGACAATGTCAGTAGGTTTCACAGCTATTGTTGTTGCAGCTGGCACAATAATTTTAATGTGTGACGCAGATGCACCAGATGCAAATGTTTACTCACGTTGTGTCCCTTGGACCTTGTGGGGATGGGGCTGCACGAGATAGCTACTGGGTAGAGGGGACATTGCCGGCGGTTCCCCACTATAGGGTAGGGCTGGGAATTGCCAGGGACCTCACAATATGATATTATCACGATACTTACAGTAGGTGCCGATGCGATATATATTGCGATACTCACGATTCCATATGTACAGTATAATGATTCAATACTGTGATTTTTATTGCCATTCCATGGTCCAAATATATTGCTCACCATATGACTGCTGCAGATGGACTAGAGAACCATGAGAAAACTAGGTTTGATAAGTCATGGAAATAAAAGTGCTGAAAACAAATAGGCTCCCTATTTAAAAAGGAGATGGAGAACAAGCTATGAATGAGCTGGAGGGTGGGTGCTCCATATGTTATGCAGCCAGTGTAAATCAAATCAAATATAGTTTTGAGGATAAATTCTTTAGAATATAATGTAAATATCAATACAATTCCTTCTACAAAATGTATAGAAATCCTATAGGAGACAAAAATATTTAAATCCTATAGGATTCCAAAGCAAGGATCCAATTAGAATCTAATAGAAAAATTAAATCAGATATTGGAACCAGTTCTATTGGACTCCGACTATGTTCTTAACCACTCTCTACCCCTCTCTATATCTGTCTCCCTATCTGTACTTGCATCTGTCCTGTAAAACATTTTAATAATTTATAACATTTTACCCTATAGTATTCCAATAAAAAAATCATATCAGAATCCAAAAGAAAATCCAATCAGATTTTGGAACCAGGCCTATTGAAATTCTATAGGATTCGTTCCAAAATATTTTCTATTCGATTCTAATAGGATTTATTTATTGGAATCCTATAGGATTTTTTGACTAGGGTAATACAGTATTATGTTTCAGTTCTGCTTGGCCATTATGGGTGTTCTGGCCAAAGCATGGGTGCACTAGTCCAGTCCTTAATATGAAAACTGAAATAACAACCATCATATGATGATCTACAAATTATTTAGCATTAAGCACTTCTACATCAGTGTACAGTATGATGGTCCTTATTGCAGTTTTCACAATACAACCATGTAAGATCCTGTGAGGACACTGGATATCTGCTTTACAGTTCTGTACTTGAATATTATAGAATGATGACCCCCATGCCCAGGTGACTCAAAAGATGAAAAGAACATATGGTAGAAAAAGGTAAATGGGCCTACTGTGAGTTTCCTTTATTTTAATTGTCCATTTCTATAAATGTTCCCGCCCATCAGTGTAATGAAATCAACTCCTACCTGTCCAATCCTCTAGGTATGAGGATCTGCAGAATGTCTCCCTGGGCTCTGGTGTGGAGGATTCAACCAGCGAGACGTCCTGTTGCTCCGTGGTTTCTTCCAGCCTGGCTGTAGCCAACGGGGAGCTGCCTCCCCCTCCCCCTCCCTCTGCCAGACTGCCTCACAGGCTGGTGGCTAAAGACTGTTGGCCCAACCAGGCCCCAGACACAGGCAGGGCCCAGGGCCGGGGTCAGGAACCACCTCCACCCTCCGATTTCGCCATGAAGAAAATGCGGAGAGTGGAGGGGGACAATGGCACACCTTCTGTTACAAATTTCCCTCCGGAAGTGAGACAGACAGGTAGTTACTGTATCTTGCAACCATCAATCTCTTATTTTATTACCCTTACTCTTACATACAGGTATTCAAGTTTTAGTTCATGTTGAATGTTTCCTTTGATGCAGTTCCTGTTGGAGGTGGACATGTCCATAGCCATGTCCAAAGTGGTCACTCAGTCGGAGGTGGACATGTCCATAGCTATGTCCAAAGTGGTCACTCGGTTGGAGGTGGACATGTCCATAGCTATGTCCAAAGCGATCACTCGGTTGGAGGTGGACATGTCCAAAGCGGTCACTCGATTGGAGGTGGACATGTCCAGTGCAATCACTCAATTGGATGTGGACATCTCCAGAGCAGTTACCCTATTGGAGGTGGACTTGTCCAGAGCAGCTACTCTGTTGTAGGTGGACATGTCCATAGCAGTCACTCTATTGGAGGTGTAGCTATCCAGAGCAGTCACAGTCACCCAGCAGAGCCAACCGAGGAAGAGAAATCTAAAGTCTTTACCTTCACAACCAAGAAAGAACCTCCTGTCTACCCCCCAGGTGAGAGGACAAAGCAAATAAAGCAAATAAAATGTCTCCATAAACACAATCTCTAGCAACACTAGTTGTTGATCATATACTTGTGTAATAACACTGTAATTACTCTAGTAACAATGTTGCATTAACATGATGTTACGTAATACTTTGATAATTGCATAGTAATGGAGTAGGGATTGTTCCATAACCCACATTTATATAAAATAAAATAAAAACTCTACTTCCTGTGTGTAACAGGAAGTCAAGAGGAGAGGTGGCAGCTGATGATCCTGGGGAAAGGGCGAGTCACGTGCCCCAAGTGTAAAAGTGTGAGCAGGAAGACTGTGGAGGGACTGAAGAAACATATGGAGAACTGCCGAGTGGTGTGTGTCTGCACCATACTCACAATAACAGCCTCCTATGTTGCGCTCACATTTGTTCAACTGAATTTCAAAAACTAAACGAATATGTTCTTTGTAGAATCCCTTCACATGTCAGCAATGCGGGAAACAACTGAAATCTTCCACGGGAATGAAGTACCACATCATGGCAGACCACAATAACCTGGTAAGGCCATTCTCCCATCTGACTCTGGTTTTGGTGTGCTTCATGTTGACGTTGGTTTTAACTCTCATATTTTGCCAGCCCTCGCCAGATGACATAAATGGCCTGGATGACCAGTCCATGAAGGAAAAACTGAGGAAGGTGCTGAAACGGATGGGGAAATTAAAATGCTCGAAAGAGGTATGATTCCTTGCTGGCGTCTGTATCTGAAATTCTAGTACAGATTTCACCTTAACCCATTGTTGGTTGGGTCCCTAGGCAGATGGGTTGCCTCCAACAATAACAATGTTCTAACAGGTCTGGGATTTCTGAGACTACATTGTTGGTGCATGGGAACTAAAGATGTGTTCCATTCTAAAAGACTGTGTGTTACTTTACAGGGCTGCACTGGTAGTTTCACCAGCATCATGGGTTACCTGTACCACATGAAGAAGTGTGGGAAGGAGGAGTCTGAGCTGGAGAAGCTGCTTCTCAACTGCCAACACTGTGGCAAGGTCTACAAGTCTAAGGCAGGCCTGGAGTACCACCTCAAGTCAGAGCACGCACCAGTGAGTTCTCCATTGCACTGCCTTTTACAGTATACACTTCTCCACTAATAAGGCAGTTGGTCTTTCAAGGTTACAATTCACTGGGAGACATTCCATCACACAACATGCCATTGTGCATACAATCTGTAGCAGTTACATCCTGGCAACTTCAATGTCACAAATATTTCTCAGTATATTCACCCTCATTCTCTCAAAACACCCCATTCCTTTGAGTCTCTTTTCAGTCTAATTTATTTGAGCTTTGCTTGAGAGGGAGATGATAGACAGCTGTCTCCTTCTCCCCCACAGGTGCCCCAGAATGCGGAGGAGGATGAGGTGAAGGCCCAGAGAGATCCCAACCCTGAGAGGACACCCAGCGGCCGGGTCAAACGCATGTCAGCCCAGGTGGCTGTTTTCCACCTACAAGAGATTGCTAATGACGAGCTGGCCAAGGAGTGGCCCAAGAGGAAGGTCATCGGGGACCTGGTCCCCGATGATAAGAAGGTGAAGGCACTTCAACACTAAGATGGTCCTAGATCTGTGCTCATGTATCTATTCCTGTAGATACATTGACCTCCAGATTAACCATTATTTTTCTCTTGGGTTCCACAGCTGAGATATGCCCGCCCAGGGCTGCCTGCCTTCAGTCAGGAGGTCCTTCGGAAGTGGAAAAATGAAGTGAAGCTGCAAAAGAAAGTGCAGTGCCCAAACCTGGTACGACCCATACGTTTCTAAATGATCTTTCATCCCATATTGCCTATAGTAGAGATTTTACTCGCTGTACTATACTTCGCTTATAATGTGACTGGGAAACTTTCTGGTTTCTCTCAGGGCTGTGGCTCGGTCTACACCAGTGTGTCTGGACTGAAGGCTCACCTTGGGCTCTGCGGAAGGGTAAGGAATAGTTCTCACACTGCTCCCCCTCTCTTTCACTTCCAAGTACTGCAACGTATCCAGAATACAGTGAAAATTATTCCACTGAAACTGAGTCAATTCTTACATTTTGTTTTAGCATTCAACTCTCATTTTAGCACAAATGTAAACCATTATTAAGCATCTAATTCAACTGAATGTTTTCTCTATCGATGCAGGGGGACTTTGAAGCAGGGAAATATAAATGCCTGATCTGTAAGAAAGAGTTCAACTCAGAGAGTGGGGTGAAGTACCACATCAACTCTGTCCACTCCCAGGTCAGAAATTAATTTAAGACTTTTTACCACCTTGATGACCTACTCTATCATATTAATTTAGAATGTTTTGCCATATGAATACAGTATTGCAAAAATACACATTGTAGTGCTTTTTGGTGGCACACAATACTAATGTCCTTCGTCCTGCGTTTTCTTAGGACTGGTTTGCGGTGACCTCAAAATCCAAGAACTTTGATAAGGTTCTGAAGACCAAGACCAAGCCCAAGAAGAACCGCACCGTGGATGAACCCACTGACCAGCACCAGACTCTCCATGTCTTCACCCCTGTCCTGGAGCCCTGGCAGGACATGCAGATGGGACCCCCACCAGCGGTGCCCGAGCCAGCCCTGCAGGCCAACCCTGAGGCAGCAGAGGGGAAGAGGAGGGGGAAGGGGAGAGGGAAGGAGAAGGACTGCTATGACTTCACTGGCAGTGACCACTCCAGCAGTAGCAGCAGCGGCAGCTCCAGCAGCGAATCAGAGACAGAGGAGCTTGAGGGCCAGAGACACGACGTCGACCAATGGGCACTGCAGAGACCCAGTATCATCGAGACCCACCCTGATGTCGCCAAGCAAGCCAGATGCAACCCCTAGTTTGTCCGATCACCTGACTTCAGATCAGGGGTCTGTTCAGGAGGGTGCAACGTTACAGAACATTCAGATAGAAATGCATTGGTCCTGGGATGTGTAGTCTGTGTGTTTCAACTGTAACTATGAGGTTGTCTTAGCCAACGTTTAATGTGTTTTATTATTTTAATACGTTTGATAAGTCTTGTTTTGTTTTCTGACATGCTTACTTAGACTCATCTTTTAACCCCTATTATGACAAGTGCTTATGTGTTGGCTTGTGCTCCTCGATTCAGACTGTGCCTAGTGTATGGATCTATTATTTCATACAACTCCTTAATTATACCTTACATGTTATCAGACCTCTTCTTTACAATGCATATTTAACCAATAGCATGTGGTGTTAATGTAGTGTGCATTTTATATATTGGATAGTGATATATGATGATATACAGGATGAATTTGAGATACAGTGGTTGTCGGTTATAGTTGTCAGTGATGTTTTTTAACGCTGCATTGTTTGTTGATGTACACAGTCCAGATGGAAATAGGTGCAGTTGTCATTTAATTTACTCCCTTTGTGCCCCTGTACTGTTTCTGCAGATGTATGAATGTGTTTGGTTTATTCTTCTGTTGATATTTCTGTGTCAGTGCACTTCTGTTCAAGCTAGGTTTTGAATAGATTCATATCTATTTTATTTAGTATTGAATAATGAACTGGCATTTGAACATTTAAGTGATCCCTAACAAATAATTATGTTAACAATAGCTTTTCCCTATTTTATGCCTTTTATAATTCTACTAAGACAAGTTAGACAACCAATGTCTTTCAGTTCAAAGGTTCTGGTCAGGTCCATGATTCCTGTGACCAAAACAAGAGGCATTGTGCATGCACTTTTATATTGAATGAAATTAAGTGCTCAGTCTAATGATAGGCATTCCCATAACCCAACCTTGTAAAGGGTGACAAGTGTGCTCTAATTTGTTATGTCTGCTTCTTGAGGTTAATTGTGTTCAGTCTTCACTGTTTTGAACCAAAAAATGAAAGGGATTACACTTCAATTCACCATTTGTGTACATTTGTATTAATGGAAAAACTATTGTTTCAAGTTTTAGAAAACAAAATGCATTATACCTTTTTTTTTTTTGAAGTACTGTAGGTCTAATGCGCTGCTATTTTTAACTACCAGGAGTGTTAGCTATATCAACAGGTGAAATAAAATATTAACATAATGCTACTAATTTTCATTGTGCCCTTCTTGCCTTACACAGTAAACAACTAATGCCTGCAGGTGTTGAATGAAAGAGGAGTGATGCACCAGCTCTGGTTGTATCCACTTCAGCACTTTGGGCCCCACCTGTGGCAGAAAGGTGTATCGCAGCCATGCACCAAGGCAATATTTAGTTTCGGACAGAAGGGGGCAGCAGTCTACCGGCCAATATCGTCTCTTTGGTCACAGCAAATATGGCGGTCTTCAGCTAAATCCACGCTATACAGACTACCGATTGAGAATATTACTGTTAAAGTACGTTATTGTTGCTGTTGGCGGCGATAAGGACATTGAAGGAGTTTTAACCGGTAACTATAGATTCTAAATTATGTGACTTTTCATCTGTATTCCATCGTAACTGACCCATATTGGCACGAGCATGGGGATTCGAACCGGGGGTTAGAGGATAGGCGCGAGTCAGGCCAACTGGGAAACGAGGTCTATAAACCATGAGCCACGGAATAGTATAGACTCTTGGAAGAAATGTTCGATGTCTTTTGTGTTGTACGCGTCTGCGCGATTAGCTAACTTTTACCACAGACCCTGTCCTAGTCAGTATTATGACAGACATCTCAAGAAAATATATGTAGCTAGCTACATAGCTAGCTATTCTTGTAGCATATTGACATTAGCTAGCTAGCTAACGCCGGACACTTCCTACATAAACTTGCTGTAGCAAGTGTGTACGTAGCAAATTTAGCTAGTTATGCCATAAACGTCCAGTTCGCTAACGTTAGTTTTGTCATTACCAACTATTTTTCCGTTTTTGACGACTTTTAGTCGATTATCGATTTAAATCAATCAATCAGTCAATGCAAATCAGTCAGTGGCACATACTCCTACATGTGGGTTGGCTACATGTGCCCTCCAGTCATCTGCCAAAGATGAGTGATGTGATTAACTAGCCAATAACCAGCTTAGCTAACTAGCAAGCAAGAGTATCATGCAATATGCACTGCAATCATTCTGTGAAATTTGCAAATAAACTATGGTATCCACTGTCCCATGTTTCAATTGGTGAAGTCTCTCTCTCTCTCTCTCTCTCTCTCTCTCTCTCTCTCTCTCTCAGGTATGCTGTAGGACGTATGCCTGTGACAGAGAGTTGCACAGTTAGGCTGTTAAGGCTGCCTCTCACCAAGAAGAGATGCTCAGTAAAGTTGTCTAGGCTTTCTGTGATAAAGAAGAGGTGCTCAGTAAGGCTGTCAAGGCTTCTTTTGACTGATAAGTGGTGCTCAGTAAGGTTGTGTAGGCTACCTGTGACAAAGAAGAGTTGCTCAGTAAAGTTATCTAGTCTGCCTGTGACGCAGAAGCGTTGCTCAGTAAGGTTGTCTAGGCTGTTGATGGCAACCATTGCCCAGAAGTTGGGCAAACAGGGTAGCGAGTCCATGGGCGTACCCCATGGAGAGGAGACAGAGGAGCAGACTGATCCACACGAAAAGCCTCGGGCAGAGGCGCAGACCAATCCACATGAAAAACCTCAGGACACAAATGGGGAGGCTGTTGGTGCTACATCTGAACAAGGTAAGCAGCAGAGAGAGTGACACTGTTTAATAAAGTTAAGTGTTCCATGTGACTCCCTAAAAACACGCCACTTCAATACAGCTACGACCAGAAGTTACTTTTCGTAGCAGGTTAGGAGAGCCTTTTCGCTAACCCTTTAACTAACCTTAACCTAATTTTCCTAACCTGCAACGATAATTCTCCTAACCTACAACGAAAAAAGTCACTTCATAGCTGGATCGAAGTGGCATGTTTTTAGGGAATTTTGCATTCCATACTGCATGTAGTGGAGGACAGACCCCACCACGTTCCTATGTTTCCTCAGGCCAGGAGCTGCCTCCAGAAGAGCTTCCTGTAACATCCTCCACCCCGGGAAATCGTCTGCAGAGAAAAAGAGTCCCTAATCCGAAATATCAGAGCGAACCAGACACCGACATGACCAACACAGACCGTGAGTGCCTGGTTATTAATATTGTGTACTAGTAGTAGCCTAATATATGCCTAGATGATAGCGCAAACCAACTTGCCTCTTTTGTTGCTCTGATGTATATTTTGGTCTATTTTTTCCTCATAGTACAATGTCCTGACTCAACAGAAAAGCCAAGGAAAAAGAGGGGCCTGAAAAAATCTGTCTCCAACACAGAAACTGACCAGCAGGAGCCTGCCAAAAAGACCCCAAAACCGAAAACCCCCAAAAAGACACCTGCCAAAAAGACACCACAGAAAAAGGCAGCGGTCTCGAGCATAAACAGTGAAAAGGGGCTTATCAAACAGACCCCTGCCAAGAAGACCTCTGCCAAGAAAATACAACAGGAAACACCACAGGTCAACTCCACGCCCCCCCCTGCAGTCCCGGAACTGAGGGAGACCCCAGAGGAGCCTGAAACCACCCCTGGTGGCAGACCCAAGCGGAGGGCAGCAAAAGCGTATGTGACATCATCTAGTCCCCCATCATTTTGATTCTGTTACAGCAAGTAAGCAGTCTCTGATGGTAAAGAAGAGATGCTCCTATACAGTATGCCTATTAGTGGAGATTTCAGTGAATGAGTAGTAGTATTCTTCTTGTTTGGCCAGTGTTTTATACAGCTACCTTTGGCTCCCAATGCTTTTTCAATATCTCATTCACTTTGGATGGACTCTATTATAAAACAATCATAAATGGCCACCAAATCAAACTTTATCTCTTCACATCAAAAGCAATTTCACATTTCAGAGTTTGGAAAAAGTAATGCTCAATTGACCCATTGTTGTATGTTTCTGTTCTATCTCAGTGCATTGCAGTACCTCCATACCCTGGCCAAGGAGGTATACAACCAATCTGACAATGCTACTAAGAACGACTGGGAGTCTAGCCCAGTCCCCAGCCCCAGCTCAACCCAGCCCCAGAAACGGACCAGAGGCAAGGGCAAGAAGAGGAAGGCCCCTGATTTTGACAGTGACAACGCCGCAGAGGATATGGACTTTGTTCCAGAAAATAAAGACACTGAGGAGGAACGTGAGGATGAAGATACTCAAGAAGACCTAGACTTAGACTTGGAGCAGAGGCACACACCAACGAAAGACCTTAGATCCAGACGCATTTCCAGAGGTCTTGTGAGTACCATTTTTTTTAACAGAAGATTGTGATAAATAGACTAGCAGACAAACCAAGAGATATTGGGAGGTATTTTTCCCACTAGACGACCACAGTCTGAGACCAATGACAAACTAAATGAAGACTTTTGTGTTACCGTTGTCATGTTTTATTTTTTGTCACTCAGTCAAGTCAAGCTCGATATCATGGTAACGCCCCCAATGGACTGACCAACATCGTGATGGGACCCATCTGGATGTGCACCAAAACCACCAAGACCTTGTAAGTGGCTCGCCTGTCTTCTATGGGGCAGGTAGCTTAGTGGTTAAGAGCGTTGTGCCAGTAACCAAAAGGTCGCTGGTTCTAATCCCCGAGCCAACTAGGTGAAAAATCTGTTGATGTGCCCTTGAGCAAGGCACTTAACTCTAATTGCTCCTATAAGTAGCTCTGGATAAGAGCGTCTGCTAAATGAGTAAATGTATGTAGCAATAAAAAAATGAGGTTTTATTGCTTACTGCCAGTAGGGGGTGCTCAATGCATTTACATTATTCACTCCTGGGTCTTTTGTCCTGGCTCTTTCTGTGGGTTTGACTGACTGTCTTTTGCAGCCGTGATGAACACTGTAACGAATGGGTCTTTGCTGAGTGGATACCTTCAGAGAAGGATTGGCATTGCTTGTCGGACAGGTAGAAATATCATTACACATTTGATTATTACATTATACTTGATCTCCCAGAAAAAATACTACATATATCTCACAAATCAAGTAACCCAAGAATACATCAAATGTTTGGTATGCATTTCCCCTCCCAGTGAGGCTGAGCAGTATCTACCGCAGGAGATGATGTCTACAGCCTTCACCTTCTCCAGAGAGGGCATCAGAGAGGAGACTCCTCTGCACAGAATGAAGAGGTAGGTCCTTTGTAGCTCAATTTGTAATTGTGGTGCTAGCAACACCAAGGTCTTGGTCAAGTCCTTGATATATATATATAATTTTTTTTTAAAGTATCTTACTGTTGTTTGCTGTCCAGGTTTGAGTGCCTGCCACCTCATCCTGAGCGCTGGGACATGCTATTCTATACGGGCGGCCCGGTGTGGGCCATGGACTGGTGCCCCACCCCCGATGGCGCCCCTGCCAGCCAGTGCGCTGCCATCTACTGCCACAGGAACCTGGATGACCAGCACAGGATGAATGAGTTGTACACCAAACCTGGACTCATCCAGATCTGGGATATGGGACAACTCCAGTACAACACCAGGTAGGGACCATGGCAATGGCCAGTTAATGGGGATCAGTATCGTTTTTTTTCTTAAATAACTATATATTTTTCTATCTACCGCTACAATCTTCTTGATCTTTCTACCTTTCTCTGGGCCATCTCTCTGCTCCATCTCTCCCCAGTCCCCAGTCCTCTCCACGGCTGGCCTATGGTATTGCCCAGGATAAAGGCTTTGTGTGGAACCTGAAGTGGTGTCCAGGAGGAGCCTGGGAGCTGCCCACCACTAACAGGAAGGTAGGAACAGAAGCACACAGAGATACACAGGGACCTGACATGTTAAATCTACATCAGTAATGTCTGTTACTGCATAATGGCTAAACATGACTGTAAAAGAGAACTGTATAAAACACTAAAAAATAGAATGTATGACTCTCTTTGTCCCTCTCTTTCCTTCTGTCCTCCCCCTCTCTCTGGCAGGCCCCTCACATGCCCAGAATGGGTCTCCTGGCTGCCTCCACATCAGATGGTCACATCACCATCTACAGCCTGCCTCACCCTGACACACTACTAGCCCGCAGGAAACACACCGCTAAAGGTTAGCATGCTCATTTAAAGTGGAACTGACAGCGTTTTAACTACTTTGCAGATATGAAACAAACAGACAATCATGATATCAGTAAAAATATCAAATTCCCAGTTTATGCTACAAAACCAACTTTATTAGGTTTTAAAAATAGGTTATATTTGACTAAAAATTCCATGATGTAGATAGAGTAAGGTATTGCTGGCAGTTTAATGCATGATTAATATAATTCACCAATACATTTATTGTCAGTCCAACAAATATTGCTATCAGGTTGTAAAGTGGTTATCCCACTGGCTATAGGGTGAACGCACCAATTTGTGAGTCGCTCTGGCTAAGAGCGTCTGCTAAATGACGTTAATGTGCCCTTGAGCAAGGCACTTAACCCTAATTGCTCCTGTAAGTCGCTCTGGATAAGAGCGTCTGCTAAATGACTAAAATGTAAATGTAAATGTAAATCACAGCTGGCCCGGTAAATTGTTTACTTCCTCCAGCCATTCGGGATGCACTGTTTCAGTTTCAATGACTCAATATTTTGGACAAAAACTGACGAATGTAACCAGGGCTGGGAATGTCAATACAATCAAACTAGCAAGGACAATGATCACAAGTCGGTCATAACGTGGCCAATAGGCTAGCTTATCTATTTATGTAGCTATTTATTTAGCAAGCTAAAAACACGGTGCCTAACGTTAGCTAGCTGCTGGTAGGATGTTGTCATTGGACGAGTGGTTGAGTAGGCGACTTTTTCCCCCAATATCGTTTTTTGGTGGCTACAGCTAGAGATGCGGGTGTCATTTGGTTAGCTAGCAAGAAATGTGAATCACTTTGCTAGCTAGCTATACTGAACTTGTACGACTGTTATCCACAGTTAGCATATTTCTTAGTTGTCAATCAAATGTATTTGGCATTGATCAAATGGGCGGACAGGCTGGCAAGTTCCCATTCCGGTGTCAAAACGTGGGTTGGGACAAGCATGCATTGGCAGGCAAGCTGCAGAAGAGCGAGCAGGCTACTTACTATTCCCCATCGTTTATCAGTGCAATTTGTACGGCCAACTACAAGCTGAAAAGGTTTGAGAGGATTTATCTACTGTTCCCTCGTTAAATTTTTTACATCTCGCTCCGGCTAGCATTAGTTGTTGATCTTGTTGTGCATAGGCAACTGAGGAAGAGAGCCTACGTTTTCATGGTTGTTTGATCAATAGGACTGTAAAGTTCCCAAATGTAAGAGGACTCACGTGGTATTTACATATTTGCAGAAATCCATTCAGGTGTATTTTGTGCCTTTTGGCAAACGCTTTCTAATGATCTAAAGTCGCGCTGTTGCTACTGCCTGTAAACACAGTGGGCCCGTGTAAACAGCTGCATTTGTCTCTAGAATCGTTTACCAATATAAGTAACTGGAAGGGTCTGAAAACTCGCAAAATATTTTTGCCAACACTGTCGGTGTGGCAAATGGCTTATTTGCATAAAGGCCTACTGTAGCTCTGATTGGCTATGGTGCACGGGTCTGTGTAGACTCCGATCCTGGATAAGACACGTTTTTATTAGGTTTAATATACTGCAGTGTCTATTAATTGTCGAAAGGCATGTCTGCTTTCCCACTCTATATTGCTATAGAATTTTCTCAACGTCTTTCCCAAACATAGTATGAATCTATGAAACGTGAAAATGACCATATCGAAGTGCTCGCTTGTCAAAAATATAAGAAAAGGCATATTCTTCCTGGGGGTGTATTTTAATAGAAGATTTAATGTTGCTAAAACGCGGTCAGTTCCACTTTAACACATGATAGAACCAAAGCAACTGACAATTAAGACATATATTAGTAATTTGTGATAGAATTTTGATCTGTGACAGATATATAGTCCCCTGTAGCTCAGTTGGTAGAGCATGGCGCTTGCAACGCCAGGGTTGTGGGCAGTGGCGGCTCCTGAACAAATTCTCAGGGAGGGCAATTTTTCTGATGATTTAGGTGACCTACACACATTTTTAAAAAGATATGTCCAGCAACAACATGAAGACAGGGGCAGCATATAAGTCAATACCAGAAGCATTTATTGACTGATCTCAAAAGTGTTGGCTTACAAAAGCAAAATAAGTTATCACAGTAAAAATAATCAAGGGTGTTCTTTCACATTCCTCAACACTGCATAAACAATATGCATTTCCATAAACAAATGAAATATCAGCTGAAAATACAGCATCTTGGTATTTGTTCAGATTGCAGGATCAACAAGAGCTTTTACCACATTTTTTGATATCTGTTTAATCTTACCTTATGGCCTGCACTTGCTTGTGAAGCTGTCGAGGGCACGTTTGATAGAGACAGCATCGATGTCCTTCTTCTGTAGCTTCTGGTACAGAATGTCGACGTGGGGCATGATTTTGTGAAAAAGCCGCAGGAAAAAAATTAAATCTTCATCATGTAGTATCCTCACGTAGCCAGCTGCCTCTCTCAAGGTGTGCTGGTCAAATGAACCCAATGAACCCGTCCGGATGGCTTCAAAACATTATATGAGGTCGTCTCGATTCTCGTAGACAGTGTTCACGACTCTGCTGTTGCTAACCTCATCGTTGTGGCGGCGGACAGCTAGCCTGTATCCCTCATCCAGTTGAGTGGCAATATTCACTCTCCCAAAAGCAGACAATCTCAAACAGCTATATGTGGGTCTTTGACAGCTAATTTTTCTTAATCTTTTCTGAAAGATGGTGCATGTCGGTTACACCAGTCGCTGTCCAAGCGGTGCTGTCTGCTGTGCCGCCTTCAGGGTGGAAGAGTAAGCAGGGGTAGCAAAAAACTGCATTAGCTACATCGCAGCCTGCTAGCCAGGTTTTCCGTTCATACCAATTTTTGGAAAATCCTCGGGTGTAGGACTTCCCCCCTTTAGTAGACACCTGTTGAATTATTAAATTTGGTCTGGGGGGTCCTAATTGTTTCGTTGCCAATTTATCTTCATTTGTTCGCCGACAAAAAGGAACTTCTTTCAAACACACAATCGAGTTGGACTGAAGCCTAGCCATTTTGATAGTAGTAGTGAATTGAATGAGGCTGCTACCTGGTCTTTTCTTAGTTACGTTCATTCGTGGTTACGTTATGTATGACGAAAGCGCGTAAGTGCAAGCCCACAGACACCCATAGAGAATGTATTGAAAGCTTTGAAATGTGACAAAACTAGATTTTACATGGGAGTCTATGACAGACTTCTGGGCGATTTTCAACCTGACTGAAATCGCCCAAAAAACGGGCGGGGCCATTTGAAGCACGACTTTAGCCTGATTTGACATTTAGTGGCTGGCAGATCAGACGTGAACACTGATAACTGCTGTTGCCGTGATATAATTTTTTATAAATTTATAAAAAAAAAATATTTTTTTTTATTTAATTTTTTTTTAAATAATTGATTAGAAAAAAAATCCCTTCCTTTTCCCGTTTGGCAGTGCGTCGCCCATATCGCCCTATTGAACAAGCCGTCCCTGGTTGTGGGTTCGTTTCCCACGGGGGCCAGTATGAAAAAGGTATGCACTCACTAACTGTAAGTCGCTCTGGATAAGAGCGTCTGCTAAAAATGTAAAAATATTATATCAGTAATATATCCCGGAATCAAACCTACTCTGGTGTTGTAGTTGTATGTGCTGTTCCAGAAGGGAGCAGTATTGTCATTCAACAGCCTGAACTTGGTCCTGCAGAAAAGCTGGAAGTCTTTTTAAAATCAGTTTTCATGCTGCTCATTGAAGTGGCAAATATTTTTCGCCAAGTCAGATAAATCCGTATTCGTATTGTCTTCGTTTTTTGATGTAAGGGCACATTTTTGTTTTGTTATTATTAAATCTGATGCCTTAGGCTATTTACCATAAAAATCTATTGACATCTTCAGTTACAGGTGTGCTCGTGTCAGTGCATATGTTGTAATTTTCCTCCTATGTCCCATACACATTTCTGCCTGCCTCTCCAAATCTCCCCTGGGATCACATGATCTTTGACCAAGGTAATAGTCACTCTGCTGGGGCTTTCTCCCCCACTGCATTATTCTCCCATTGTTGTGCTGATGCATGGACTGTCCACACCACGAAAACTGCATCCTCACACATCTAACACAATGTGTCCGTGTGCGCACGCGCACGTATGTTTGCGTGCGCATCCTTCTATTCATCTCTGCAGTAGAACGAGAGATGGAGGGAGGTGACAAAATGAAGGGAGGGGATGGTAGGGTGGATAGGGGCAGGCAGAGGGAGAGATAATTGCTTGCCTGGAGTCATCCTTCGATGATTCTAACCACAGTCTCTCATCCCAGTCTGTCTGTAAGAACTCTTTCACATTTACTGGAGAGTACAAATCTGTCTACAAGGTCATGCACTCCAACGTGCCATCGACATAGCGGTATCAAACTCTGCATTACAATGCGTTTATCACAGTGACTATAAATGAATGGACAAAACCATCGATCACGTGACACCATTCATTCCTACGCGAAGACTCAATAGCGCATTGAAGCCAAATGAAGTCGGTTAAGATGGCATCTCATGGAGACATAACATGGGCAGTTTGAACTACTCCAGGAAGTGACGTTGCAGGCTAGCTCAGTGCTGCCCCCCATTGAGTAACTTGAGTTGAAGGCCGACTGGGGTACTGCAGGCTGCCATTAGCAACTAAATTATTATTATGTGTACGATTTTAAAATAATCGGTCCAAGGACATGCATCTGGTGTATTGGAAGCAATTACCACGATTGTCTTCTAAAAAATGTGTTATTTACACGAAGATTGACCACGAAAATTGCCATTTTCCGTGCACTATAATTGGGGACCGCACCATATTCCTGCTGTGTAAACTAGTGGATTTCGTTATAGGAAGTATCGGGTGAAGTGCGTGGTCTAATGGCAGCCTGCTGTCTAATTTGGCAGGAATATGTTGCGGTTCAGACAAAAGTTTGATTCTGACGTTCCTAGAGGGTATTCATGTGCGTTTATTGACAGGAAACGTTTTTTTTTTTTTGTGGTATGGTTATTTTCCGACGCCAACCACCAGAATGATGCACAACTCGGGGAGTCCAACCAATACAGACTCCCGATGTGTCCCAAAGCTAGGGGATACTTTTTTATGTATGTGTGTGTATATATATATATATATATATATATATATATATATAGCACCTTAGGGGTTTGTGGTATATGACGAATATACCACGGCTAAGGGCTGTATCCAGGCACTCCGCGTTTCACATTAGAACTGCCCTTAGCAGTGGTATATTATGGCTTAATTATTATATATAGTAACCATATTATACCCCTAATCTATCTATATCTGTTATAACTGCCAAGTACTCACTGTTGCTACACACTACTAAGACATAACATCTACACTACTGGTCAAAAGTTTTAGAACACCTACTCATTCAAGGGTTTTTCTTTATTTTTACTATTGTCTCAAACGCATTAAGAAGGAAAGAAATTGACACACCTGTTAATTGAAATTTACATTTATGTCATTTAGCAGATGCTCTTATCCAGAGCGACTTACAAATTGGTGCATTCACCTTATAGCCAGTGGGATAACCACTTTAAAAACAATTTTTTTGGGGGGTGGGGTAAAGGGGGGGTAGAAGGATTACTTTATCCTATCCCAGGTATTCCTTAAAGAGGTGGGGTTTCAAATGTCTCCGGAAGGTGGTGAGTGACTCCGCTGTCCTGGCGTCGTAAGGGAGCTTGTTCCACCATTGGGGTGCCAGAGCAGCGAACAGTTTTGACTGGGCTGAGCGGGAACTGTGCTTCCGCAGAGGTAGGGGAGCCAGCAGGCCAGAGGTGGATGAACGCAATGCCCTCGTTTGGGTGTAGAGACTGAAGGTACGGAGGTGCCGTTCCCCTCACAGCTCCGTGGGCAAGCACCATGGTCTTGTAGCAGATGCGAGCTTCAACTGGAAGCCAGTGGAGTGTGCGGAGGAGCGGGGTGACGTGAGAGAACTTGGGAAGGTTGAACATCAGACAGGCTGCGGCATTCTGGATGAGTTGTAGGGGTTTAATGGCACAGGCAGGGAGCCCAGCCAACAGCGAGTTGCAGTAATCCAGACGGGAGATGACAAGTGCCTGGATTAGGAACTGTGCCGCTTCCTGTGTAAGGCAGGGTCGTACTCTCCGAATGTTGTAGAGCATGAACCTACAGGATCGGGTCACCGCCTTGATGTTAGCGGAGAACGACAGGGTGTTGTCCAGGGTCACGCCAAGGCTCTTCACACTCTGGGAGGAGGACACAACGGAGTTGTCAACCGTGATGGCGAGATCATGGAACGGGCAGTCCTTCCCCGGGAGGAAGAGCAGCTCCATCTTGCCGAGGTTCAGCTTGAGGTGGTGATCCGACATCCACACTGATATGTCTGCCAGGTGACTACCTAATTTATTTTATTTAACTAGGCAAGTCAGTTAAGAACACATTTTTATTTATAATGACGGCCTACACCGGACAAACCGGGCCAATTGTGCGCTGCCCTATGGGACTCCCAATCACAGCCGGTTGTGATACAGCCTGGAATCGAACCGGGGGTCTGTAGTGACGCCTCAAGCACTGAGATGCAGTGCCTTAGACCGCTGCGCCACTCAGGAACTCATGAAGGTGGTTGAGAGAATGCCAAGAGTGTGCAAAGCTGTCATCAAGGCAAATGGTGGCTACTTTGAAGAATCTCAAATATAAAATATATTTTGATTTGTTTAACACTTTTTTGGTTAATACATGATTCCATATGTGTTATTTCATAGTTTTGATGTCTTCACTATTATTCTACAATGTAGAAAATAGTAAAAAAATAAAGAAAAACCCTTGAATGAGTAGGTGTGTCCAAACTTTTGACTGGTACTGTGTGTGTGTGTATATATATATATATACTGCTCAAAAAAATTAAGGGAACACTTAAACAACACAATGTAACTCCAAGTCAATCACACTTCTGTGAAATCAAACTGTCCACTTAGGAAGAAACACTGATTGACAATAAATGTCACATGCTGTTGTGCAAATGGAATAGACAACAGGTGGAATTTATAGGCAATTAGCAAGACACCCCCCAATAAAGGACTGGTTTTGCAGGTGGTGACCACAGACCACTTCTCAGTTCCTATGCTTCCTGGCTGATGTTTTGGTCACTTTTGAATGCTGGGGGTGCTTTCACTCTAGTGGTAACATGAGACGGAGTCTACAACCCACACAAGTCGCTCAGGTAGTGCAGCTCATCCAGGATGGCACATCAATGCGAGCTGTGGCAAGAAGGTTTGCTGTGTCTGTCAGCGTAGTGTCCAGAGCATGGAGGCGCTACCAGGAGACAGGCCAGTACATCAGGAGACGTGGAGGAGGCCGTAGGAGGGCAACAACCCAGCAGCAGGACTGCTACCTCCGCCTTTGTGCAAGGAGGAGCAGCAGGAGCACTGCCAGAGCCCTGAAAAATGACCTCCAGCAGGCCACAAATGTGCATGTGTCTGCTCAAACGGTCAGAAACAGACTCCATGAGGGTGGTATGAGGGCCCGACGTCCACAGGTGGGGGTTGTGCTTACAGCCCAACACCGTGCAGGACGTTTGGCATTTGCCAGAGAACACCAAGATTGGCAAATTCGCCACTGGCGCCCTGTGCTCTTCACAGATGAAAGCAGGTTCACACTGAGCACATGTGACAGACGTGACAGAGTCTGGAGACGCCGTGGAGAACGTTCTGCTGCCTGCAACATCCTCCAGCATGACCGGTTTGGCAGTGGGTCAGTCATGGTGTGGGGTGGCATTTCTTTGGGGGGCCGCACAGCCCTCCATGTGCTCGCCAGAGGTAGCCTGACTGCCATTAGGTACCGAGATGAGATCCTCAGACCCCTTGTGAGACCATATGCTGGTGCGGTTGGCCCTGGGTTCCTCCTAATGCAAGACAATGCTAGACCTCATGTGGCTGGAGTGTGTCAGCAGTTCCTGCAAGAGGAAGGCATTGATGCTATGGACTGGCCCGCCCGTTCCCCAGACCTGAATCCAATTGAGCACATCTGGGACATCATGTCTCGCTCCATCCACCAACGCCACGTTGCACCACAGACTGTCCAGGAGTTGGCGGATGCTTTAGTCCAGGTCTGGGAGGAGATCCCTCAGGAAACCATCCGCCACCTCATCAGGAGCATGCCCAGGCGTTGTAGGAAGGTCATACAGGCACGTGGAGGCCACACACACTACTGAGCCTCATTTTGACTTGTTTTAAGGACATTACATCAAAGTTGGATCAGCCTGTAGTGTGGTTTTCCACTTTAATTTTGAGGGTGACTCCAAATCCAGACCTCCATGGGTTGATAAATTTGATTTCCATTTTAATTTTTGTGTGATTTTGTTGTCAGCACATTCAACTATGTAAAGAAAAAAGTATTTAATAAGATTATTTCATTCATTCAGATCTAGGATGTGTTATTTTAGTGTTCCCTTAATTTTTTTGAGCAGTGTGTATATATATATATACACACACACAGTGGGGAGAACAAGTATTTGATACACTGCCGATTTTGCAGGTTTTCCTACTTACAAAGCATGTAGAGGTCTGTAATTTTTATCATAGGTACACTTCAACTGTGAGAGACGGAATCTAAAACAAAAATCTAGAAAATCACATTGTATGATTTAAGTAATTAATTTGCATTTTATTGCATGACATAAGTATTTCATACATCAGAAAAGCAGAACTTAATATTTGGTACAGAAACCTTTGTTTGCAATTACAGAGATCATACGTTTCCTGTAGGTCTTGTCCAGGTTTGCACACACTGCAGCAGGGATTTTGGCCCACTCCTCCATACAGACCTTCTCCAGATCCTTCAGGTTTCGGGGCTGTCGCTGGGCAATACGGACTTTCAGCTCCCTCCAAAGATTTTCTATTGGGTTCAGGTCTGGAGACTGGCTAGGCCACTCCAGGACCTTGATGCTTCTTACAGAGCCACTCCTTAGTTGCCCTGGCTGTGTGTTTCGGGTCATTGTCATGCTGGAAGACCCAGCCACGACCCATCTTCAATGCTCTTACTGAGGGCTCGCGATACATGGCCCCATCCATCCTCCCCTCAATACGGTGCAGTCGTCCTGTCCCCTTTGCAGAAAAGCATCCCCAAAGAATGATGTTTCCACCTCCATGCTTCACGGTTGGGATGGTGTTCTTGGGGTTGTTTTCATCCTTCTTCTTCCTCCAAACACGGCGAGTGGAGTTTAGACCAAAAAGCTCTATTTTTGTCTCATCAGAACACATGACCTTCTCCCATTCCTCCTCTGGATCATCCAGATGGTCATTGGCAAACTTCAGACGGGCCTGGACATGCGCTGGCTTGAGCAGGGGGACCTTGCGTGCGCTGCAGGATTTTAATCCATGACGGCATAGTGTGTTACTAATGGTTTTCTTTGAGACTGTGGTCCCAGCTCTCTTCAGGTCATTGACCAGGTCCTGCCGTGTAGTTCTGGGCTGATCCCTCACCTTCCTCATGATCATTGATGCCCCACGAGGTGAGATCTTGCATGGAGCCCCAGACCGAGGGTGATTGACCGTCATCTTGAACTTCTTCCATTTTCTCACCAAGCTGCTTGCCTATTGTCCTGTAGCCCATCCCAGCCTTGTGCAGGTCTACAATTTTATCCCTGATGTCCTTACACAGCTCTCTGGTCTTGACCATTGTGGAGAGGTTGGAGTCTGTTTGATTGAGTGTGTGGACAGGTGTCTTTTATACAGGTAACAAGTTCAAACAGGTGCAGTTAATACAGGTAATGAGTGGAGAACAGGAGGGCTTCTTAAAGAAAAACTAACAGGTCTGTGAGAGCCGGAATTCTTACTGGTTGGTAGGTGATCAAATACTTATGTCATGCAATAAAATGCAAATTAATTACTTAAAAATCATACAATGTGATTTTCTGAATTTTTGTTTTAGATTCCTTCTCTCACAGTTGAAGTGTACCTATAATAAAAATTACAGACCTCTACATGCTTTGTAAGTAGGAAAACCTGCAAAATCATCAGTGTATCAAATACTTGTTCTCCCCACTGTGTGTATGTGTATATATATATATATATATTATTTCTTAGATTTATACCCCAATTTTGTGATATCCAACTGGTAGTTACAGTCTTGTCCCATCACTGCAACTCCCGTACGGAGGTCGAGAGCCATGCGTCCTCCGAAACACGACCCTGCCAAGCCCCACTGCTTCTTGACACACTGCTCGCTTAAACCGGAAGCCAGCCGCACCAATGTGTTGGAGTTTACACCATACAAGTCGCTAGAGCGCGATGGGACAAGGACATCCCGGCCGGCCAAACCCTCCCCTAACCAGGACGACGCTGGGCCAATTGTGCACCGCCTCATGGGTCTCCCGGTCGCGACATGGCCCGGGATCGAACCCGGGTCTGTAGTGACGCCTCAAGCACTGCGCCACTCGGGAGGCTAAGGTGCCTTTTTTCTATTATAAACGTTTAACAATGTAATTAGACTAGTAAGAAGTATTGTTTTTGTCATACCCATGGTAAACGGTCTGATATACCACAGCTTTCAGCCAATCAGCATTCAGGGCTCAACCATCTGGTTTATAATATACCATAGACTGTAAGGAGTCACTTGAAGTAGCATCAGAGGTAAATGTCTGAGTGTTTTACTGTATCTCTTACAGATGACACTGCTCTGTCCTGTTAAGAGCATTGGTCAATTGCACACAAGGTCCAACCAAAATGTGACTTTTGCTTTTAACCCAATCCATCCGAAAGACACACATGCATACAGATACAAGTTGTATTGGAGAGGTGCGGGGGGCTGCAACACTGGGCGCCTGGGGAGCTGCTGTGATTTGATACCAGCAACCCTCCGGTTGCCAGCTCACTTCCCAACAGATTTTTCCTGTCGGACCCAGGATTCGAACTGGCAACCCTCCGGTTGCTGGCTCGCCTCTCTAACCGCTAGGCTACCTGCCGTACAGTCTACTCCCTTATGAGGTACATCAGCCTTGGGGGCGATGTGATAAAGACTACGGTCATTAGGTTGATGATGTTTATCTGGCCCATCCATCATTTACACTAAAAAATACCTGCTTCATCCCTCATAGTTGTGGCAACTATCACATTTTCGTGATATCCAATTGTGTTGGAGGAAACACCATACAACTGGCGACCGTGTCAGCGTGCATGCGCCCGGCCCGCTACAGAAGTCTCTACAGCATGGTGGGACAAGGACATCCCGGCTGGCCAAACACTCCCCTAACCTAGACGACGCTGGGCCAATTGTGCGTCGCCTCATGGTCAAGGCCGGCTGTGACACAGCCCGGGATCGAACCCGGATCTGTAGTGACGCCTCAAGCACAGCGATGCAGTTCCTTAGACCGCTGCGCCACTCGGGAGGCCAGTTAACTTGAATGTACGTTCTAATTATATTTTTCAAAGCAGAAGCAAATGAACCATTTCAGCAGGATACACTCATAACTGCACACATACCTATATATAACTGCACACATACATATATATATATATCACACACACACACACACACACACACACACACACACACACACACACACAGGGTAGCCAGCCAGGCAGGGCTCACTCCAGGAGATAAGAGCAGCACTGCAGAGAGGGTCTGATTCATGGACCTGTCTAGCATCAGGACCTTCTGTTTTTAGCCTATATTTTTTTCTATAGCACTGGTTGTCATTTATCCATCTGCCTCAAAGGTTTTATGTTTATAGAGTCACAGCTTTAAGTCTGTCGGCCCTATATAGGCAGCTCAGAAAGCTGGAGTCATTCACCATTGGGTTACAATGCTCCCTTCAGTATATCAGGTTGGGGTCAACTTTTATGGTGCTCTTTTTGAGCCGTTTGTGGATGCAGCATTGTTTTGTTTTTTTAGTGCCCAAAATCCCTGACTTTTCTCTTCTTCTTTTAGTGCCCTTTTATATCGGTTAATTGTTGCCATGCCTCATTATACACAGTTCCACAGCAGCCTCTCCCCATCCCCCAGGTTCCGAGCTGGGGGATGAAAGGTTACAGTACATGGTCAGTGCCCTGAGAAGTTACATTTAGCTAGTCTGGGAGAGCCTAGCTGGGTTACTAAACTGAACTATGACCCCCTCAGAGTCACAGCAGGACGGGACAGCCACACCTGTGACAAGTGACATTAGAGGGGCCCTTGTGCTGCCTGTATGGAGGGCGAGGTGTGAGGCTAGGAGAGGGAATGTAGTGAATTGTCTACATTTAGCCATGAAGCTAGAGAGAGATGGGGGAGAAATGGGGGCTTTTAAAAGACTGGATGAAATGCAAATTAGTTCATCAAAACCCCATTCTGTAATGCCGTCGCTGTAATTTATTATTATTGTGAGCCAGCCTTGTCTCTGTGCAAAAGTGACAGGGTTAAGGGTTCAGATGCTTGTGCACGTGCGCTCACCATCTGCAAGACTGTTTGGGGCAGATAATTACAAAAAGCTTTTGGTGTGCGTGAGAGTGCCCGTTAAAAAAAACCTGGCTAAAAAAACAGCCTATCTCCTCCTTGCTCAATGAAGATAATTTACTAGCTCGTTCCATCAGACAAGGATCTATAATTGAAATGACAAAGAAGATGCATCGCTACGCAGTTGTTAGTGTTGGAAGCCATGAATTTCAGCCTAGTATCTGACACCTAGCTCCCCCAGACCTGTCACTCACACAGGCCTCAATCAGCCTATGTGGAAGGGAGGCTGCTGGGTTTGGGTGGAGGGGGTCGAAGGTGGGGTGGGGAGGCAGTGAGGCGTGATGCTGTATCGACCCCATCGACCTGTAGGGGGGGTGGAAGAGGTGGGGTAGAGAGGGATGAGACCAGAGGAGAGGTAGCGGAACCTGCAATCCTCCACAGACTAACACTACTCTTTCAGACACCCAACCTTTGCCGTATTCCTCCTGTTAGATATAAAGTGTCATGAACATTTCTCCAGTATTGTACATATTCAACAGTCCCTGTTCTTTTATCTATCTAACGCCATGCTGTTATTACAACCTTTTGTAATAAATAAATAAAGCTTCAGCCACATAAATGCCTCGGTATCAGGCCAGTTTAAGTGGCTGAGCTGATAGACCGACAGGGGCAGGATCCTAACAGTAGCCTGAGGGTAGCCAGATCTCTGGACACATCCAGGGAAGGAGACTGGTTCTCTGGGTCTGGGCCAGCAGGGTAGCCAGTCAGATAAGGGTTCAGTCAGATCGGGTGTAATGCCAAGAGAAGGTTCAGAGTCCGACTCTTGAGTGTCTGCTTCTATTGAAAAACAGTAGTCAGACGGACAAACGGTACCATGTCCAGTCAGTGATTGAATGGCCCTGGGCCCCGTCCCGGCACATCCATCTTGTAGAGGAGACAGACACGGCCTGGGATTCTGACGGCCAGCCGATTTAACACCAGACTGGCTTTGGAGAGGGACTGTGATTCCTCAGCTCCCTGTCTCTGTCTCTCTCTGTCTCAGTGATGTCTGACTGCACTGACCGCAGGGTGAATGAGATTGTTGATTTAAGTGTGTGTGTGTGTGTGTGTGTGTTCGCACATCACATAGCCCAGTTTGTTAAATTACAATCCGTAATAAATCTGTGTTCATGTATTGAGTTATCTTCCCATTAATAATCATAGAGTTAATAAATACTATTTATGTGTTTCCCAATAGGTGGAGCCAGCCCAACGCTGATGATCTGCCAGGTAGGCTAATATCTGATCTCTCGTCCTCATCGAGAAGACTACAGATGTATGGGTTTTAATTAGCCCAAGTGTCATCTTCAACTCTCAGCAATTATGAGAAAGAGAAAACACTGTTTTATTTGAAATCTTATGAGATGCTTGTCCTGCTGGTGTGTACAAATCTCATTGTCATTCGTCCGTGTGTGTGTGTGTGTGTGTGTGTGTGTAGGTACAGGGTGTGATCACTCTGAAGCGGGGCTCCTTCAAGACAAACCACGATGAAAAGAATAACCAGGTCCTCTCCATGGACTGGCTGCCTGTCAAACCTCACAACATCCTGGCTGCTGGCTTCTATGATGGTATGACTACCACACATCATAGTCCAGGATGCCTTTGAGGTGTCACTGTGAAACGGGTGTCCTGTGGTGTCACTGTCACTTTTGGCCCAACTTCAACCCTTTAGTCAGTGAGCCTACAGACTCGTATCCAGATAATCCTCCAGCTGTAGTACATGTCCTGTTGTCTTCCCGCTGCAGGTACGGTGGCCCTGTGGGACCTGTCCAGTAAGTCTATTCTGCAGCGGGTGCGTGCTCCAGACCGCTCCTTCACCCTCTACCCCTACCACTGCTTCATCGCCCACGACAATGCCACCCGTGCCCTCAGCTTCTGCCACGCATCCAGGTAAACAGCCAATCAGAGCGATGGATTCAAGGACCTGTCTCAAACCACTAGGTTCTGAAAGTCTGCCCTGCAACACGACCAACTGCACCAAAGCTGTAGCAAAAAGCTACACTTTTAATTTTTTACTTTTACCCCTTTTTCTCCCCAATTGGTAGTTACAGTCTTGTCCCATCGCTGTAACAACCCTACGGACTCAGGAGAGGCGAAGGTCGAGAACCATGCGTCCTCCCTAACACGACCCTGCCAAGCTGCACTGCTTCTTGACACACTGCTTGCTTAACACCGGAAGCCAGCCGCACCAATGTGTCGGAGGAAACAGCTTGCAGCCGCCTGGCCCGCCACAAGGAGTCGCTAGAGCGCGATGGGACAAGGAAATCGTGGCCGGCCAAACCCTCCCCTAACCCGGACGACACTGGGCCAATTGTGCGCCGTCTCATGGGTCTTCCGGTCACGGCTTATGTAGTCTCACACTATGGGGGCCTCCCGAGTGGCGCAGCGGTCTAAGGCACTGCATCGCAGTGCTTGAGGCGTCACTACAGACTCTGGGATCAAACCCGGATGCTGTGCCTTAGACCGCTGTGCCACTCGGAAAGCCCCCATAGTGTGAGACTACATAAGGCTCAGAGACCAGAGCCACCCGCCATCATTACCATTCTGAGCATGTAGAAGGTAAAAAGCAGTGACCTTCTGGCTGTGAGCTCCGCTCTGCGCCATGTGGCTGTCTGAGTCTGCTGGAGCGAAGCTGGGTGGTGCAGGGAGGGAGGGAGAGCAGGGAACAGTGGGAGGTGGATGAAGCCAAGTGTGACTCTCACCCCGTATCTCGCTACCGCTCCGGATTTCTAATAAACATACACTTTTACACACTCTCACGGCTCATGATGATAGCTACAGCTCTGCAATTGTAATAAACACACTCTCTCTCTCAGCTAAAACACATTCCCATTTACCTTATTGGAGGATGGAGGGGGAGCGGAGAGGTACACAGATGGTGGATCTGCGGGCAGAGAGGAGGGGAATGAAGATGTTGTTGTGACTTGTGTAAACATGTCAACGTGTGAGGGTAGAGGAAGGGAGTGGAGGGGGGCACTCAGCTGTCAATCCTGCCCCACTCCAGATGCTCTGTCGGGGACAGACTCTAGAGGGTACGTCCTTATGGCCAGGGGCCGGACCATCCTGGTCATATAGTCTCATGAAGTAAGTGGCAGCACGCTAATTGAGCTCCAGACACCGCCATACAAGACAGCCTCTCTGGAAGTTTCACACCTATCATGGGGAGAGTAATGTCTTAGAGCTCTCTGTTACCGTAACAGTGTGTTCATGATCACATCCCCATGGACTAAAGGGATGGGATCTACCCCTGGTCTGGTCTCAAACAATACCACTCAGTTTACTGGCTAGTGCTCAGTGCCTGCCCTTCCCTCTCATAGCACCCCCTGTAGGAAAGTGTAGAAGAAGCATGCCATGCATCTCCTATGTAACAAGAGCAGAGAAATCGAATTGGCTAGCTAGGAGAGTTAGAAGGCAAAGTGTTCCTCCTCTCATCTCACTCATCAGTCTGCTGCATACTGAACAACCACCAGCTGCTTATAAACCAGCTTTATTAGAACGCTGTACAGATCTGCAGCAGTATCATGAGTCACAGGTTAGAGTGCAACATTGATAGACCATAACAGCGGGTTATTCTCCAGTCTATGGGCTGGTGTTATGGAGACACTCGGGCCCCGCTGGGCTGTTTGGTAGGGGACAGACTGCAGGCATCCGTCTTATCTGGCTGGCTGGGTTTTAATGAGGGACAATGAAGAGCTACTGTACAGGACACTGGGCTGGCAGACTGGAGCTGTCCCCTCCCACCGTTCTTCCTCCTTCATTTCCATCTCTTTTGTGATTAGACTGTCTGCCATCTTCTCTCTGCCTTTTCTACTCTCTATCAGCTCCACTAATGTCTTTCCTGTCCTCCCTCCTGCTGTTCCTTCCTCTCCTTATCCCCTCATCTCGTCTCCTCTCTCCTCTGCCCTTCCTTCTCCTAGAGACCTCATGGTGACGGCGGGTGATGACAGGTTGGTGAAAATGTGGGACCTGAGGAGGACCTGGGAGCCCTGCCAGTCCTTCAAGCGCTTCCTCTCCACCGAGGCAGCCTGGCCCCTGCATTGGGCTGGTGTCTTCATCTCTCAGGAGAGCGCCTACGCCACGTGAGTCCCTCTCTCCTCTCCTCCCTCCGATTCAATCATATCTTACCTCTCCATTGTCATCTCCTACCCCCCCTCACTTTCCCCTCCGTGCGTCTTTTGCTTGTGTAATCAATACCTTGTGAGGGGTGTTCTATTCTGTTCTATTGTATTGTGCTTTGTTCTTGGTCTGTTTTGTCAGGGGACATGTTTAATTTCTCGTGTCCCCCTTCAGGTTTGGCCAACATGGACTCAATTACTTTGACTCAGGGTATCTGGGCTTCAAGCCACTCTTTCTGGTGCCACGGAAAGGGACCATGTGGGTAAGTGGGAAACTGGGACAGAAACACGACCAATTCCACTGTAGTCCCTACCCCTATTCACTTCTATAGACTGCTTATACCTATCAAATCCTTCCATATCTATTTTAGTGCAGAGGGAATAGGGACGAGGGGTTGAGTTGATATTGGGCTGCACAATATTTATTTGTCCAACCCCCTTCCTTGTGTTGATTGGTCCGTCTTGGTATTTCTGCAGAGCCTGTCTATCTCTGATTGGCTGAACACGGCTGTAACGGCAGACACAGTGGGAGATGTGATCATGGTCCTACTACCCAACCTGTTCAACAACCCCTGCTACCTCAAACGATCCATCGATCGCAGATTCGTACGTACCCTGTCCAGCCCGGCCTCGCACAACACATAGATATCTCCAAAAACGGCATTTCTAAAGTCACCATTACAAACCGGGTGGTTCTAGCCCTGAATGCTAATTGGCTGAAACCTGTGGTATATCAGACCGTATACCACGGGTATGACCAAATATTTATTTTTACTGTTCTAATTACGTTGGTAACCAGTTTATAATAGCAATAAGGCACCTCAGGGGTTTGTGGTATATGGCCAATATGCTACATCTAAGGGCTGTATCCAGGCACTCCGTGTTGCGTCGTGCTTTAAAACAGCCCTTAGCCGTGGTATATTGGCCATATACCACAAACCAACGAGGTGCCTTATTACTTAATTATACCTTTTGTATACTTTATATTTCATGACATTGACTTACACAACAAGGACTACAGTATGAATGTTTTTAATCGAAATGGGTCCATCTTTTCTCTTAAATCACATTTCTTTTATTCTTTTCAGCCGGTGTTCAGAACCGAAATGGTCCAATTGAAAGAAGGAGTTGAGGAGAATGAGGGTGGAGTTGGAGAGGAAGGAAGTGGTTCCACTAGTAATGGAACGTCCCATCATATACCTCAGACCTACAGAGAGACAGCCAATAAGTACTACCTCCACTACCACGACATGGACATGGTGGGTCAGGGTTAAAACAGAGGAAGGAGATAGTGAAGATATTGTCTGTTGGGAGGGGGGGGGCTCTGTTCCTGCTACATCTCAGCGCAATCTTCGGCTGTTTGTGTGTGTTAAATGATGGGATACCGGGTGTGCTCGCTCTAAGCGCAAGACTGCCTAAGCTCTGCATTGTAGGGGATTGTGTGTGTTTGTGTGTCAGGACCAGACTGCAGTCTGAGCAGCTGATGACACACACCAATACACACAGTGTGTTTATGCACAGAGCACATGTGGCCTGCTAGGTCCAATAGATGTATTAGTTGAGTTATATCTCAGACACACCTGATGGAACTGGAGGGTCCAGGGCGCATCTGCAAACGCCATCCCTGCTCACACACTGGTGCCGTCGGTTTCCACGACAACCCAGCAGTGCACCTAGCCGTGGCCCTTAGTGACGGCCGACTCCTGGGTTAGGACTTGATTAAGTGTTGCACCCTTCATTAATTTATACCGCCCCTCCTTCCCCCTCTCCCCTCTCTATGGCTCCTCCATCTGTTCCCCTGCCTTCCGCTCCACCGGCCCTGTCACTGCCCTGCACACACACACACATACATACACACACACACACACACACCTCACATACCACCCCGAGTCGCCATGGCCTAAGCACGTCCATTACCCACAACCCACCAGGCCAGGGCCCACTTACCTCTGACGTATGTCACCTGACCAGGGCCTGTTGTTAGCGTGGGAGGTGGGGGATGTCTTGTCCAGGGCAGTGGAGTTTATTCCTGCTTCTTGACATAACGCTCCACTTACTCAAACCCTGAGAGAAGAGCTACAGTGGGGATAAAAAGTATTTAGTCAGCCACCAATTGTGCAAGTTCTCCCACTTAAAAATATGAGAGAGGCCTGTAATATTCATCATAGGTACACGTCAACTATGACAGACAAAATGAGAGAAAATTTTCCAGAAAATCACATTGTAGGATTTTTTATGAATTTATTTGCAAATTATGGTGGAAAATAAGTATTTGGTCAATAACAAAAGTTTCTTAATACTTTGTTATATACCCTTTGTTGGCAATGACACAGGTCAAACGTTTTCTGTAAGTCTTCACAAGGTTTTCACACACTGTTGCTGGTATTTTGGCCCATTCCTCCATGCAGATCTCCTCTAGAGCAGTGATGTTTTGGGGCTGTCGCTGGGCAGACTCAAGGGCGGCGCACAATTGGCCCAGCGTCGTCCAGGGTAGAGGAGGGAATGGCCGGCAGGGATGTAGCTCAGTTGATAGAGCATGGCGTTTGCAACGCCAGGGTTGTGGGTTCGATTCCCACGGGGGGCCAGTATATATAAAAAATAAAAAAAAATGTATTCACTAACTGTAAGTCGCTCTGGATAAGAGCGTCTGCTAAATGACTAAAATGTAAATGCAACACAGACTTTCAACTCCCTCCAAAGATTTTCTATGGGGTTGAGATCTGGAGACTGGCTAGGCCACTCCAGGACCTTGAAATGCTTCTTACGAAGCCACTCCTTCGTTGCCCGGGCTGTGTGTTTGGGATCATTGTCATGCTGAAAGACCCAGCCACGTTTCATCTTCAATGCCCTTGCTGATGGAAGGTTTTCACTCAAAATCTCACGATACATGGCCCCATTCATTCTTTCCTCTACACGGATCAGTCGTCCTGGTCCCTTTGCAGAAAAACAGCCCCAAAGCATGATGTTTCCACCCCCATGCTTCACAGTAGGTATGGTGTTCTTTGGATGCAACTCAGCATTCTTTGTCCTCCAAACACGACGAGTTGAGTTTTTACCAAAAAGTTATATTTTGGTTTGATCTGACCATATGACATTCTCCCAATCCTCTTCTGGATCATCCAAATGCACTCTAGCAAACTTCAGACGGGCCTGGACATGTACTGGCTAAAGCAGGGGGACACGTCTGGCACTGCAGGATTTGAGTCCCTGGCGGCGTAGTGTGTTACTGATGGTAGGCTTTGTTACTTTGGTCCCAGCTCTCTGCAGGTCATTCACTAGGTCCCCCCGTGTGGTTCTGGGATTTTTGCTCACCGTTCTTGTGATCATTTTGACCCCACGGGGTGAGATCTTGCGTGGAGCCCCAGATCGAGGGAGATTATCAGTGGTCTTGTATGTCTTTCATTTCCTAATAATTGCTCCCACAGTTGATTTCTTCAAACCAAGCTGCTTACCTATTGCAGATTCAGTCTTCCCAGCCTGGTGCAGGTCTACAATTTTGTTTCTGGTGTCCTTTGACAGCTCTTTGGTCTTGGCCATAGTGGAGTTTGCAGTGTAACTGTTTGAGGTTGTGGACAGGTGTCTTTTATACTGATAACAAGTTCAAACAGGTGCCATTAATACAGGTAACGAGTGGAGGACAGAGGAGCCTCTTAAAGAAGAAGTTACAGGTCTGTGAGAGCCAGAAATCTTGCTTGTTTGTAGGTGACCAAATACTTATTTTCCACCATAATTTGCAAATAAATTCATAAAAAATCCTACAATGTGATTTGTCTGTCATAGTTGACGTGTACCTATGATGAAAATTACAGGCCTCTCTCATCTTTTTAAGTGGGAGAACTTGCACAATTGGTGGCTGACTAAATACTTTTTTCCCCCACTGTACCTTGGCCTCAATCTGTCTCCCCAGCTGTCCAGTGTGGGAAACATGCTAAGGTTGATGCTTTGAGAGGGGTCACAGAGGGCTGTGGCATTTTACCATGGGCCACTGTTACAGTATCGGTCAGTGGAGATGTGGAGCATTAATGCAGAGATAGAAATAGTCAAAAAAATTAATTTAGAAATTCATCTTAATTTAGTTTGTGATACAGTGAGTATTGTATGATAGCTCTGTGTTTGGGTGTTTCAGTTTTGTGGTGTTTTAGCTTGTAATTAAGACTATTGAACTCTTTCTCTTCCAGAGAACGTTTAAGAATGTCCAGAACCGAGCTCCTTGGAAGCACATGCAGGCTGCAGAGGCCAAAGGGGGACTGGGTCTGGACCTAATGCCTTTGGCTTCACTAACTAAGGTATGTCTAAGATCAAAAAACATGATTCTCTGACTGCATTCATTTACATTGACATTTTAGTCATTTAGCAGATGCTCTTATCCAGAGCGACTTACAGTTAGTGAATGCATACATTATTTTATTTTTTTCATAATGTGGAAATCGAACCCACAACCCATTCCACCTTGAACAGCTCTTTCATAGTAATGTTTTTCATTGCTGGAGCAGCCAAGCTGAAAGCTGTGTGAATGTGATCTCTGTGACTAAAATTCTCATCTGAAGGGCCACAGCGACTCCTTGACAAACATTTCCAGTGGAGGCGCTGTGCTATAACAGTGATAGCAGCCCATGGATTGGTCATGGAGCCAGGCAGTGACTCTAGATTAGTGGTAATAGAAATATCAGTAGTGGTGTTATCTAGTCTAATGATCCTGGCCAGGCAGGATTAAGCTGTGGATTGAGTAGATCTCCTGATTGGGAATCGATGAGCTGGGTAAAGAGTTGCATTGGAGCTCAACGCTGATGTCAGAGTGCATTAGCCCTCTCTAACTTAATTGCAGCCATGGCTTCAGAGAGCAGAGCTGTGTATTTGGTCGCATTAAAGTAACTGTCCAGTGTTTCCAATTTCTATGAAATATAACCTATCATTAATTACACTGAGTTAAATAGTTTTCCAGGCCAAAAATTGTGATTTAAGTATGTTAAAAAGCAGCTTTTCTGTATTGGAATGGTGTGGGCGTACCCTAAGAATGGTGTGGGCATATACCGGTCATAAAAAATATGAATGCGAGTATACCGCTGATTGGCCAGCTCATTCTCCCCAGGAGGATGACATCCTCTATGAAGAAATAGCAAGCAAGTTTGAGGTGATATTTTAAAAAGTTCTCCAATTTATGCTTTGGCTACAAATACGAGTATATGATGAGTCCGCAATATAATCTGGGTATTAGTTAACAGAATATGCCCATTTAAAAATTTCACGGGACAGTTACTTTAACAACAGACTTAATCAATCTCCACTGTCAAGCACCTACACTGTTATTTATTGGTTGACAGGCTCACCTTATTTCTAGTTGTGGATGTGTGACTGTTGAGTTGAGGACATGAATTCTCCTTGAAGGTCAATAAACATAATATTGTCATTTGTATCCAGTTAGTTGCACATGCAGAAATCCAACCTACAAGTCTGGTGTCGCAAACACCATGCTTCAAACAACTGAGCCATCACTAAATGATCCTAAATCATAATCTGTGTGCTCTGACTGTTCCCACCATGTTCTCCTTCTCTTCTTTATAGGTCCGTTTCAACCCCAACCTGTGTGCCCAGAGCTGGGTGTTGTCTGGGGGCCAGGCGGGCCTGGTAAGAGCCCACTGCCTCAGGGCCATGAACAGCTCTCACATTAACAAGATGGTGCAGGAGAGCCAGGCCCAGTTCAGCACCATGTTCACCCAGGACACCACAGACAGCCAGGGGGACGCCAGTGCCGTCAGACACACCACAGAAAAGCTATAGGTCTAGGTTCCTGGAGGTCTGCTCTCTGTAGCGCCCCCTCAGTGGACTGAAGTGTACACCACTCTCAACTTCCTAAAGACTAAAATTAGGGCTTCATTCTAACTTTGGATCCACACACAGAATTTACATGTCAAAGGGAGATTTACATGGAAGTTTGAGTTACAGGAGTGGATCTCAAGGTAGGATCCAGCTCCCAAGGAATGTGATTGGCTGCTTTGTTTGGACAGTAAGCCCACCGTGTTTTTATCTTCTGCAAGACCACAATGTTTTTATATTTAACTTATTTCAAGAAGGAAAAATAAATGCTATTTTGCTATAACTTGTTAATAAATGTTTTTATTATTTTTTATATATATTTGGAAAAAAAGGTGTGAATACATTGAACTGAGGACTGACTTGAAGGGTTCTTATAGAACCCATACTCGGCGTCATTGCAAAGCTATAGCACTTTAGGGTTTTTCTGTTCATTCATTCTGCTTATATTCTGCCTTTCTTGCCACTGTTCCTTTTCCATCTCACACTTTCAGGTCCATGACTTCTGTATATCAGGTATAAACCATGTTTTAGATGTATTTGTCTCTGAGCCAATGAGTTTATACTTCTTTGTCTCTGAGGGTTTGTCTGTCAGTGTCCGTTTATTAAAATGATATTTTCTGTCTTTTCTAAATCTCATATTCCCATTATTCCCAAGTGTCTAGAGGAGTACCAGGGGTCTGGGTCAAGGCCTCTTGTAGTTAGTGAATGTACTGAAAGTCTGTTGTTAAGCGTGTAGTTACTGTGATGAAAGCCTAATGTGTGTAATCATGGGTTATCTCTGCAGTGATCCATCCCTGTCTGATAGAGGCTCCATTCTATGTGACTTATACGTAATTTAAGAGCTGATGATGGCGGGAAAAGGTCCAGAGAGGATGGGACTCGGCGGTAATAAAGCAGCAGCAGTATAAGACTTAGCAGCACTGCCTTATATAGACTCTACAGCATATCAGCGGTGAAGCATGATCTGTTCTCAGCAGATAGAATGGAGACTCAATGTTCTTTAGTTTATCATAAAACCGTTATGAAAATGTTCATGAATTTTACCACTTTAAAATGAACATTCATCAATGATTTCAAAGTCACTACATTAATTACAATTTAAAAGCCAATTTCATAGAGTTACAAACTGGACTATATTTAGTAACTTACTTTGGAGAGATTGTGATTGGTTATAAATTGGCGTTTGGTAGTCTAAATTCTGTCTTTAACTGCCATTCCTGAAAGTCAGACTCTTCCCACACTCCAACACATTTTTCTCAGCTTCAGAATCATCTGCCTTCACCACATTTTGTGTGGTTATTCTTAGACACATTCACCGGTCAGTTTATTAGGTGTACCCATTTAGTACCGGTCAGGTTATTAGGTGTACCGGTCAGTTTATTAGATGCACCCATCTAGTACCAACTCGGACACTCCTTTGCCTCCAAAACAGAAAAGTGTGTTGCTCAATTGGTATCAAGGGACCTAACGTGTGCCAGAAAAACATTCCCCACACCAGTACACCACCTCCACCAGCCTGTACCAGGCAGGGTGGTTCCATGGACTCATGCTGCTAACGCCAAATCCTGACTCTGCCATCAGCATGATGCAACAGGAACTGGGATTTGTCGGACCAGGCAATGCTTTTCCAGTCCCCAATTGTCCAGTGTTGGTGATCGCATGCCCACTGGAGACGCTTCTTGTTTTTAGCTGATCGGAGTGGAACTCCGTGTTGTCATCTGCTGCAATAGCCCATCTGTGACAAGGATCGACGAGTTGTGCGTTCCGAAATGCCGTTCTGCACACCACTGTTGTACTGCGCCGTTATTTGTCTGTTTGTGGCCCGCCTGTTAGCTTGCATGATTCTTGCCATTCTCATTCGACCTCTCTCATCAACAAGCCGTTTTCGCCCACAGGACTGCCGCTGACTATATGTTTTTTTTTTGTCGCACCATTCTCGGTAAACCCTAGACACTGTCGTGGGCGAAAAGCCCAGGAAGGCGGCCGTTTCTGAGATACTGGATCCGGTGCGCCTGGCACCAACGATCATACCATGCTCAAAGTCGCTTAGGTCACTTATTTTGCCCATTCTAACGTTCAATCGAAAAGAAATTGAATGCCTCGATGCCTGTCTGCCTGCATTCGGAAGGTATTCAGACCCCCTTGACTTTTTCCTAATTTTGTTACTTTACTGCCTTATTCTGAAATGGATTCAATTAAACATTTTCCCCATCAATACCCTATAATGACAAAGCGAAAACAGGTTTTTAGATTTTTTTGCAAATGTATTAAAAATAGAAACTGATACCTTATTTACATAAGTATTCAGACCCTTTGCTATGAGACTCAAAATTGAGCTCAGGTGCATCCTGTTTCCATTTATCATCCTTGAGATGTTTCTACAACTTGATTGGAGTAAATTCAACTGATTAGACATGATTTGGAAACATTTACATTTACATTTTAGTCATTTAGCAGACGCTCTTATCCAGAGCGACTTACAAATTGGTGCATTCACCCTATAGCCAGTGGGATAACCACTTTACAAGGGGGGGGGGGGGGTAGAATGATTACTTTATCCTATCCCAGGTATTCCTTAAAGAGGTGGGGTTTCAAATGTCTCCGGAAGGTGGTGAGTGAATCCGCTGTCCTGGCGTCGTGAGGGAGCTTGTTCCAACCATTGGGGTGATAGAGTGGGGTGATAGAGCAGCGAACAGTTTTGACTGGGCTGAGCGGGAACTATGCTTCCGCAGAGGAAGGGGAGCCAGCAGGCCAGAGGTGGATGAACGCAATGCCCTCGTTTGGGTGTAGGGACTGATCAGAGCCTAAAGGTACGGAGGTGCCGTTCCCCTCACTGCTCCATAGGCAAGCACCATGGTCTTGTAACGGATGCGAGCTTCAACTGGAAGCCAGTGGAGTGTGCGGAGGAGGGGGGTGACGTGAGAGAACTTGGGAAGGTTGAACACCAGACGGGCTGCGGCATTCTGGATGAGTTGTAGGGGTTTAATGGCACAGGCAGGGAGCCCAGCCAACAGCGAGTTGCAGTAATCCAGACGGGAGATGACAAGTGCCTGGATTAGGACCTGTGCCGCTTCCTGTGTAAGGCAGGGTCGTACTCTCCGAATGTTGTAGAGCATGAACCTGCAGGATCGGGTCACCGCCTTGATGTTAGCGGAGAACGACAGGGTGTTGTCCAGGGTCACGCCAAGGCTCTTCGCACTCTGGGAGGAGGACACAACGGAGTTGTCAACCGTGATGGCGAGATCATGGAACGGGCAGTCCTTCCCCGGGAGGAAGAGCAGCTCCGTCTTGCCAGGGTTCAGCTTGAGGTGGTGATCCGTCATCCATACTGATATGTCTGCCAGACATCCAGAGATGCGATTCGCCACCTGGTTATCAGAAGGACCGAGCCGGCCGGGAGGATAGGGGACACAGGGAGTCAAAGGATGCAGAAAGGGAGGAGAGGAGGGTTGAGGAGGCAGAATCAGGAGATTGGAGGGAGAAGGATTGAGCAGAGGGAAGAGATGATAGGATGGAAGAGGAGAGAGTAGTGGGAGAGAGAGAGCGAAGGTTGCGGCGGCTCGTTACCATCTGTGTAGGGGCAGAGTGAGTAGTGTTGGAGGAGAGCGAGAGAGAAAAGGATACAAAGTAGTGGTCGGAGACATGGAGGGGAGTTGCAGTGAGATTAGTAGAAGAGCAACATCTAGTAAAGATGAAGTCAAGCGTATTGCCTGCCTTGTGAGTAGGGGGGGACGGTGAGAGGGTGAGGTCAAAAGAGGAGAGGAGTGGAAAGAAGGAGGCAGAGAGAAATGAGTCAAATGTAGACGTAGGGAGGTTGAAATCCCCCAAAACTGTGAAGGGTGAGCCATCCTCAGGAAAGGAACTTATCAAGGCGTCAAGCTCATTGATGAACTCTCCAAGGGAACCTGGAGGGCGATAGATGACAAGGATATTAAGCTTAAATGGGCTAGTGACTGTGACAGCGTGGAATTCAAATGAGGAGATAGACAGATGGGTTAGGGGAAAAATTGAGAATGACCACTTGGGAGAGATGAGGATTCCTGTGCCACCACCCCTCTGACCAGATGCTCTCGGGGTATGCGAGAACACATGGTCAGACGAGGAGAGAGCAGTAGGAGTAGCAGTGTTTTCAGTGGTAATCCATGTTTCCGTCAGCGCCAGGAAGTCGAGGGACTGGAGGGTAGCATAGGCTGGGATGAAGTCAGCCTTGTTGGCAGCAGAACGGCAGTTCCAGAGGCTGCCTGAGACCTGGAACTCCAGGTGTGTGGTGCGTGCAGGGACCACCAGGTTAGAGAGGCAGCAGCCACGCGGTGTGAGGCGTTTGTGTAGCCTGTGCGGAGAGGAGAGAACAGGGATAGGCAGAGGCATAGTTGACAGGCTGTAGCAGATGACTACAATAATGCAGAGGAGATCGGAATGAAATGAACTAAACATCTGGGAAAGGAGAGAGCAGGGCCTCCCTCACCAAAAAAATATAACTCTCCCAACTTCCACCTCAGAAACTATAATTGTTTCACTGAACCACCCGAATAAAACTCTCCCAACTTCCACTTTAGAAATTAGAATTGTTGTAAACTACAGCGGTTCAATGTTTCAAGGAATGGACTCAACTTACTTTATTCAGCTAGCTAACTATGACGCCATAGCTAACTAGCATGCTAGCATCCAATAACACACAGTTTAGCACCAATACTTGGTTACAACAAACTACCAATAGTGTGTTAACACACTAAACAGATAATTCGTGTCCGTGTCTAGTTCTTTCATAACGCAGCAATAATTAAACGTTGGCTAGCTAGCACAAAGATATTGTATTTAGCTACTACAGTACAGCTAGCTGGTAGTGTTGGCTAGCTAGCAATGGCTGCTGTGTTGACTTTGTTTGAAAAACGGCGTCGCTGCGAACGAATGTAGCTGGCTAAAAGGATATTGTATTTAGTAGCTACCGTTGCTAATAGCTACTCGCCAGCTAGTTCAGGAGGTGAGTTAGCTAGCTAGCTTCGTGCTACACCCGGCACCGCCGAATACAAAAGTAACCTACAATAACTACATACAACAACTACCCACAACAGCCCACGATGCCTACCTATAATACCTAATAATATACAGCCCACGATGCCTACCTATAATACCTAACTACAATCTAAATACATAGTTTAAGCCTTACTCGACAAAGCCCAAGCTATGTATAAAGCCAAACTTAGCTGTCTGGGTGGCAGACTGCAATCAGTAGCTGTAATTAAGTACAGCAGCTACCAACCACCTAACGTTAATGCCTCGGATAATGAGGTTAGAAACACAGCTGAATGGTAGGCAGCTAGCTGGCTCAATCACAGGTACTCTTAAGCGTGAAATAACATTGGAAACAACTAACCACAGTTGCTAAAAATTACCAGTAGCTACCCGCTAGCTAGCTAGCTTTGTTGGTCCAAGTAGTGGGTTAGCTAGCCTCGTGCTTCGCCGGGGTCCGCCGAATACAATACTTACCTACAATGATTACCTACAATAACCTACAATAACCTACAATAACTACCTAAGTAAGCTACCTATAATACCTAACTACAATACCTACCTACAATCTAAATACATGGTTTAAGCTTTACTCAACACCATATAAGAAGCCAAGCTTACCTCCCGCTAGAGAAAACACAACCTCTCCCGACCACCGTCAATTCTATACAGGCACACACCTGTATATTTAAGGTCACACAGTTGACAGAGCATGTCAGAGCAAAAACCAAGCCATGAGGTCGAAGGAATTGTCTGTAGAGCTCCGAGACAGGGTTGTGTCGAGGCACAGATCTGGGGAAGGGTACCAAACAATTTATGCAGCGTTGAAGGTCCCCAAGAACACAGTGGCCTCTATCATTCTTAAATGGAAGAAGTTTGTAAACACCAAGACTCTTCCTAGAGCTGGCCGCCCGACCAAACTGATCAATCAGGGGAGAAGGACCAAGAACCCGATGGTCACTCTGACAGAGCTCCAGAGTTCCTCTGTGGAGATGGGAAAACCTTCCAGAAGGACAACTATCTCTGCAGCACTCCACCAATCAGGCCTTTATGGTAGAGTGGCCAGACGGTTGCCACTCCTCAGTTAAAACCTCTTAAATGTAAAGTCCCTATATATTTTTTTATTCAATTCAGTCTGGTATGAGAACGGTAGCCCCTATCTGCACAAGCAGGGTGTCAGCCGAAAGCTGAGTATATTGGCTATTGATCTGTGCCTTCAAATCATTGGTATGGCATACTACCATATATGGGCATACACATTTATAAGGGCAGGCCGAGCCGATGACCTCATTTCAAGATGGCGGCTACCTACTTTCCAGTTATTGTTGTGTATCATAAACTAAATAAACACGGAATACGTTAATACACACCGAAAGCCGGGACTCCATAGATCATGAGGATATCTTAGTTGTCTGCCTGTGACCTACCGTTATTCATACCATATCAAATTAATCCTTAGGTTGGTAGAAACAAATCTAGCCTATTGCCAATGTTATCTGATGATGTATGACTTAATGGCAACCTCGAATGTCCACTGAGTGACTATATTCTTTGCGCATCAGAAATATGTTGCCTGTTTACACTGTAGGCATCCATATCCCATGTATGTCCCCCAACACCACCACAATGTTTGAGAGAGGTTGGTGTTGTAGAAATTTCATTTTTATAGTGAACAATAACTTTTAGGCACATCCAGTATGCCAAAACAGTGCAATTACCACATTCGGACACTTTGGAGAGGTTGAAAGGTCACTTGAATGTACCCCGTATACCCCATAACACCACCACTATGTTTGAGTGAGGTTGATATGGTAGAAATTGTGTTTTTATACTTAACAAATAGCATTTAGGGATTGCAAATATGTAATAGCACTGAAATTATCTAATTTACAGACATATGCCACTTTGGAGAGGTTTAGGGACACTTGGAAACGTCCCATGACCACACCTGACACCACTTACTAAATCATCTGCCCATTTCTAGTTGTTAGGTTCACATGTTGTGGAAGCCATCTGATGTGTTTCCAGCTCTAGCAATCAATAATTAACTTATAGACACAAGACGTATGTGGCAGGGTCTACAAAAACAAAACCAGCCACGTCTTGCTTCCAGACAAGCTAAACACCTTCTTCGCCCCCTTTGAGGATAACACAGTGCCACTGACGACACCCACTACCAAGGACTGTGGCCTCTCTTTCTCCATGGCCAATGTGATTAAGACATTTAAGCATGTTAACCCCCGCAAGGCTGCCGGCCCAGACGGCATCCCTAACCGCGTCCTCAGAGCATGCGCAGACCAGCTGGCTGGTGTGTTCATGGACATATTCAATCTCTCCCTTTCCCACATGCTTCAAGAGGGCCACCATTGTTCCTGTACCCATGAAAGCAAAGGTAACTGAACTAAATGACTATCGCCCTGTAGCACTCACCTCTGACATCATGAAGTGCTTTGAGAGACTAGTCAAGGATCATATCACCTCTACCTTACCTGTCACCCTAGACCCACTTCAATTTGCTTACCGCCCCAATAGATCCACAGACGATGCAATTGCCATCACAATGCACACTGCCCTATCCCATCTGGACAAGAGGAATACCTATGTAAGAATGCTGTTCATTGACTATAGCTCAGCATTCAACACCATAGTACCCTCCAAGCTCATCATTAAGCTCGAGGCCCTGGGTCCTGGACTTCCTGACGGGCCGCCCCCAGGTGGTGAAGGCAGGACACAAAATCTCCACTTCGCTGAACCTCAACACTGGGGCCCCACAAGGGTGCGTGCTCAGCCCCCTCCTGTACTCCCTGTTCACCCATGACTGCGTGGCCAAGCACGCCTCCAACTCAATCATCAAGTTTGCAGACGACACAACAGTAGTAGGCTTGATTACCAACAATGACGAGACCGCCTACAGGGAGGAGGTGAGGGCTCTGGGAGTGTGGTGCCAGGAAAATAACCTCTCACTCAACGTCAACAAAACAAAGGAGATGATCGTGGACTTCAGGAAACAGCAGAGGGTGCACCCCCCTATCCACATCGACAGGACCGCAGTGGAGAAGGTTGAAAGCTTCAAGTTCCTTGGCGTACACATCACCGACAAACTGAAATGGTCCACCCACGCAGACAGTGTGGTGAAGAAGGCGCAACAGAGCCTCTTCAACCTCAGGAGGCTGAAGAAATGTGGCTTATCACTTAAAACTCTCACAAACTTATACAGATGCACAATTGAGAGCATCCTGTCGGGCTGTATCACCGCCTGGTACAGCAACTGCACCGCCCACAACCGCAGGGCTCTCCAGAGGGTGGTGCGGTCTGCCGAATGCATTACTGGGGGCAAACTACCCACCCTCCAAGACACATACAGCACCTGATGTCACAGGAAGACCAAAAAGATCATCAAGGACATCAACCACCCGAGCCACTGCCTGTTCACCCCGCTATCATCCAGAAGGCGAGGTCAGTACAGGTGCATCAAAGCTGGGACCGAGAGAATGAAAAACAGCTTCTATCTCAAGGCCATCAGACTGTTAAATAGCCATCACTAGCACATTAGAGGCTGCTGCTGCCTATTGAAATCACTGGCCACTTTAAGAAATGGAACACTAGTCACTTTAATAATGTTTACATATCTTGCACTACTCATCTCATATGTATATACTGCATTCTATTCTATAATATTCTACTGTATCTTAGTCCATGCCGCTCTGTCATTGCTTGTCCATATATGTATATATTCTTAAATCCCATTCCTTACTTTTTTGTGTGTATTGGGTATATGTTGTGAAATTGTTAGATATTACTGCACTGTCGGAGCTAGAAGCACAAGCATTTCGCTACACCCGCTATAACATCTGCTAAACACGTGTATGTGACAAATAAAAATTGATTTGAAAGATGACTTGATCTTGTGTATTCTGAACTATGTAACTCCTATCTATCTTCTGATCATTTCCTCATAATCTCCCAGATGTCTTCTTTCCAAATATACCAAGTTTTTGCATGTCAGAATCATGTAATTACACATAAATAGCAGTTACTTTTGGGTATGTCTATTTAGGCGGAAATTGACATTTTGTCATTACATTTAAGAGGTTAAAAGCCAAAAGGCACCTAAAGGACTCTAACCATGAGAAACAAGATTCTCTGGTCTGATTAAACCAAGATTGAACTCTTTGGCCTGAATGCCAAGCGTCACGTCTGGAGGAAACCAGGCACCGCTTATCACTTGGCCAATACCATCCCTACGGTGTTTAATCAATTTTAGAATAAGGCTTTAACGTAACAAAATGTGGAAAATGTGAAGGGATCTGAATACTTTCACCAACATTTCTTGGCTATATCTGTTTTTTGTGGTTGCTGATCATTTTTGCAGTCAAATGGATGTGCCCTTGAATGACAAAGCTTTGTGAAAATCTGGTGTGCTATATTTTCTGCTGCTGCTTTGTACAGTACTGAGGATGTAATTAGTTGTCTCTGATTGGGACAGGAGATTAACTGCCAATGAGATTCTCTGCATTATCTGGAATCACTAAGAATTTAGATTATTATTGGTAAAGCGGGATTTGAATGCAAAGCCTTGAAATATTGTAAAAGTTTAGACCTCTGAAAATAATGAAATAATTCACCAGTTATCTGCATACTTTTATTTCAGTTTTACAAAACCTTACCATACATATAAATGAAATATCAAACAAACATTTACACAGAGGACTTTAGACTTATTTTACACATTAAATCAAATGTATTTACACGTTTACACACAATCATCCACAGGAAATACTGTTATTTGGCATATTTACAATTCTTACAGTACAAGACAGCATTCTGAAACATTACACTTAGTTGGTGAACAATAATTTGAGTAGACTCTTGCCTGTAATACATTGGTTGTAACAATCCTGTTATTTTATCTCTTTATAGTGGGATCTTTCTTTGTTCAATTTCAGTATGGTTTACAAATAATATTATATTTACATTTAATATATATACTTTCCAAAGTTTTATCAAAAGTGATCCAAATATAGATTTTTTTTATGAGGATTTGTGACATTAAGAAGTAGAATCCCTTTCAACTATTTGTATTGGCAGCATATGAAGATATCCTTATTACATAATCTGAATGATAAACAACACTCATGCAAGTGTTTGGTAAAGAATGTGTCAGTTTCTGCACATTTTCTGTTCAGGTTACAACATTGACACTTCACTGCAGGCATCAAAATACGACAAGCATGGCGAGTGCATTTTATATTTCATGGTGTCAGCGTGTCACACTGACTTTTTTGTACAATACACTTATCAATGTACATTTTCTGAGGAGATGCATGTGTGTGTGCATGCATGTGGTGGTAGGGGACAGGTATGGAGTAGAAAGCTGACCGACTGAGGCTCTCTAGAATTTAGGAAGGTTGAGGCAGTGTGGAGGCACTGGATGGAACTAACAAACTACTGGTACAACAAACAGAAACCCTGTGCAAAGCTACAAGGCATGTAGGCCTATGCCAGTGTGGGAGTGGGTGAGGAGGGTGTATGGGTGTGCTTTTGGAGAGTGTAGATAGGGGAGAGTATAGAGATGGGTTTTGGTTATCTGACCCCTCTCTTCTGTGTCATCCCAAACCAGTGCAAGAAAACATCCGGCCTGGGGCTATGATGTCAATGAAACTGTACAACTCAAAGGATAATTGAACAACACATTTTCAACACATTCCAGTGTAGCCTATCTTCAGTGAGATTCAAATTAGGGATAGAGCACTGTCTGAGTATTAGCCAGTCTATTTGCTATCTCCGCTTAGGGCATATCCTGGGGCATAGATTAATACAGCCCACAATGCTAAAACTAATCGACCAACTCCTTTTGTAAACTGGCCAGTCATGAGGCTTCCTCCTCTGAGTGAGATGAGTGTGCTTGTAGGATGCTTTCTCACACTGACGTAATCCATTATTTGAACCGGAACTCTTTTCAGTTATGAACAATATAATGCTTCCATTTGGCAGACACCCTCGCTGAAGCACATATAAAGGGCTGGGTAAGACAGAATTGGTTTTAAGGTTCTCACGTCAATATCAATGTATTACTCCAAAGAACTCAGACAAGTTATTACACAGTGCTGCTGCCCTAATGCACAGTGCCAACGAGGGAATGCTAAAGCCAAACGGCTGTCTAAAATCACACTACATCAGCACAAACTGGTGAAGTGATTGTATACAGTACTAAAAACATGTGCTGATACATTTACCATGATATTTTCATCTCTCCGTCTCCCTCCCTGAAATGCAGTTTCTTGTGATAGTTTTCTAATGAAAAGTGGCAGCTGTCCATTTTCTGAAGTATCAATATCTCCTGAATGAATGGTATTTATATGGGAATCTTTGGCATGATATGGTGTACATACAGACAGTACCATAGTACATTTGTTCGAGTCCTGTTAAGCTGATGATGGATCAGAAATGTTTCTTGGTTTCATGGTGATGCTTTCCCACAGTGTTTCCACTCTTAGCTTACATCCTCAATGATGCTTGTGTATGTTCTTTATATTGACTGGCAACTCTTTGGAGAACCCAAACCCAGCCCGCTCCCTTTCAAAATGGTGTCTCTCCCGTCCCCATGGTGACTGTGTCTGTTAGTCCATAGGGTCCTGGCAGTGTGTGCAGTAGGCCATGTCGTCAGAGTAGAGCTCCACCTGGATGGTGGTGCTGTAGAAACCAAACTTGGTTTGGAGGATCTCTGTAGCCTCCTTAAGGACACTCTGGGGATCAGCATTCTCATCTGGAAAACAACAATGACCATAACAGATGTCAACAATCATGTAATGTCTAACTGTGAAGTTATGTATGATATTGTTTTTCTGTTGGCCACTTTTGGCAATGTGTGTGAATGAACATGGTAGATTGTGCACATACAATCTAAATGGATGTGCCAGACTAACGGTGATTTCTCACCGATGGCTACGTGGACAGAGACCAGGGTTTGTCCTGCCGTCAGGGCCCACAGGCGCAGGTTGTGCATAGCCTTCACCATCTTCAGAGACAGCAACACCTCTTTCACTGAGTCAAACTCTATTCCCTTAGGAGCCCCTGTAAAAGATGAGGACAGATGAATATTTAATCAACAGTTAATTAACTTCAAGGAACTCAAGGCCATGTTTTACTGATGTATTTTTCTATAAATACATTATTTTACAAACAGAGAAATGTCTGGAAAAACATTTTATTGTTTGAATTTACCTTGGCTCAGTTCAGAGCAAGAGAAACAGAAAAGGCTGCTGAGTTGAGTTTACCTTCCATGAGTATCCTGAAGACATCCCTGAGGATGGTGATCGTGGTCCCCAGGACAAACACGGAGAAGAGGAAAGTACAAATGGGATCTGCTACTTTGTATTCAGGCTGCAACAGAAGGTCCACAGGAGAGAGTATTAGGTGAGCAGAGGGGAGTGGTATCAGATGGTGATGAGGTGCTGCTCTACTGATGTCATAACACATTAGGCCACTCAGATCACAGGGAGGGTTTTTAATGGAAGAGGAATATATTGCAGGGCGATGAGACACGTTAAACCCCTTCCTACTGAGACTAAACAGCATCAGTAGCACAACAGTTTTTCTCCAAATGGTGTATTGCTAGAGGTCAATTTCTAACTTTTTGCACAAGATATGCCCAAGAACCTCACATTCAGTGAACATAAATATATAAGGGATACACTTGTTGCACTGTAAATAAATACAGTATAACAATATGCCATAATGTATTTTGTACTGTAAGATGTATGTAAACACTAGTATTTGTTACTGACCCTGAAGAAGATGACAATGGCAGCCACTAGGACCCCAACACTCTGTAGGAGGTCTCCCAACACATGAATGAAGGCTGCTCTCACACTGGTGTTGCCATGGCCATGACCCAGAAGGGCATGGGAGTGGCCGTGACCCACATGGGAGTGGCTGTGACCCACAGGGCTCTGCCCATTCTCGTCTATCTGCTGGTAGCCTGAGCCTTGGGCATGGAAGGTGGTAGAGTGGTGGAGGATGTATGCCATGCTACAGGACAGAGGGAATAGAGAATGCTACATGTCAATAGTCTAAAGTGTCTTCTCTTAGTTTTTCTTCAATTCATATGCTCTGGGGGGAAAAAGACAGCATAGTTGAATGCAATATGGCTGACTCCAGCTAAGTTATTTGCATCACTATGTGTCGTTTTTTTCCCCATTGAAGCCGTGATAATGAACCACTCACATGATGTTTACTATGACGGCACAGCCAGAGGTGATGAGCATCGCTTGACTGTTGATCTCATAGTCGTTCCTGACTATCCTCTCGATGGCCAGGTACACCAGCACCCCAGTCACTATCCAGATGGACATCACTGACACCAGGGCTCCTAGGATCTCTGTGGGGGTTGGAGACAGTGACGATCAGTATCACACATCCAACGACACATGGAAAGGTCATTTTAGAGCATTGTGACCCTGGCTATTATCATTCAGCTAATACAACATTCTCCATGTTATCTGGAAGCTAAATGGTAAAAGCAAAAGTACATTCACAGATGTTTTCAGGTGGTATGTCATGGGCCTAACCTGAGCGGTGCCACCCAAAGGTCATGGTTTTGGTGGGCGGTCTGGAGGAGATCCACAGGGAGAAGAGACTGACCATCATGCTGCCAAAGTCAGTCAGGAGGTGAGCTGCATCTGTCATGATGGCCAAACTGTGCGCCAGGTAGCCCCCTATAGACACATTGACACAATGGAGACGTCTCATAGAGGCAGCCACACATCAGATCCATGTTTTAGATGCTATTGATGATGAATAGGTCTCATGAATGGAAAGTACAGACTATGTGTTTGAACAACTAAACAGGACTATACGTTTTGATTCCAATGACAGCTGAATCGAATTTCACTTAAAGGGCAGCTTTGATTTGGCCACATTTTAGATTTAGTTAATTAATAAATGCTAGCGGCCATGTCTGAATTCAAACGTGAGTTGGTTTCAGGGTGTGGCTTGATGTTGGTGTCTCTTGTGTGTGTTCGCAATTAGCTTCAGCTAGCTGGTGTGCGACTGATGCTATCCAGAGCCAAACCAATTTTGCCAATCTCAGGGGCTAGTTAGGGACCGTCAATAAATTATACAATGTAAATTTGACTATTTTCATGTTGCACAACTTTTAGTTCTCATTAAATGCTCTCAATGTTTGTATATACATTTTTACAATTTATAGTTGGTATGAGGTTTTTAAGTCATTGAAATTTGCTAACATATGGAATTTTTTTAAGATGGTCATACCATGGAACATTTAGCTATTTGGTTTTGAATTTTAGGACCCCTTTTACGTAAAACAAAAAAATAAACGCATTGAATAACATCCATAAATGTAAAAAAAAGACAGTAAAAAGGAATAAGGTTTTGAAGCTCAGTAAATATATATATATATATGTATATTTTTTACACATATTAAACCCCTTATTTTTGTTGGAACAAAACCACCTCCATACTTCTATTAATTTGTGTGTGTTACCTTCAGATGAGTCCCATGACACTTGTGGGGGTCATAGAGCAAAATGGAGAACACAATGGTGTTCATGAGAGTCTCCCCTTTCCACACGGTTCGGCTGCTACAGAAGTATTTGTGAGAAGACCGGTTTTTGGGATGTCTCATGGTCTGACAAACACTGCTGTAGCTAGGCCACCTTCCACTGCAGATGCAGAAGGCAGGCATAGATAAGCAGATGCGGTGGATTGAGATTTATGAAGAAAACATGACGTCTCTATCTTAAACGGATAGATTTTGATGGGGATTTTCTTATTATGTTAGCAGTAGCGGTACGTGGGTAAAATCACTGGGGAAGCCAAGCTAAATAACAATGTATTAATTAATGGTTGGATCAGAATCGCCGTTATAATAATTGGCCAGTACGGAGAATTAAGTAAAACCACAAGTCCAAATCCCTTTCTCCATCCATGGCTAATTTAGGAAAGGGACAATTTTAGCTAGCTGGCTACCCACCGGAGGATAACACAACGAGATGCAACAATTCTAGTTTTTCTGTTAATGACGTATGCTCTCAAATAAGATTTGATAGGAGTGACGCCAAAATCCAAGATGGCTTCCCTTGACACTTGTTTTTGGTGCGCCAGGACCATTCGCAGTTGAGCTCACCCAGTTTAGCGCAACGCTGATTAGCACATGTTTTATACTTTTTTTGTCTTCAATGCTACGGGCGGCAACAATGTCATACTCGTTTGGACCAGACATTATCAGATAGATGGCCTACACCTAGAGAGACAGAGGAGCACTGTTTCACTCGCTCGGATGCTTTCTCCTGTGAGATACATTCAGCCTCTTGCAAACTGAAGGAAAATTATGAAACAGAGACTAAATATATATATTTTTGTGTTTTTATATTGTTTTTGTTGGTCAATTCTTTTGGGAAGCCTGGTTTCCCTTGGCATCCATTAATACATGCCACTGTATGTTAGTTAGATTGAGGCATGGGTGCTTCAATATACTCTTAATTAATCATCAGCAAAACTCTGAAATTCCCTATTGAAATTAGATTGAGTAGTAAGAAGATATGAGTTTCAGTTTCTCCCAGAGTAATAATCGCTGACTTGGAGATATCATAGAAGTTGAGAAGAAACAATTAACTTTTTACAGCAGTGTGAATAAAATTGATTAGTCAAAGCTCTGGCTGGGAACCTAGAATTTATATAGAATATTAAATACATAAAATATGGATTATAAAATGTAAATGTCATGCTTTTTTTCCTTCATATTTTACCTTATCTCTATTGTCCTTTGGGCTGACAGGACATTTGTCTTTTGGGAGGATTTCGACAGTAAAGGCTGGATGCATTTCAAGGAGCCTCTAAAGACCATTTACAGAGCAGAAGAGTTGCACAAGGTGCAAAGGCTGCTCAAGGTGCGACAGTGATTCAGAAACTCCACAAAGCTTCCCCTTGAATTTCAAGTTCAAGGAACCTACTCATAGTTATTCTAGATCTGAGTATTTGTACAGAGTTGAGTGGTCGGAAGTCCCGCTCATCGCTCCGGCGCTCCACGTCCTTTCCAGCCGCTCTGCTAAAAACCGCTCCTCTCTCACAGGAAAGAAACTGCTGCTCCAAATTCGTTCCATTCATTTTTTATTTAAAATCACCATTTAACCAACACCCACCTATTTTTCTGACTACGTGGACCTACCATTTGGTTTTGAAGTATTGAAAGCAAACCTTATGATTTGACTTTAGGAAGCATTCATAATTTCAAATAGGCTACATGTCATATTAAACAGCATATAAACACTAAATAGGTCAGGAGCCAGACAGATAGCCTAAGAAGGAACAAAGATGAATTATTTAGGCTATATTATTAGCCTATAGCCTACAAATAAATACATTGTGAAGCATTTGCGAGTGCGACCCACTAGGCTGGGAGGAGAATTAAGGGCTCAGCGTTTAAACATTTCATTGTATTAAATCATTATAGTCTATTAAATGCACATATACAGTGTGGGAAAAAAGTATTTGATCCCCTGCTGATTTTGTACGTTTTCCCACTGACAAAGACATGATCAGTCTATAATTTTAATGGTAGGTTTATTTGAACAGTGAGAGACTGAACAGTGAAATCCAGAAAAAAGCATGTCAAAAATGTTATAAATTAATTTGCATTTTAATGTGGGAAATAAGTATTTGACCCCTCTGCAAAACATTACTTAGTACTTGGTGGCAAAACCCTACGTTTCTTGTAGTTGGCCACCAGGTTTGCACACATCTCAGGAGGGATTTTGTTCCACTCCTCTTTGCAGATCTTCTCCAAGTCATTGGCAACTCGAACCTTCAGCTCCCTCCACAGATTTTCTATGGGATTAAGGTCTGGAGACTGGCTAGGCCACTCCAGGACCTTAATGTGCTTCTTCTTGAGCCTCTCCTTTGTTGCCTTGGCCGTGTGTTTTGGGTCATTGTCATGCTGGAATACCCATCCACGACCCATTTTCAATGCCCTGGCTGAGGGAAGGAGGTTCTCACCCAAGATTTGACGGTACATGGCCCCGTCCATCGTCCCTTTGATGCGGTGAAGTTGTCCTGTCCCCTTAGCAGAAAAACACACCCAAAGCATAATGTTTCCACCTCCATGTTTGACGGTGGGGATGGTGTTCTTGGGGTCATAGGCAGCATTCCTCCTCCTCCAAACACGGCGACTTGAGTTGATGCCAAAGAGCTCGATTTTGGTCTCATCTGACCACAACACTTTTACCCAGTTCTCCTCTGAATCATTCAGATGTTCATTGGCAAACTTCAGATGGGCATGTATATGTGCTTTCTTGAGCAGGGGGCACTGCAGGATTTCAGGCCTTCACAGCGTAGTGTGTTACCAATTGTTTTCTTGCTGACTATGGTCCCAGCTGCCTTGAGATCATTGACAAGATTCTCCCGTGTAGTTCTGGGCTGATACCTCACCGTTCTCATAATCATTGCAACTCCACGAGGTGAGATCTTGCATGGAGCCCAGGCTGAGGGAGATTGACAGTTATTTTGTGTTTCTTCCATTTGCGAATAATCGCACCAACTGTTGTCACCTTCTCACCAAGCTGCTTGGCGATGGTCTTGTAGCCCATTCCAGCCTTGTGTAGGTCTACAATCTTGTCCCTGACATCCTTGGAGAGCTCTTTGGTCTTGGCCAGGGTGGACAGTTTGGAATCTGATTGATTGATTGCGTCTGTGGACAGGTGTCTTTTATACTAGTAACAAACTGAGATTAGGAGCACTCCCTTTAAGAGTGTGCTCCTAATCTCAGCTCGTTACCTGTATAAAAGACACCTGGGAGCCAGAAATCTTTCTGATTGAGAGGGGGTCAAATACTTATTTCCCTCATTAAAATGCAAATCAATTTATAACATTTTTGACATGCGTTTTTCTGGATATTTTTGTTGTTATTCTGTCTCTCACTGTTCAAATAAACCTACCATTAAAATTATAGACTGATCATTTCTTTGTCAGTGGGCAAACGTACAAAATCAGCAGGGGATCAAATACTTTTTTCCCTCACTGTAGACTGTTACTTACTTAGAATTAAATACAAATGAGACGAAAAATGCCTTATTAAGCTCAGCACAGTTTCTATATTCGTTTTTAGAAACAAGTTTGGCCAGAGTCTGTGGCTTCAGGCTCACGGGAGAATACAATTGCAGACCAACTGGCAGGGCCAGCTCTAACCTTTTGGGGGCCCTACGCAAGATTTGTTTGGGATGCCCCCACTTCACAGCAAAACATTTTAGTGGCCCCCTTTGATGGTGGAGAGAGATTTTAGTTTTAAAGTTAGTTTCCTGCAATTCTACACATTTTCCCATTGGGCGGAGAGAAAACTTTGCAATTTTTTGACACATTCCGTGCAATTCTACTCATTTTGCCATGGGGCAAAGACAAAATGTTTGCAGTTTTACAGCAAATTTCCTGAAATTCTACCCACTTTGCCATGGGTGGAGAGACATTTTTTGCAGTTTTAAAGCCATTTTCCAGCAATTCTACACATTTTGTAATGACTTATGCCATGTTAATATGATAGAGTGAGAATGACTAACAAAATCAATGTGGGCCCATGGAGGGCACATTCCCTGCATGCCATGATTACTACAAGTTTAGATAGCTGGCTAGACTAACTACCAATCTAAACATTGTTAGCTGACATTGCTAATTGAGTGACTGTCGGTGACTGACATTACAAGAGAAAACTGCTGATGCACAACCACATTAAGAAATTGCACCTGGTGTATTATACTATTCTTACTATCAATAGTAAGTTGAGACCCCGACTGAGTTCCTAAAAACTCTAAGTGTCTTAGCGCACTTATGCCTGGAACCAGCCCGGGGCACTGGGGATTTAACGAACTCCATGACAGTAGCTACAGCAAGGCGCAATAGCAGCATACAAGTAGCCTACAAATAAATGCATGCTGAGCCGGGCATGCCCTGAGCTCTGAAGTTAGCACTACTGGAGCTGTACTGGAGCGGAATTGGAACAGGCGGGAAGGCCGACGCTCCAGCGTTTGGGAAACTCGCTCTATGCTCCAGCCAAATTGGGCTTCACTCCTGGCTCTGCTCCACTCACCTATTTTTTGTATTATTTTTTTTCACCTTTATTTAACCAGGTAAGCCAGTTGAGAACAAGTTCTCATTTACAACTGCGACCTGGCCAACATACTCTGGTATAGATGACAGTTTTAGGGCCTGGAGTTTTTCCTATGTGACCGGAGAAACAACATAGCTATAGAGAAAAACATTACCCTGATAGGCCTACCAGATAGTCAATAGCTTCTAATGAGGGACCAGAGTATTTCCTGGCCACGTCACATGGTCAGTAAAAGCTACTGGCCCTAGGTATGAAATAGCATTTTAGACTGACTAATAACACACTACTCAAAAAAATTAAGGGAACACTTAAACAACACAATGTAACTCCAAGTCAATCACACTTCTGTGAAATCAAACTGTCCACTTAGGAAGCAACACTGATTGACAATACATTTCACATGCTGTTGTGCAAATGGAATAGACAACAGGTGGAAATTATAGGCAATTAATAAGACACCCCCAATAAAGGACTGGTTCTGCAGGTGGTGACCACAGACCACTTCTCAGTTCCTATGCTTCCTGGCTGATGTTTTGGTCACTTTTGAATGCTGGCGGTGCTTTCACTCTAGTGGTAGCATGAGACGGAGTCTACAACCCACACAAGTGGCTCAGGTAGTGCAGCTCATCCAGGATGGCACATCAATGCGAGCTGTGGCAAGAAGGTTTGCTGTGTCTGTCAGCTTAGTGTCCAGAGCATGGAGGCGCTACCAGGAGACAGGCCAGTACATCAGGAGATGTGGAGGAGGCCGTAGGAGGGCAACAACCCAGCAGCAGGACCGCTACCTCCGCCTTTGTGCAAGGAGGAGCAGGAGGAGCCCTGCAAAATGACCTCCAGCAGGCCACAAATGTGCATGTGTCTGCTCAAATGGTCAGAAACAGACTCCATGAGGGTGGTATGAGGGCCCGACGTCCACAGGTGGAGGACGTTTGGCATTTGCAAGAGAACACCAAGATTGGCAAATTTGCCACTGGCGCCCTGTGCTCTTCACAGATGAAAGCAGGTTCACACTGAGCACATGTGACAGACGTGACAGTCTGGAGACGCCGTGGAGAACATTCTGCTGCCTGCAACATCCTTCAGCATGACCGGTTTGGCGGTGGGTCAGTCATGGTGTGGGGTGGCATTTCTTTGGGGGGCCTCCATGTGCTCGCCAGAGGTAGCCTGACTGCCATTAGGTACCGAGATGAGATCCTCAGACCCCTTGTGAGACCATATGCTGGTGCGGTTGGCCCTGGGTTCCTCCTAATGCAAGACAATGCTAGACCTCATGTGGCTGGAGTGTGTCAGCAGTTCCTGCAAGAGGAAGGCATTGATGCTATGGACTGGCCCGCCCGTTCCCCAGACCTGAATCCAATTGAGCACATCTGGGACATCATGTCTCGCTCCATCCATCCACCAACGCCACGTTGCACCACAGACTGTCCAGGAGTTGGCGGATGCTTTCGTCCAGGTCTGGGAGGAGATCCCTCAGGAGACCATCCGCCACCTCATCAGGAGCATGCCCAGGCGTTGTAGGGAGGTCATACAGGCACGTGGAGGCCACACACACTACTGAGCCTCATTTTGACTTGTTTTAAGGACATTACATCAAAGTTGGATCAGCCTGTAGTGTGGTTTTCCACTTTAATTTTGAGTGTGACTCCAAATCCAGACCTCCATGGGTTGATAAATTTGATTTCCATTGATCATTTTTGTGTGATTTTGTTGTCAGCACATTCAACTATGTAAAGAAAAAAGTATTTAATAAAATTATTTCATTCATTCAGATCTAGGATGTGTTGTTTAAGTGTTCCCTTTATTTTTTTGAGCAGTGTATCTTCCAGCCTTACCTATGACCTCTCCGATCATGAAGATGAGGCACACAATGGAGGCGATGTACAGCTTCTTCTTAGCCAGCAGCTTGTCATGGTTCTCCTCACTCACTGCTTTGTTACCATGGCAATGGGCACCAACAGGCTGCTTCTTCAGCTTCATGGCACCAGTCACATCTCCGTTTTCAAACGGGAAGTTGGGATAGTCTTCTTTGGAGTCTGGAAAGGAACTGGAAAGGAAATTACACAACATAATTTACAGTGCATTCGGAAAGTCTTCAGACCTCTTGACTTTTTCCACATTTTGTTACGTAACAGCCTTATTCTAAAATGGATTAAATTGGGTTTTCCCCTCAATCTACACACAATGCCCAATAATGACAAAGCAAAAACATGTTTTGGAAAATGTATTGAAAATAAAAAACTGAAATATTACATAAGTATTCAGACCCTTTACTCAGTACTTTGTTAAAGCACCTTTGGCAGCAATTACAGCCTCTAGTCTTCTTGGGTATGACGCTACAAGCTTGGCACACCTGTATTTGGGGAGTTTCTCCCATTCTTCTCTGCAGATCCTCTCAAGCTCTGTCAGGTTGGATGGGGAGCGTCGCTGCACAGCTATTTTCAGGTCTCTCCAGAGATGTTTGATTGGGTTCAAGTCCGGGCTCTGGCTGGGCCACTCAAGGACATTCAGAGACTTGTCCCGAATCCACTCCTGGTTGTCTTGGCTGTGTGCTTTGGGTTGTTGTCCTGTTGGAAGGTGAACCTTCGCCCCAGTCTGAGGTCCTGAGTGCTCTGGAGCAGGTTTTCATCAAGGATCTCTCTGTACTTTGCTCCATTTATCTATCCCTCGATCCTGACTAGTCTCCCAGTCCCTGCTGCTGAAAAACATCCCCATAGCATGATGCTGCCACCACCATGCTTCACCGTAGGGATGGTGCCAGGTTTCCTCCAGACGTGACACTTGGCATTCAGGCCAAAGAGTTCAGTCTTGGTTTCATCAGGCAAGATAATCTTGTTTCTCATGGTCTGAGAGTCCTTTAGAACTCTGGAGCTCTGTCAGAGTCACCTCCCTGACCAAGGCCCTTCTCCCCGGATTGCTCAGTTTAGCTGGGCGGCCAGCTCTAGGAAGAGACTTTGTGGCTCCAAACTTCTTTCATTTAAGAATGATGGAGGCCACTGTGTTCTTGGGGATCTTCAATGCTGCAGAAATGTTTTGGTCCCCTTCCCCAGATCTGTGCCTCGACACAATCCTTCGACCTCATGGCTTGGTTTTTGCTCTGACATGCACTGTCAACTGTGGGACCTTATATACAGTGGGGGAAAAAAGTATTTAGTCAGCCACCAATTGTGCAAGTTCTCCCACTTAAAAAGATGAGAGAGGCCTGTAATTTTCATCATAGGTACATGTCAACTATGACAGACAAAATGAGGGAAAAAAATCCCGAAAATCACATTGTAGGATTTTTTATGAATTTATTTGCAAATTATGGTGGAAAATAAGTATTTGGTCAATAACAAAAGTTTCTCAATACTTTGTCATATACCCTTTGTTGGCAATGACACAGGTCAAACGTTTTCTGTAAGTCTTCACAAGGTTTTCACACACTGTTGCTGGTATTTTGGCCCATTCCTCCATGCAGGTCTCCTCTAGAGCAGTGATGTTTTGGGGCTGTCGCTGGGCAACACGGACTTTCAACTCCCTCCAAAGATTTTCTATGGGGTTAAGATCTGGAGACTGGCTAGGCCACTCCAGGACCTTGAAATGCTTCTTACGAAGCCACTCCTTCGTTGCCCGGGCGGTGTGTTTGGGATCATTGTCATGCTGAAAGACCCAGCCACGTTTCATCTTCAATGCCCTTGCTGATGGAAGGAGGTTTTCACTCAAAATCTCACGATACATGGCCCCATTCATTCTTTCCTTTACACGGATCAGTCGTCCTGGTCCCTTTGCAGAAAAACAGCCCCAAAGTATGATGTTTCCACCCCCATGCTTCACAGTAGGTATGGTGTTCTTTGGATGCAACTCAGCATTCTTTGTCCTCCAAACACGACGAGTTGAGTTTTTACCAAAAAGTTCTATTTTGGTTTCATCTGACCATATGACATTCTCCCAATCCTCTTCTGGATCATCCAAATGCACTCTAGCAAACTTCAGATGGGCCTGGACATGTACTGGCTTAAGCAGGGGGACACGTCTGGCACTGCAGGATTTGAGTCCCTGGCGGCATAGTGTGTTACTGATGGTAGGCTTTGTTACTTTGGTCCCAGCTCTCTGCAGGTCATTCACTAGGTCCCCCCGTGTGGTTCTTGGATTTTTGCTCACCGTTCTTGTGGTCATTTTGACCCCACGGGATGAGATCTTGCGTGGAGCCCCAGATCGAGGGAGATTATCAGTGGTCTTGTATGTCTTCCATTTCCTAATAATTGCTCCCACAGTTGATTTCTTCAAACCAAGCTGCTTACCTATTGCAGATTCAGTCTTCCCAGCCTGGTGCAGGTCTACAATTGTGTTTCTGGTGTCCTTTGACAGCTCTTTGGTCTTGGCCATAGTGGAGTTTGGAGTGTGACTGTTTGAGGTTGTGGACAGGTGTCTTTTATACTGATAACAAGTTCAAACAGGTGCCATTAATACAGGTAACGAGTGGAGGACAGAGGAGCCTCTTAAAGAAGAAGTTAGAGGTCTGTGAGAGCCAGAAATCTTGCTTGTTTGTAGGTGACCAAATACTTATTTTCCACCATAATTTGCAAATAAATTCATTAAAAATCCTCCCATGTGATTTTCTGGAGAAAAAAAATCTCCATTTGTCTGTCATAGTTGACGTGTACCTATGATGAAAATTACAGGCCTCTCTCATCTTTTTAAGTGGGAGAACTTGCACAATTGGTGGCTGACTAAATACTTTTTCCCCCACTGTAATAATATGCCATTTAACAGACGCTTTTATCCAAAGCGACTTACAGTCATGCGTGCATTCATTTTTTTGTATGGGTGGTCCCGGGGATCGTACCCACTACCCTGGCGTTACAAGCGCCATGCTCTACCAGCTGAGCTACAGAGGACAACTCATCAGAGAAGATGACCTTACTCCAGTCCTCTACGGTCCAATCCTTATGGTATTTTGCAAACCTCAGCCTGGCTCTTCTTTGCTTCTCATTGATGAAGGGCTTTTTTCTAGCTTTGCACGACTTCAGCCCTGCCCCCAGGAGCCTGTTTCAAACCGTCCTCACCGTGCACTTCACCCCAGCTGCCGTTTGCCATTGTTTTTGTAGGTCACTTGATGTCATCCTATGGTTGTTGAGTGACATTCAAATGAGTTGGCGGTCATCCCGATCAGTAGTGTCGTTTTCGCCCTCTGCCGGTCTGTAGCTTTGTTGTCCCCAATGACTGCTGCTTGACCTTGTTCGTATGAACCACCGTCTTTGAAATTTTAAGGATGGAAGCAACCTGACGCTCACTGTATCCCTCTGCCATTAAAGCCAGAATTGAACCCATCTTTTCCTCACTCAAAACTTTCCTTTTCAACTCTTTTGGCAGGTCAATAGTTATTTTTTTATTAATATTACTTTTGAGGTACTATTAGCACTGTTTTTGCCATCCAGCTGGTCCTATTGCAAGAGGATAGTGATGACCACAGCAGTGGTTTTTATACTTTTCCTCGTTAAATAAGATTTGGTTCATGTGATCACCTAATCAGTACCTAATTCAGTAGAATGAGGTGTGCCTGTGTTGGAATTCAACAGACACTGCAATGTCATACATGTAGAGATGCTGATTTAAGAACAATTTGCAGTGGTCTATTAATTTTTTCCACCGCTGTATATGTATTATACAATGGGTGGGTCTAATACTGAATGCTGAATGGTTAAAAACGCATTCCAGCCGGTGTCTATTTCACAAGTTACCACCGGCTAAATCTATGATGTTAAAATCCCTATTTACTCTCCTCCATCTGACGGCGCAATCCACTGTCTCATCAGCCCAGCCAGGCAATTTATACACTTCATCTCTACTATATAAAGCATCTAGACATTATCTTACATTTCTTTTAGACTAACATTTAGTTTTCAACAGCAGAGATTTGTATAAACCTTGCGGTCTGCCTCCAACATTTGCAACATTGTTTCAATATTCAAATTCAATCTCAGCTGTCCCATAGTAATGAACGTGTCGGGATGAGACAGACAGGCAGGCAGCATTTCTCAGTCAGTTGAAATCATGAATCAGCTGGCATCATTTTTATGGATTTACAGTGGGGAGAACAAGTATTTGATACACTGCCGATTTTGCAGGTTTTCCTACTTACAAAGCATGTAGAGGTCTGTAATTTTTATCATAGGTACACTTCAACTGTGACAGACGGAATCAAAAATCCAGAAAATCACATTGTATGATTTTTTAATAATTAATTTGCATTTTATTGCATGACATAAGTATTTGATCACCTACCAACCAGTAAGAATTCCAGCTCTCACAGACCTGTTAGTTTTTCTTTAAGAAGTCCTCCTGTTCTCCACTCATTACCTGTATTAACTGCACCTGTTTGAACTCGTTACCTGTATAAAAGACACCTGTCCACACACTCAATCAAACAGACTCCAACCTCTCCACAATGGCCAAGACCAGAGAGCTGTGTAAGGACATCAGGGATAAAATTGTAGACCTGCACAAGGCTGGGATGGGCTACAGGACAATAGGCAAGCAGCTTGGTGAGAAGGCAACAACTGTTGGCGCAATTATTAGGTCAATCACCCTCGGTCTGGGGCTCCATGCAAGATCTCACCCCGTGGGGCATCAATGATCATGAGGAAGGTGAGAGATCAGCCCAGAACTACACGGCAGGACCTGGTCAATGACCTGAAGAGAGCTGGGACCACAGTCTCAAAGAAAACCACTAGTAACACACTACGCCGTCATGGATTTAAATCCTGCAGCGCACGCAAGGTCCCCCTGCTCAAGCCAGCGCATGTCCAGGCCCGCTGAAGTTTGCCAATGACCATCTGGATGATCCAGAGGAAGAATGGGAGAAGGTCATGTGGTCTGATGAGACAAAAATAGAGCTTTTTGGTCTAAACTCCACTTGTCGTGTTTGGAGGAAGAAGAAGGATGAAAACAACCCCAAGAACACCATCCCAACCGTGAAGCATGGAGGTGGAAACATCATTCTTTGGGGATGCTTTTCTGCAAAGGGGACAGGACGACTGCACCGTGTTGAGGGGAGGATGGATGGGGCCATGTATCGCGAGATCTTGGCCAACAACCTCCTTCCCTCAGTAAGAGCATTGAAGATGGGTCGTGGCTGGTTCTTCCAGCATGACAACGACCCAAAACACACAGCCAGGGCAACTAAGGAGTGGCTCCGTAAGAAGCATCTCAAGGTCCTGGAGTGGCCTAGCCAGTCTCCAGACCTGAACCCAATAGAAAATATTTGGAGGGAGCTGAAAGTCCGTATTGCCCAGCGACAGCCCCGAAACCTGAAGGATCTGGAGTAGGTCTGTATGGAGGAGTGGGCCAAAATCCCTGCTGCAGTGTGTGCAAACCTGGTCAAGACCTACAGGAAACGTATGATCTCTGTAATTGCAAACAAAGGTTTCTGTACCAAATATTAAGTTCTGCTTTTCTGATGTATCAAATACTTATGTCATGCAATAAAATGCAAATTAATTACTTAAAAATCATACAATGTGATTTTCTGGATTTTTCTTTTAGATTCCGTCTCTCACAGTTGAAGTGTACCTATGATAAAAAATTACAGACCTCTACATGCTTTGTAAGTAGGAAAACCTGCAAAATCGGCAGTGTATCAAATACTTGTTCTCCCCACTGTATATACAAAGAAATGCCAATTGAAAAAAGGTGAAACGAAACAAAGTGCAGCTAGTTTGCAGTCTTTCCAGCTTCAGTTTGAAGTGATTGTGTTAGCTGTGTTGTTGGCTAGCTCCTCTGAACAACAGTGTCCTGACGAGTGAGCACATTTTCTATGCCAGGCGAAATCGAACCTCATTAGCTTAGTGTTATGGATGTATCCAAATAAATGTCACTAGAAAACTGCTTAAACAAATGCAGCTACTTTGCTGTTATTCTGGCTGCACTTTTTGACATGACTGTAAGTTAGCCGTAGTTGGCTAGCTAGCAAGCAAGGCATAAGAACGTTGCCAGCCAGAATGGCAATGGAACATTTAGAAGGACAATAGATACAGAACAAAAAGACTGAACGAATGGGTCGCGTCTCTGGCAACCGAACAGATAGAACAAATGACCAGCCGGCTTGGGTAGCAACCCTAGATTTGTGTCGGGACTGTATCTTGTGGAATGATGAAATAGTATGAATAAATTCATCAAAAATAACATTTTTTATTAAAATAGATAAATCATTATTTGAATATGTTGGTAACCCGTTGTATAAAAGTGATAATAACCTCGAAGCCGGTGTTTGGAGGATATACCATCCAAACACAGGCTACTCTGGCATTATCACTTAAATAGCCTACACATGGTTTTAGTAGGTTTGATATTCACCCCCTTCCCCAACTGTGTTTGTTTGTATCACCTGAGAATTACACAAGGAGCACACTCCCACGTTACAGTAAGAGATCAGATTAAAACTAAACCAGTATAGCAAATGCTGAGTAGGCCGTCCCCCCATTCACCCCCCCTCTCTCTCCATGTGCAATGTGGATAAGCAGGATGATGAGACTAATGAGGTGGAAAAACGCAATTTTGGCTTCTACGAGATAACCCAGCTCTGGCCCGCGACTCCATCAGTCCAGAGCCTAGGGACACGCAGGCTGAAAGGAGTCGGCCGAGTGGAAAACAGCTTCTGTTTAATCACACCGTGGGGAGATGAGAGCAAATACACCCCCTCCCATCCTAACCCAACGCAGAGGCTATTCAAAATGTCCGTCTGTCACATCTACACACACAGAGACACCTAGAGAACATACACAAACATAACATATACCTCTCACTGTGAACACACACACTTTACATCAACACATAGCCTAACACTGCAGAGCAAGCATGATTGGTTAACCTCAGGATCGACTCCATTCAATTGAACAAATGGAGGGCTTGCCTTGAATTAATATGTTTTGGGGATTCCTATACAGCAGTTCTCAAAGAAGGGATCTATGTCAGGTAAAACCTTTCCAATTTCAATCAGTTGGGGTGTCCATGCCCATGTCATTAATAAAACGGTTTATGTTATCTCGCTTGTAACCATCTTCAAACCAGGATAAATCCTATGAGACCTGTCCATTTTCACAGCCATGTGAACTGGCCCATTTACAGGATATCTTCTGATTCAGTGCAGTATCATGTAAGTCATGGCATCTACACCATACTGTAGGCTACACTGACAAAACCTCTATGTCCTACAAAGAAAATAAAAGATGTAGATTTGACAAATCAGCATCACTGGCTCATTACACACATGGATGGTCTTATACACAGCCAATATTTACATATTGTCCAATCTGGAACCATTCTAGAACATATATTTAGAATGTATGTTAATGCAAGTGAGTTCAATGAACTCCAAGGGTTATAAAGCAGTGTCTTGTACAATATTGGTCTCTCTTCTTCCTCTAAAATGGTAACTATCACACTGTATTGAGTTCAACATAAACTTTCCCTGACTCAATTTAGTAAATGTTCTTGCCACTTTAAATCATCATGCAATTGTTTAAAAAAAAAAGTAAGTAAAGATACAAATCTCATACATTTGGTGTAGAATAACGTGAGCAAATGTCTCTCCAGGTTTCTGTGCTCAAGACAAGCTCACTAAAGGGCCTGAGGAGAGACTCAGCAGTGCATGAAATGATGTGAAATGTATGAGTATTCTTCAAAATCATTACAGAGTTGGCAATTGGCTATGAGCAAAGAAAATATATTTATATTGACTTTAATGATCATTTATTTCAGCCAAATATGATTGTTAGGCAGCATAAAAAGAGCTATATGTAGGGTGTCCAATCAAAAACGCATATTTTGACCAATGGGTAAAATAATATGTTAATTGTGTAGATAATCCTCTAAGAAAAACCAATGGTCCAAACCTCATGTCTCTATCATAATCCGTTCAAAATGTATTGGATTGAGTTTTTACCCTTGTAGAATGGTCAAAATTAGGGTGACTAAATCCATGGAGCCAAGATAATTTTTCTGTCATAAATCAGGAAAATAGCATCGCATAATCTAGGCTGGATGCTGTGCAAGAATGAACGCTGCGGACAGGTTTATAACTCATGTTTCTTCTCAAATCAGGAGGACATAAAATACAATATGGAGATAAAATGGATATCGATTTTGATACATTACATGTAGTAGTGTTGTATACGGTGTTCATATTAATGCGAAGTTCCTGTTCTTTTTCGAAGAATTCTCACAAAAACAAGAGTATCTCTGTGAAATGTCAACAACGCACTGAGCGTACTTCAACATTTTTATTTGAAAAGCCTTCTACATTTAATTTAGCTCGTGTCATGCTATTTTTGCTATTTGCGATCTGCGGAAACAACTTAGAAGACATGACAGACAAATGTAAAATCCTCAAAACTGCGCCTCTGTCAACAGCGCTGGGTGCTAATTAGGTATCAGATGTTTTAGGTTACAAAATCTGACTAATATATATATATATATAGTGGGGAGAACAAGTATTTGATACACTGCCGATTTTGCAGGTTTTCCTACTTACAAAGCATGTAGAGGTCTGTAATTTTTATCATAGGTACACTTCAACTGTAAGAGACGGAATCTAAAACAAAAATCCAGAAAATCACATTGTATGATTTTTAAGTAATTAATTTGCATTTTATTGCATGACATAAGTATTTGACACATCAGAAAAGCAGAACTTAATATTTGGTACAGAAACCTTTGTTTGCAATTACAGAGATCATAGGTTTCCTGTAGGTCTTGACCAGGTTTGCACACACTGCAGCAGGGATTTTGACCCACTCCTCCATACAGACCTTCTCCAGATCCTTCAGGTTTCGGGGCTGTCGCTGGGCAATACGGACTTTCAGCTCCCTCCAAAGATGTTCTATTGGGTTCAGGTCTGGAGACTGGCTAGGCCACTCCAGGACCTTGAGATGCTTCTTACGGAGCCACTCCTTAGTTGCCCTGGCTGTGTGTTTCGGATCGTTGTCATGCTGAAAGACCCAGCCACGACCCATCTTCAATGCTCTTACTGAGGGAAGGAGGTTGTTGGCCAAGATATCGCGATACATGGCCCCATCCATCCTCCCCTCAATACGGTTCAGTTGTCCTGTCCCCTTTGCAGAAAAGCATCCCCAAAGAATGATGTTTCCACCTCCATGCTTCACGGTTGGGATGGTGTTCTTGGGGTTGTACTCATCCTTCTTCTTCCTCCAAACACGGCGAGTGGAGTTTAGACCAAAAAGCTCTATTTTTGTCTCATCAGACCACATGACCTTCTCCCATTCCTCCTCTGGATCATCCAGATGGTCATTGGCAAACTTCAGACGGGCCTGGACATGCGCTGGCTTGAGCAGGGGGACTTTGTGTGCGCTGCAGGATTTTAATCCATGACGGCATAGTGTGTTACTAATGGTTTTCTTTGAGACTGTGGTCCCAGCTCTCTTCAGGTCATTGACCAGGTCCTGCCATGTAGTTCTGGGCTGATCCCTCACCTTCCTCATGATCATTGATGCCCCACGAGGTGAGATCTTGCATGGAGCCCCAGACCGAGTGTGATTGACCGTCATCTTGAACTTCTTCCATTTTCTAATAATTGCGCCAACAGTTGTTGCCTTCTCACCAAGCTGCTTGCCTATTGTCCTGTAGCCCATCCCATCCTTGTGCAGGTCTACAATTTTATCCCTGATGTCCTTACACAGCTCTCTGGTCTTGGCCATTGTGGAGAGGTTGGAGTCTGTTTGATTGAGTGTGTGGACAGGTGTCTTTTATACAGGTAACGAGTTCAAACAGGTGCAGTTAATACAGGTAATGAGTGGAGAACAGGAGGGCTTCTTAAAGAAAAACTAACAGGTCTGTGAGAGCCGGAATTCTTACTGGTTGGTAGGTGATCAAATACTTATGTCATGCAATAAAATTCTAATTAATTACTTAAAAATCATACAATGCGATTTTCTGGATTTTTTTTAAGATTCCGTCTCTTACAGTTTAAGTGTACCTATGATAAAAATTACAGACCTCTACATGCTTTGTAAGTAGGAAAACCTGCAAAATCGGCAGTGTATCAAATACTTGTTCTCCCCACTGTATGTACATTTACATTTACATTTTAGTCATTTAGCAGACGCTCTTATCCAGAGCGACTTACAGGAGCAATTAGGGTTAAGTGCCTTGCTCAAGGGCACATTTACGTCATTTAGCAGACGCTCTTATCCAGAGCGACTCACAAATTGGTGCATTCACCCTATAGCCAGTGGGATAACCACTTTACAATTTGGGGGGGGGGTAGAAGGATTACTTTATCCTATCCCAGGTATTCCTTAAAGAGGTGGGGTTTCAAATGTCTCCGGAAGGTGGTGAGTGACTCCGCTGTCCTGGCGTCGTGAGGGAGCTTGTATATGTATATATATATATATATATACACACACACACAATGTCAACGATATGTTATAAAAAGACCCCACTGAACGATTCAGAACATGAAGGATCGGATTTGTCGTGGTAAAATGAATTTCATTACACAAGGAAGTGAAATGTCATCACCAAAGGAGGGCTTTTACTACTCTGGGCAGAGTGGGTGGACACCCTACTATATGCTTTAAGCTTATGTGAGCAGCATTAACAAAATACATTTGCAACAGACTATAGCCTGAAGACAAACAGTTTTTATTTGTTTAAATGATTAGTTAGCAAAAGTTTAATCAGCTGGAGAATGAACTAAATTATGTTTGCTTTGCTCATTCTGGAGAGCTGTTGGCACTAGATCAATGACACTAGATGCTTTGGCACATAACATGTCATGTTAGGAGGATGTTAATTATTTCTTAAATCAATAAATGTGCTCTATTAAATAGAGTAATATACAGTGAGGGAAAAAAGTATTTGATCCCTTGCTGATTTTGTACGTTTGCCCACTGACAAATAAATTATCAGTCTTTCATTTTAATGGTAGTTTTATTTGAACAGTGAAAGACAGAATAACAACAACAAAATCCAGAAAAACGCATGTCAAAAATTTTATAAATTGATTTGCATTTTAATGAGGGAAATAAGTATTTGACCCCCTCTCAATCAGAAAGATTTCTGGCTCCCAGGTGTCTTTTATACAGGTAACGAGCTGAGATTAGGAGCACACTCTTAAAGGGAGTGCTCCTAATCTCAGTTTGTTACTTGTATAAAAGACACCTGTCCACTGACGCAATCAATCAATCAGATTCCAAACTCTCCACCATGGCCAAGACGAAAGAGCTCTCCAAGGATGTCAGGGACAAGATTGTAGACCTACACAAGGCTGGAATGGGCTACAAGACCATCGCCAAGCAGCTTGGTGAGAAGGTGACAACAGTTGGTGCGATTATTCGCAAATGGAAGAAACACAAAAGAACTGTCAATCTCCCTCGGCCTGGGGCTCCATGCAAGATCTCACCTCGTGGAGTTGCAATGATCATGAGAACGGTGAGGAATCAGCCCAGAACTACACGGGAGGATCTTGTCAATGATCTCAAGGCAGCTGGGACCATAGTCACCAAGAAAACAATTGGTAACACACTACGCCGTGAAGGACTGAAATCCTGCAGCGCCCGCAAGGTCCCTCTGCTCAAGAAAGCACATATACAGGCCCGTCTGGAGTTTGCCAATGAACATCTGAATGATTCAGAGGAGAACTGGGTGAAAGTGTTGTGGTCAGATGAGACCAAAATGGAGCTCTTTGGCATCAACTCAACTCGCCGTGTTTGGAGGAGGAGGAATGCTGCCTATGACCCCAAGAACACCATCCCCACCGTCAAACATGGAGGTGGAAACATTATGCTTTGGGGGTGTTTTTCTGCTAAGGGGACAGGACAACTTCACAGCATCAAAGGGACGATGGACGGGGCCATGTACCGTCAAATCTTAGGTGAGAACCTCCTTCCCTCAGCCAGGGCATTGAAAATGGGTCGTGGATGGGTATTCCAGCATGACAATGACCCAAAACACACGGCCAAGGCAACAAAGGAGTGGCTCAAGAAGAAGCACATTAAGGCCTAGCCAGTCTCCAGACCTTAATCCCATAGAAAATCTGTGGAGGGAGCTGAAGGTTCGAGTTGCCAAACGTCAGCCTCGAAACCATAATGACTTGGAGAAGATCTGCAAAGAGGAGTGGGACAAAATCCCTCCTGAGATGTGTGCAAACCTGGTGGCCAACTACAAGAAACGTCTGACCTCTGTGATTGCCAACAAGGGTTTTGCCACCAAGTACTAAGTCATGTTTTGCAGAGGGGTCAAATACTTATTTCCCTCATTAAAATGCAAATCAATTTATAACATTTTTGACATGCGTTTTTCTGGATTTTTGTTGTTATTATTCTGTCTCTCACTGTTCAAATAAACCTACCATTAAAATTATAGACTGATCATGTCTTTGTCAGTGGGCAAACGTACAAAATCAGCAGGGGATCAAATACTTTTTTCCCCTCACTGTATCAGATGGTGCTGTGTTGTTCACAGTGGTGGTCACAATATGAGTACCCCATTTCCTGCAGTCAAATGACCAAATCGTCCTCTAGTGGCCTCATGGGTGGAATGTTATTAATATGTTTCATAATTAATAAACATTATATTTTTTTATGCTGAAAATCCTGTGTTTCTATGTGAAACGTTTATATTTCTGTCTTCTGTGATGTATATAAAAAGTGTAATATTGGGATGCAAACTCAAAATTGAATACATTTCAACTCTATATCTGACATGGTACAAATGTCTTCTTTTTTTAAGCCCATAACCATTTGTTTAAGACTACCAAGAAACACTGTGTGACCCTGATTTAGCCCACTGGAGTAAAAGGTTTAGGTTAATCCACTGAAGTCTGAAATTGAGTATTGTTTTGACAGCCCTTTTTACTGTCATCTGAAGATAAGAGAGAGAGAGGGGGCAGTAGTGGGGCGCAGGAAAGTTTGGGGTAATTTGGTTAAGAAATGTGGCGCTAAAGATCTTGATAATCTGAAATGTGATACCAGAGTGTTAGCCTATATAGGCAGGGTTTGGGAGTAACGGGTTACATGTAATGGATTACAAAAAAACCAACATTCGTTACGTTACCAGCAAAAATATTGTAATCAGATCACCAATACTTTTGAAAAAGTAGATAATTACTTCTAGAATTACATTTCATATTAATGTCAGTCATTAACTGAAAAAGTGCTACTTTGATCTTCCCGCCTGAGCAACATACATGGTAACAAAAGAAAAAGCAAGGCACGGCATTGAAGTGCATTTTTTTGATGGCGTTTCAAATAACAATTTGTGTTCAAAGAAGAAAATGGCAGGAATGTGACAGTTCAATGCAAACTGTTTGCCCACGGTAAAGCTGCTGTCGACATCCAAAGACTCCACTTCGAACCTGAAGAAACACTGAGATAAGGATGACGATTGGCAGGTGTGGCGCGTTAGCTTGCTTAGCTAGCTAGCTAGAGACAGACTTTACAATGTTACCATTGTTCCAGCATAGGTCGGAGATTTTAGAGAGTACTAGCTAGCTTGTTAGTCAGATTTTAATGGAAGACCCTGAGCAGGAAAAGGCAGCCAGATGACAAGGAGGAGTGCAGAGATGCACAGCCATCTACAGACGGCCAAAAGGGGACATCTTGTACACCATTGAAACAAGCAAAACTACAACCAGGAGAACCACACACCTCACAAAGCCGGGTTAATCAACTGGTATTTTACTTCATCATAGAGGATGTGCAACAGTGACAGACAATGGAAGCAACTTTGTAAAGGCATTCTGGGAGTTCAGTGGAAATGAAGAGGAGCAAGATGAGACGGATGATGGAGTGAGGTTTGATGATGTGGGTGCGATTCTTGAGGAGGTTGAGCAAGAACTGAACTTTTTTCTCCCTCCACATCAACGTTGTGTGGCACACACCCTCAACCTCATCGCCACCAATGAGGTGGACAAAGCTGCATCCCAAGGTCCATCACGAAAATGATACAGAAGTGCAATGTTAAAATGTTCCAGCATTTGGAACAAAGCACACAGGTCCACATTAGCTTCAGAGGCAATAGAGGACATTGTAAGCATGAAAGTAACTGTGACAAGATGGAGCTCAGAGTACCGTGCCATCTCCAAACTCATAGCCCTCACAGATGATCTTCGCTTTCTTATCCCAACAATCCTAAGATTGAAGTCTAAGCTCTCAGAGAAAATAGCTCTTGCGACATTCTCTGCACACATCATCACTGCGGTCATTGAGGCTATAGACTGCCGGTTTGGACCTATGCTAAGCAGCCATGAAGCAAAAATGGCAACTGCTACCGTGCCAAAGTTTTGACTGTGTTGGCTCAACCCTGGAAAGAGAGAGGAGATGCGGAGCACAAAGAAGCAGCTTCTATGGAGAACATGCACTCTGAAGAGGTTGATGAGGGAGCACAGAACGAGTCTGATGAGTCAGAAGACCATTTTTGTGTGTTCGGAGGTGCAACAACAAGGGCCAGTGGCACTGCAGAGGATGAGGTGAGGAAGTAACTCGAAGACAAAGACAAGTCTTCCCCATTGTCCGGAACTTGTTTCTGAAGTACAACACTACACTTCCCTCCAGTGACCCAGTTGAGCGCCTTTTCAGCTATGATGGAAACCTGTTTACCCCTCAGCGAAACAGGATGTCTGATGCTCATCTAGAGCATGTCCTCTTGCTGCGATACAACATCAATTTCTGCCTTCAATCATCTGAGTAGGCTAGCTTCAGAATAGGCCTACTGCAATACCATGTATGATATGTGGGTTTATTGCACCTAGCTGAACTTTTTTTGCTTAAACTTTTTTTTTAACTACTTGGTGGACTAAATGTGTGATTACACTGTGCATTTTGTAAAAAAATATATATATGTTTTCTTCATATTTCTATTTCTCATTTTAGTCATTTTGCAGACGCTCTTATCCAGAGTGACTTACAGTAGTGAGTGCATACATTTTCATACTTTTTTGTACTGGTGTCCCTTGGGATAAGTGTTTAGCACCATCCATGTTGCTGTGTTACTTATGCCCTTACTTTATACCTGGTTTTAACATGTATCCTTTGTCCTGCACATTGTGTTTGTGCCCACATTTTTAGACAGGTGTACATGATTAAAAGACGCATTGTGGTCTGACTGTGATCAGATCTTATAGGTGTAAATGGACAAGATCAGGATGAAGGACATGTTATAGGCAGGTATACAGGGCTTAAATACATTTTTGTCACAATGTTTTGTGATGTGTTCTAATGTGGCTCTGCTTAGTGGCTCAAACATCCTGCAATAAATGCTGTTAAAATGGTAATAATATTTTTTTTCTTCTTATATATTTTACGGGTGAAGTAATCCAAAAGTAACTGAAAGTAATCAGATTACGTTACTGAGTTTAGGTAATCCAAAAGTTACGTTACTGATTACAATTTTAGACAGGTAACTAGTAACTAACGGATTACATTTAAAAAGTAACCTACCCAACCCTGTTTATAGGCTACATAATTGGTTATTACCTTAGTGTCTTCTATTGAGAGGGATGTTCGAAATAGGTCTGTCATCATAAGGCCAATAGCACTACTGTTAGACAGACTGGCGAGGCCCCTTTTCAAGTGTTATTAATCAAAAATAGTTTCCTATCTACCATTTCTCAGACACAAGGGACTGGCCCGTTCAGCCTGCCTACAAACCCGAGTCTGAATCCCAGCCAGTATAGCCTTCACTGCAACAAGGATCTGCTGTTGCATCCAAAATTGTATAGGCTAAAATTGTTCTCTCCTAATTCAATTTATTTGAATTTCATGTTCATTCATCCATTTAAAAACAGATTATTGACTCCAGTTCCATCCACTTCCAAATGGTAATCTTGTTTTCAAGAATAGGCTCCATGCACAGCTTGCAGCGATGATTTCCAATGCATGGGTGGCTCTGTGACTGTAGAACAACCATCCTGCTTTGCTGATCTGGCATGAAGACATGGTGACACTGCAACAACCCCATCCCACCCCACACCAAATAACTAGAATGAGATGATAGGGTCTGCACACTCAAACAAACATGCCATAAACATTCTCCATTTCATGCTGCAATACTTTCCAGGGGTTAGTGGTTCCTGAAACATCAGTCTATCTCATAGCTATTACCTCAGGCATGGCGCTGTCAAACAACCTAACTACTTAATTTGTACTCCTGTCTAACAAATTTTATCAAAGATCAGAAAGATTGTTTCGAAGTCCTCGTCACAATTAGCCTAATCATCTGCACAGTTTTTGTCACTTGTTTAGTAAGAGTGAGCAGAATGGCAAATGTGCTGGTGCATATGGAGGGTCGAAATCAATGACCATTAAAAAAATTAAAATTAAATTAATGTTATTAAAATGTAATATTTGTAATAGTTTCGGTCTCGGATCATTACATTTAGTTCGAAGTAATTGCAGACATTGAAACCGTTATTAGGCTATATCAAATCTGCGACCTATATATAATACAAGGCTATTATTGGCTATTTTTGATTATATTTTCCAATACTGATAATATTCGTTACAAAATATAAAATTCCATTATTGGAAATGAAATGCTGTAGGCGGGAACATGGTGGGTGCAGCTACGGGGTTAATTAAGCGCAGGAATATTGCCATAATTTACTGCAATTTAACACATTTAACTAACTAGGCTACACAGCATTCACACAAGGAAAATATATTAATATCGGGTGCATTTCAGATATTTACGCCATCCAACTAAACAATATTTTGGATAGTGTTTAACACATCTAATTGGACATAGTCAGGTTCCACCCAATCCAGTATAGGCCTAATGACCCTTGTGATGATCCACATGCACTTCCATAACGTAGGCCTAACGTTATTATTAATTGTATTGCAATACATCCCCAAAATCAATAAAACATCAAGGATTCTATATGACTTGCTGCGACAGAGGTACATTCTTTATATTCACGTAAAATAGCGAACTTGAGTGCCACAAAACACGAGCATTTGTCAAAATGTTCTTTCTTCCCTGTCCATGCTGAAATCGAATACACTTCACTTATTTGTGTTTTCGCGTTAAGTAATTTGCCTTGATTTAGGGAATCGATTATCAAATCCGATACTCAAAGAATAGACTGGTAGTTTTAGATGAAATTGAACAAATGTAACACTCATTATAATAGCTAATACTGTATTTTGCTTTGTTATTTTCAATATAGGCCTAAATGTTGAATATAACTAACTAAACCTGACTTTCCCCCCCATGGAATAAATATGAAAAGACGATTAGATAATTAGATAAGTACTATTACAAGGATTATATTTTTTTGTTGACGTTCTTAAATCAATTTTCTGTTTTCTTTGGCAGGACATTGTAATGCCTATGCGTTTTTTCATACGAAGAATATAGCCAATAAAAGTCTATAGCTACAATATTGTATCTGAACATTTCAATAGTGGCTATTCCCCAGTAACACGTACTGTTTTTTTGTTTTGTTTGTTTTGTACTATTACTTAGCAATTATATTACCCCATTTTTAAGGTCTCAGGGTGTTTCACCAGTCCCCCATCAGATCTCGTGCTCAATTAACTTCCCTCGGACCATCCGTCAAACAGCCTACTGTCCAAAACGAAGCCAAGCATGGAAATACATTTGTTCATTCCCATAAAAAACATTCCACACGGACAACATAAGAAAAGACTCGGCGTGAATAAAGCAACGTTAGGCTACTACAGATATAAACAGTTCAATTATACTGTATCCTTGGAAATTATAGGCTGTGTTAATGTCTTATATTTACATAAGCTTTCCCAGCATTGGATGGGCAGCGGGCACTTCATGGTAACATGCATTTTCGTTGCAATACCGATTGTTTTCAAGAGACAAGAGTACTCATTCTATCAGTTTGATTTTGGTAGCCTACATATAAGTCTACAACAATTACAAAAGGCTACACTAGCCACATTATTTGTTTTATTTTTTGTACATTTACATCACAAGATAAATAGCCTATACATATTTTCAGTTTAATAAACCCTTATGTCTGCATTTTAAAAAATATATAGAGAGAGGGCTACACAATTATGTCTGTATAATTGTATTTACAAATAAAAATGAAATACTCCCTCTTTGAAGAATGCTGATAGAATGCAAACTATCAGCATATGGCATCTACAATAAACCTAGAACCTATAAGTCCCATGATCAAACACCAAATATCTTCACATCTATTGAGCATTATTTAGTTTGATATAAAATAATCACAGCTCAAACATGTAAAAAAAAATGTGCATTACCTTTTCAGTGAATACATTTTGGCATTCTTCTCGCTAACGAGGTGAGATTTCTCTGAATTTATTTCTGAATTCACAGTGGTATCCATGGCCGTGTCTTGTCACCGTTGTATCTGGCAAATGAAGCAGAATCTGAAGATGTGCAGGAGTTTCAATGTGATCAGTCTTACTGTATCTTAAATGACACTGATAAAATTCGTCCAAGCCATTCCAATTGTGCTAATAAAATGAATTAAATGATTCATGGAAATAAGTATCACCAGTGGCAAATATGGGACCCGAAACAGACTAGTAGCCTGCTCTCAATTCCACTGCTGTGGTATAGGCAATGGTAAACTTGGCTCTGAATGTGCAGGCTTTGCTTTGGTGCAGCTACAAAGAACAGCTGACTGGAAACAGCCAAACCCATAAAGGTATCGAAAGCATATGTGTCGACGTCAAAAAAGTGCAAGATGTTTCTGCGGCTAGACTATGCTAATTGAGAGAATAGCACGTTTAGAATTGTGATTGGGTCCTTAGGTGCTGTGCAACAGCCTGTAGCTACAAGTAGGCTACCTATTATTGAGAGCTCAATTAACGTCGTGTATATTGACCATAGCCTATAGTTTTTTCAACGACGATTTCCAAATTAAACGACATTGTCATGACACGTAAATAGCATAAGACATTCAGAGGTTAAATTCAATATCAAGTTGCAACTAGGCCATTGACAGCAGCACACCAGAGTAAAACCATGCAGCATTTTCTTCTAATGCCGTGTCCAGAAAAAGAATCTGAGTCATATCCAATGATGTGTATAAACTCTGGATGACTAATAGGGAACGCTGTATTGAAGCCACCACGCAGCCATCTTGGTACTCCTCAATTGTAGAAAAATATTTTGGAAGCTATAGAAATGCATTTATTAATGTCTACATTCGTTTTTGACACGTATTATATTACAGACATCTTAATGCATACTTTTAAATTATATTATGTGAGCTAAACATAAAAATATTTTCCTTAAAGTATATATATATATATTTTTTGAAAGTACTAATGTTACTGTCCCCACTACAAATACTTCAATACATGTAATTTTGTTCTTGAAACATTTAATAGACATAATGTAGAATTCCATTCATTCCTATGGAGGACTGCTCCTACTAGGGAGTGCCAATATGGCCGGACCGGTGGCTTCAAAGCCTCTTAGTGTCCAATACAAAGCATCAGCAATCCACACATCAAGTAGTGAGGATAAACCCAGTCGGTAGAGATACACATGGCGAGGCAGGGTTTAACGTGACCACGCCCCCGAGTAGGGTACATCGGTAGGGTACTCTCACTCCTATGTTAAATTGCCTACTTTCCTCATAACCCAACAACGGCTGTATTCTTTTTTTTTGTTTTGTTATCATTCTATAAACATTTTGGATATGCTTGGTTGGCCATTTTTAACATACTTCCATGCTGTCTTAATCAACAAACTACATCATACCTAAAAACACTTTCATTCTAAACGTAAAAATGTTAGCATGAACAGATAAGACGGTCGTACGGAGAGTACATCAAAATTATCAACCAAAGAGACGATTCCAACTGACTTTCTTAACTAGCTAGCTAACCCTGTTTTTAAAATGCCGATAAGCGGTTGTGTACCATTTTGTTTTAATAGTAGGAGAAAAAGACCACCAAATTAAGTTTAATCAACTGCCCAAGGACCAGGTTAAAAGCACTTCATGGTTTCAGACTATTATGCCGCGCTGATGATGGAAAGCTGTGGGCTCCAGTTATTCAATACATTTGTGTGTTCGAAGCACTTCACTGGTAAGTCGCTAACACTTCTTTGTATCTCACTAGCTATGTGTATTGCACAACGCTTGCTAGTTCGCTTGTAGTAACCGTCCAAATAACAGCTATAATATTCTTATGCATTTGGATATTTATGCAAACCTGGAGATTCCACCAAGTAGGTGTAGATATAGCCATAGGCTACTTGGGCCATTGGTAGGGTTGTCTCCCCAGCTGGTTTACGGCAAATTGAAAGGACATATAGGCAAGTCAAGAAGACTCAACATTTCTATATAAATACCTAGACCGTTAAAAAGGCAGGCAAAGACTGTAAGTAGTTACGCGACATATCGAAGACTAGCAAATTAGATCGAGATTAATTTATCTCGCTAGCCAGCCAGATAACGTCAGCTAACTGGCACAAAAAAAAAGCTAGGTGTAAACAAACAGTGACGTAGGTATAACGCGACAACTTTACTAGCTTTACTGTCAGTGTTAGCAGGTCGGGTAACAAATTAGTGGCAGAATAAGTATCATGCAAATCATATGTTGTTGTGACAGCCAAGTATGTTAATAATGACACGTGAGGCTGCTGAAAACGTTTATTGAAACAACAAAAAAGTATCAGTAATTTGCTGAGGATGCCGCCAAAGTTTGGCTAATTACGCGGGGGCATGGTCACATTAAGCCACGCTTCACCGTGTGTATCTATTATAGATAGAACGTCGCGGCACCTGCCGGCATGTGGAGAAACAACCTGTGGTTACCCCATTGGCTCACAGCAAATAATTGGCCATTTTCAAATGCAATTTTTTTTGTCTGCTTGTTTTAGTCAATTACATAACTAAATTTAAGCAAAGTACAACATGTCTAAAGATTGCCTGCTCCTGAGTATTCCCACTACTTAGAAAAAAATAATTTTTCATGGCGGTGCTAGCCGCCACATGAGTGAGTGCTAGCTATCCAACCAAGTTGCTCATAACGGCGTATGTACACCACACAGAAATACTTTTCAAACCTTCTGGAATACACACGCCAAAATCACCTTTGGCAGCCCTCAGTACGTACTTTACCCCTTATCCACTACAATGGGACAACAAAATCAAGTCAAATCTATGTTGGTGACATCGGCGCCCAAATTTTGCATTCCCAGATGAACTCCGAAATGTAATGGAGACTGGATTCCTATCAAGGTAAGGTTAGCCAAGCACAAAACATATCATTTAGGATCATTATTTTAATTTTAAGACACAGTTACAGCATCATGGTTTTTCAAAATATGTTGTTGGTTCAGCTTGGTTACAACCTTATTTACCTTTACCATGAGAAAGCAGCACTAAACAAATTAGCTAGCTAGGTGTCTAGCTAGCTGGAAGCAACAGCAGCACTTAAACACTGGTACAGGATCAATTGATTAATATTGGGGATTTATTATTCTCCTAAATTGATGGGATGACTAACTTAGAAAGACTGGGCTAATGTAGGCTGTGACACCTGGCAGGCTGTGATTGATGTGAAGAGCTGTTTTAGGGGGTAAAATGAGATAAGGATTGTATCTCCAAATGCTAGACTATACTGGTTCTTTGTGATCTGTGAGCCTTCCTTGGACGTAGGAATGATGTCTAAGGGAGCTGGCTCTTCTCACTATGATAGGTTGTTATGATGAACGTATGCCTGGTAACAGAAGAGGCTGGCAACAGGGGTGCATCAACGGATTGGCTGAGTAAGTTTAAACCACGCTCAAGTCTCTACTCTAATTGGCCAGCAGAGAAGTGGGAAATTTTCTCTGTCAGAGTATTTGAGTATTGGATCTGAAACAATGTGTTAGTTCTCTGGGGTGCCCTGCGAGGTATCTCAGAGAGCCCGTATATACGAAACATCATATTTACCATTGAAGGTTTTTGCATTAATTAAAATAACTAGTATATCTTAGAAGTCGTGTTGACCTCTTTTGTTCCTAATACCAGATTTGAATTGACGCGACTTTGACATTAAGTTATTCACTTTCTGTACAATAGATGTTCAAACCCAGACAGCTTTTAGGGAAACACTTGTGACCTTCTCTCGTTGGATTAAGCCACGGAAGAAGAGTAGCCAGCCGTTTCTGCGTCAGATTAAATTAATTGCAAACAAGACACACTGATTTGGCATTGGAGAAATGTGATAAAATGAACACATTGGCCTATCTCTCTGTCCATTCTTAGACTGTAATTTCGTAAATTTTTGTGGTATTAAAAAAATATATTCTGCTCATATGTAAAATTACTTAGAATTGCATGAAATGTTTATAAAAGGCGTTTTTTCTCGGGCCTGCAAATACAATGATAGACTCATGCAATTATTTTACTATAAAGGAGACCTTAGCATCCCTACTCTTGTCGCTGGTAGTCTATGAACCCACAACCTTCTGGCCCGCAGCCCTGTGTACTATCAAAATTCCTGCTTTGCCACGTAATGCTCACTAGATGGAAAACAGTTGCTAAAACTGCATATGTAAGGCTCTGGTCTGTCCAAGAAGTGAGGGTAAATGGTAGACATGTTCTCTGTTATCTGCTTTGTTTTAGTTATTATTTTGGGTATAGGGTAGGGTCACTTGTTTTTTTTTCAAGTGTTCAGGGAGGGTTTAGATAAAATATATTTTGCATTTTCATGTTAGAGAGGTCCGATTTTCTCCATGTAAGCCTTATTATGAATAACGTTCACTCCCTAACAGATCAGAGATCTGCATACTAATACACTCAACCACGATCAGGGCTAGCCTGATCTGTAGAACCGATCTTGGACCAGTGTTTATGTGCTGCTGCTTCCAGCTAGCTATAGCCACCTAGCTAGCTAGCCAATTCATTTAGCTGATCTGCTTTCTTAAAAATGTGTTTATCATTACACAGGTGCACCTTGTGCTGGGGACAATAAAAGGCCACTCTAAAATGTGCAGTTTTGTCACACAACACAATGCCACAGATGTCTCAAGTTTTGACGGAGTGTGCAATTGGCATGATGAGTGCAGGAATGTCCACCAGAGCGGTTGCCAGAGAATGTCTCAGCCACCTTCAATGTAATTTGAGAAATGTCTGTAATAAAGTGTTTTTGTGGGGGGAAAACCTCATTCTGATTGGCTGGGCCTGGCTCTATATATATATATACAGTGGGGGGAAAAAAGTATTTAGTCAGCCACCAATTGTGCAAGTTCTCCCACTTAAAAAGATGAGAGGCCTGTAATTTTCATCATAGGTACACGTCAACTATGACAGACAAAATGAGATTTTTTTTCTCCAGAAATTCACATTGTAGGATTTTTTATGAATTTATTTGCAAATTATGGTGGAAAATAAGTATTTGGTCACCTACCAACAAGCAAGATTTCTGGCTCTCACAGACCTGTAACTTCTTCTTGACAATGATCCCAAACACACCGCCCGGGCAACGAAGGAGTGGGTTCGTAAGAAGCATTTCAAGGTCCTGGAGTGGCCTAGCCAGTCTCCAGATCTCAACCCCATAGAACATCTTTGGAGGGAGTTGAAAGTCCGTGTTGCCCAGCGACAGCCCCAAAACATCACTGCTCTAGAGGAGACCTGCATGGAGGAATGGGCCAAAATACCAGCAACAGTGTGTGAAAACCTTGTGAAGACTTACAGAAAACGTTTGACCTGTGTCATTGCCAACAAAGGGTATATAACAAAGTATTGAGAAACTTTTGTTATTGACCAAATACTTATTTTCCACCATAATTTGCAAATAAATTCATAAAAAATCCTACAATGTGATTTGCTGGATTTTTTTTCCTCATTTTGTCTGTCATAGTTGACTATGATGAAAATTACAGGCCTCTCTCATCTTTTTAAGTGGGAGAACTTGCACAATTGGTGGCTGACTAAATACTTTTTCCCCCACTGTGTGTGTGTGTGTATATATATATATATATATATATATATATATATATATATATATATATATATATATATATATACACACACAGTGAGGGAAAAAAGTATTTGATCCCCTGCTGATTTTGTACGTTTGCCCACTGACAAAGAAATGATCAGTCTATAATTTTAATGGTAGGTTTATATGAACAGTGAGAGACAGAATAACAACAAAAAAATCCAGAAAAACGCATGTAAAAAATGTTATAAATTGATTTGCATTTTAATTAGGGAAATAAGTATTTGACCCCCTCTCAATCAGAAAGATTTCTGGCTACAAGGTAACGAGCTGAGATTAGGAGCACACTCTTGAAGGGAGTGCTCCTAATCTCAGTTTGTTACCTGTATAAAAGACACCTGTCCACAGAAGCAATCAATCAATCAGATACCAAACTCTCCACCATGGCCAAGACCAAAGAGCTCTCCAAGGATGTCTGGGACAAGATTGTAGACCTACACAAGGCTGGAATGGGCTACAAGACCATCGCCTAGCAGCTTGGTGAGAAGGTGACAACAGTTTGTGCGATTATTCGCAAATGGAAGAAACACAAAAGAACTGTCAATCTCCCTCGGCCTGGGGCTCCATGCAACATCTCACCTCGTGGAGTTGCAATGATCGTGAGAACGGTGAGGAATCAGCCCAGAACTACACGGGAGGATCTTGTCAATGATCTCAAGGCAGCTGGGACCATAGTCAGCAACAAAACAATTGGTAACACACTACACCGTGAAGGACTGAAATCCTGCAGCGCCCGCAAGGTCCCCCTGCTCAAGAAAGCACATATACAGGGCCGTCTGAAGTTTGCCAATGAACATCTGAATGATTCAGAGGAGAACTGGGTGAAAGTGTTGTGGTCAGATGAGACCAAAATCGAGCTCTTTGGCATCAACTCAACTCGCCGTGTTTGGAGGAGGAGGAACGCTGACTATGACCCCAAGAACACCATCCCCACCGTCAAACATGGAAGTGGAAACATTATGCTTTGGGGGTGTTTTTCTGCTAAGGGGACAGGACAACTTCACAGCATCAAAGGGACGATGGACGGGGCCATGTACCGTCAAATCTTGGGTGAGAACCTCCTTCCCTCAGCCAGGGCATTGAAAATGGGTCGTGGATGGGTATTCCAGCATGACAATGACCCAAAACACACGGCCAAGGCAACAAAGGAGTGGCTCAAGAAGAAGCACATTAAGGTCCTGGAGTGGCCTAGCCAGTCTCCAGACCTTAATCTGTGGTGTTATTTTATGTATCATGAAGGTAAATGTAGAAAAAGGTCAAAGGTAAAATAATAATATTAGTAATAAGCATGGATATGTTGTAAAATTGAAAATCTATATGCCTTGGAGTGTTTATGGATTGAGAGCCAGTTGAATTCAGAGCAGAGATAATTATGTGTTTTTCATGAAAACTCCTGCAGCTGGTTTAGGAATGTCAATGACGTGATGGCTGTGGAGATAGAAGTAACAATGGAGCTAGTGTTTGCGTTTCTTTATGTTTATGACCTTATGACCTGAGACATGGCCACATGCACATAATCTCAGTGCTGGAGAGGATGATGAATGATAAATGTTGTATAATGTATTATGAAATGATAATGGTGAAACAGAATGAACATGTTTGATATTTTATAATCCAGATATATGTTTAAATAATGAATATAGACATTAAGGATATGATGTGTTATTTTACAGGGGTTTTTAAACTGAGGCCATGGGGTTGTTCTAGACATCTGGTTTGCATTTACATTAGTTTTTTAAAGAAGGGGCTTTTGAGAAGGGGCCTAGGCACGCAGCCAATAGAATGATCGAATGAGAGGGTGGTACGAACTAAAAAAAAGTTAGGAATGTTTGTACATGTGGCTATAAAATTGAGCTCTTGGCGAAAAAGGGACAGTCTTTGTCTCTTTGGAAAAAGGCTCGGCTTTGTTTTTTAAATAAAGTCTAAATTCTTAAATTCACAGGCTCTGATGTCTTGAGAGATATTTTTGAGTTAATTATCTAGTCAAATGTTTCTACAACATAATTGGCGACCACGAAGGGACTTGATAGGGATCAGTGACGGTATGTATTTGCAGTTGTGAAACGGCTTGGACGGACCATACAAACAAAAGCGGCCGCTTTTAAAAAGGTAAGAAGTTCTTACTAAAATAGTATAAAGTTTGTGTGGTCCGATCCGGGACTCGGCAACATCTAAAGAAATACCAAGTAGGTCTCTCCAAATTTAAGAACCAGAAAGTTAGACACTAGGAGCATTTGAATTTAAGAATACATGTCGCTGTTGTTTGTCTGAACCGTCTGTTCAATTGATTTGATTCATTTGATTCATTTGATTCAGTTGATTCATCTTGCTGATTGCTATGTCTGGGTCATTTTGACATGGGTGGTTGTACGGCTGGTTGAGCGATCAGACAATAACATGTTAAGTCCTGCAGATACCGCTTTAGACGTTAATCGTCTTGAGGACTGCATAGGTAGGCAGAAATCCTGGGGTAATACCGCTTCTTTTTCTGTGTTGAGGAAGTGTAACAGAAAAATTAGGGCAGAATTGACAGGTCGCTTAGCAAAGCGTAGTATAAATAGAAATCTTGTGGATACCGCTTTGGAGGGCTATAATTAGCATTCCATTGGCCTGAACAGACAAGATTACTTACGGATACCGCTCTGATGATAAATTCTTTGTTAGAGGTCTGTACGGGTAAGTAGTGAATCATCCTGTGTTGTGATGATGTCAATATTATGTAGGGTCTATCAGGTAAAAAAGTTAGGTCATCCTGAGTAGGTGAACGGGTTAAATAGCTACAAGGGCTTCCAAATTTTGATAAAGTGTTAAATAAGAGTAGGTCTGCTCATCTCGTATGGTGAGTCGGTTGCTTGTGTGGCTGTGAGTCATTCAACTGTCTGATTCATTTGGGCACAAGTGGCTGATCATCTGTGTGAGTGAGAATATAATATTAAATCCTGTAAGTAGATAGCCTTTCTGTAAGGAAGGGAAATCTATTTGAGGTTGTTTGAAGCTTCTGTCTGATGGAGAAAGGTTTGCCCAATCTCACTTAGGAAAGAGAAGAATAAATGGTGCGTGGATATTCATTGACCAACTGAGTGTAGAAAATTCACGTTACCAGGAGGGGTAGAATAAATCCTGTTGGAGGAACAGGTCACGTTTATTGGTGTGGTCATATGACGTCTATGCATTGTATTTTGATACATCTGTTAGAGTATGTTTCGGACGATATATTTAGAAACGTTAGAGGTAATGCAGTATTATGATAAATTGACTACGTAAAATAATAAAATTATAGGTGTTGACTTGTTCAAACACGTAGGTGGATGTGAAAATGGGAGAGAGTACATAGGACATGTGGTAGAATTAAGCATAATAATAAACGATATATTATTTCAGAAGCAGATATATAATTCATTTGGTTAGGTTGTCAGATCTGTTTCCAAATCAATGAATGTGGGGTTTGACTTGTTGACTGCTAAGTTGATTACGTTGAGCGTGTGAGAACTGTGTCCTTCAGAACTATTTTCTGATAAAGTGTGGTATGTTCCAGATACTAATACTACTGACTATTATCATTGGAATAAAAGAGGATTAACTTGTCATTTCGATAAAGCATAGATTCTGCATCGCTGAACAGAGTCTAGGTTTTCTAAGTATAGTTTAGCTATTGTTGGGATGTGAATAGATTTTACTAATGCCATGAATTAGTTTCCGGTAAAAAGAGAGTTATACTTGTTTGACTGTATCGAGCTGAAATAGTTATTTAAAGAAATTTTGAATAGTTGGATGGAAAACATCTATTTGACAAAATTCTAATTGTTATTATTTTATTCTATGGTTTGCGTCACCAGTGGTGTATGCGAATATTTGGTGAATTGTAGAATCATAATGTATTTTCATTACGTGAACTAGGGGATGCAAAGAGCTTTGGTTATTATGCTGAGTGAATAAGCACCCATTTATAGTGGGTTCTAGATTTGTTGACTAAACAAACGTATGTTTTAAACAAAAGTAATGCAATAGGCTACAATTATAACATTATCAGAAAAGGGCGCTATACGCTTATCTGTGGCTGTAGCTCAGTTGGTAGAGCACGGTGCTTGCAACGCCAGGGTTGGGTGTTCGATTCCCAAGGGGGGCTAGTATAAGTATAGAAATGTATGAGCTCACGAATTGAGTGTCGTTTGGAAAAAGAGCATCTGCTAAAATGTTAACGGGTATGGAGAGGAGACTACGTGGTAGTAATTTTTAGTCATTGAATGAGGTTTTGCTAGATTAAACAAATGGCAATAGTGGGATATGTCTATAGATACATTGGATTGTGATAAATGGATGATTTCAATATATGAGGTAAACTATAGCAAGTGTATGGTGTTACTTGTAGCTTGCTAAGAAAGGATAGTTAATTCATTCTGTAATGGCGGAGTGATGGTTTAATTGTGTGGCTATGATTTTAGTTGATTACAAGAGAAATAGGATATAGTTTACGACGCATGGAGAAGTGAATGTCTTATATGGTAATAGATCAACCGAACCAAACATGACGTTACTACGGCAATTTAGGATGGTTAATGTTGTTAAGTGGGGTTTTTAAACCCTATGATAGAGGTAAATGCAGAATGCTGTTTGAAAGTGGTTTTATTTCGTCTGCTAGGAAAAATTGAAGAATTTCCATTTTTTCTCTGTGGATGTTAAACTTGCTGAAACGTGAGAGCGCTATAAGGGACATTATGGGTTACGTTAGGTGTACGGGGATCGTGTGGTTTGTGGGAGGTCGTGGAAGGTGGAATGTTATTGGCAGGAGATTGCTAGCTAGTTAGCGGTGAAAGCTAGTGTGGTTTTTGTTGGGTGATGTCATTTGCTCTATGAACTGGAAGTAGATGCTTTGTGTGGCACTGGTGGAGCGACGGGTAATGGTACTTTTATGGTGAAAGTTGTCAATGTGTGCAGAGGGTCCCTGGTTCGAATCCAGTAGGGGACAGAAAGCAAATCTTTTACATTGATGTTATTGATGTGAATTACTGGTTTCGTTGATAACATTATAGGGAAGATGTCCTACCAATCTATGTCGGATAGGATAACATAGTAATTGAAATAGCATATTGGTGAATTGGATGTTTTATTGATTAATATTTAGGAGAATGAGAATATGTTATTAGGTAGTATTGCTTTGTGGAGACGATTAACTAATGAAGAACATGTCTCGATAGTTGAATAAGGAACGATATTTGATAATTGATCATTTTATTATGACATTATATTGTTTGTTTAAACAGCAGTGAGTTATGATGATGTTTTATTACTTCAGATAACGATGAATTGTTTATAGTACGTTGAACTTTGGGAGGTAGTTGTTGCTGTTAACTTGATGGATTAAGTAGACATCTTTTTATGGGTTTTGGATTATGAAACAATAAGTTTATATTTGGGGGAAAAAACAAACATCAATGCAACGGTTTGCGACGTTTAAATTACTAAAAAGGGTTTATAGGTTTATAGTGGAAGGTGGAGTTAACTTAATAAAATGGGTTATTATATAGTATCTTCTAAATGGGAGTTTTCTTTTAAGAATTGATGAGAGTCTCCTATAATATTAGGTTAGGGGTAAAGTAGGACACGACGTATCAAACAATTTTAAAATTTATGCTGGGGTTAATGATTGTTGATGAGATAGGACTGGGGATATATGTATGATGTTTTGTGTGTAGTTACTATCTTTGGATTGATGATTATATGTTAACGACATGTATACTTTCTCTTCCAGGAACATGGGGATTTCTTTATTGGGAGGTTAGAAAAGTATGTAGGCTAGGGTGGAACTAGTTAGTAAAATTAAGTAGTTTTATTTTTAGGTTGTCATAGGGAGCTACAAAAATAAATAAGGCCTGGCCATTTTTGTTTGTTTATTGTTTTACTATATGGTGTTCAAATAACCACAAACAAACTACTTAGTATGAAATGTTAGTTGTATAGGATTTTTATTTCTATTTGGGGTTTTTTGACAGGATGGAAGTGAAATATCTTAAAGGGGCATACACATGTAATGTGGGTTTTATTTACTGAGGGATAAGTAAATATGTGTGATTTAGTTTGAAAAGAGCTGTACTAAGGAATTACAACATTTATAAAAGGTTTTGATGGTTGTTAGAAGTAGTATACTATAGGATGAAACAATTCATTGAATGATTTCAATGACCTCTGAAATCTGTCCTGGCTTTATAGTGTGATCTGATCAACCGCACTATGAATTCTAGAGGCATGCTGAATTAAGGGGTTGGATAAAATAAGGATAATTGTGAAGAAGTTTACAAATTGGAAAAATCCTATATATATATAAATGAGTCTAAACAGGATAAGGATGTAGTGAGAGAGTTAGTCCTGAATGAGAAGTATTCATTGAATAGTGTTATGGAATACAGTTAAGTAAAGATATGCTCAAGGGTTGTTATTTTAAAGTTAGTTATTATTTTAGGTTTGATAGGCAATATTGTTTTGTTTTGTTTTTTGTACACATGAATCACGATGTGATGTCTGTGTCCAAGGGGGGAAGTTGGGTTTATTAGAGGTTTTAATGTTTTATTATGGTTTTGTGGGGAAATATGCAAGGTGTATTAAGGATGTGAGCAGTAGTAATAATGTGTTATGGGTTAGGTTAAATCATTTTTTGTTTTTGTGATAGGAGGCATGGTGTAGAGGTGGACTACAACAAGCTGGAAGCAGGTGTGCTTCATAATCTCAAGGCTTCTCTTGACGGATGAGAGGACATGAGTAGCATACTGTGTCTCACCTAACCTAACAATGTTCTTAAGATTTTATTTTCATGGGTGAAGATAGCTATGTCCAACTGAGTAGGATAATCTGAGTATTTTCTGTGCCCTGGAGACTATGTGATGACAAAAGACTACAGAAGAAAGAGCTGGAAATGATGGTAAAACTGGTGGAGACAGATACTAAGATTAATGTTTTCCACTATAGGAGTGTTCCAACCTCAGCCATTGGGTAGTATTGTTGTTTTTTGTGTGTGTCTGTGCTTGTGTTTTTGCAGCAGTAACTCTGAGTTTCCTTATGAGAAGGCTGATAGAAGGACACTTTTCACAGACCGATGTCGATAGATTGAGAGGGACTTTGGCTGATCCGGGAAATCCTAGTGATGGGGGAAGGTTAACAACAGAAGTGACCTACATATCGTTGTCCAGGTTATACTGACGATGGTACTGATAGAGGGGAGTATTGGGTATCATCTTAACCATTGTACCAGAGTGAGGGAACTGATGATTGAGAGATTCCAGATCTCCAAGACGCACCAGATATCCTTATCATTGATTTCTATGTACTTGACTAGTTACCTGAGAATAAGGGGAATGGAGTACTGATAATAATAATAAAGAGCAGAAGAACAAGACATAGAAGGGATATAGAAAGGAGTAGAATGTAGATTCTTGCACAGGCAGGAACCATAACTAAAAATACAGGAAGGGATCACTATTAAAATACTAGGGTTAAATATTATTGGTGTGTGAGAAACCAGCACAAAGAGTATGGGGAAGTCACATGGGGTAGGGTGACTTTAAGATAATGAAAGAAAGAGACAGGTGAATCATAGACATAAGGAGAACAGTCCAAGATTTAGATAAACAATTTGATGTAGTATTTGGTGTTAGATTTCCAGGGGAAAGTGTTATTAGAAGAGAGAAGTATAAGCAAGTGTTAGAATAGGAACAAGGAAAGGGAAACACTAGATTAATGTCAAATAGAGTATGAGAAAAATATAGGAATGTTACAATAAAACAATTGGGTTATATAATTTGGGAAGAATTCAAGGGAGAATGTGAAACATAATGATTTGTCATGTAGATGATGTTACTAGGGATGTTTTGGATTGGAAATTAACTCAACTGAACTGTTATGATCTGTCCTTTCCTGAGGTTACAACGGATGGTGTCGTAATGCATTGCAGAGATCAATTGGCTCAGAACGGTGTAAACCTCAATAAAAACCAAAAATTCTCTACTCGGCTGAAGAGGAACAACAAAGGCGTTGAAGATGTTCCTGTCTGACCCACCTCTGCCCTGAATCCAGCATCAAATCAAAGCAATCAAATGCCTTCTCTTTTGTGTTTTTTCTTTCAAGAATGTGAGGAAAGAGGTTTAAGCAAAGGCAACGTTCTTCCTAGTTTGGGTATACTGGGTTGCACATGGACAAAACAGGATGATGGTGGAGGTGTGGTGGTTCAGGTGTGACATTGGAATTGGGACATTGTTATGGGAAATTCAAGATGAACTATGAACAACATAATGAAGAATAATGAAGACGCCAGAAGATTGAGTGCCGGTAGAGGAAAGGAGTGTTAGTTGAGGTAGTATATTGATTAAGGAGGTATTATACACTACTAAATTTATAGTAATTTGGACAATGCATTAGGGTACTGATCTGATGTAATTCTTGTTATGAGGAAGTTAATGCTAGAATTATTATAATATAAATATACATTCAGCCAGTATCGATATGTGCCAAGGTGAGAGTTTTAACTTTGAATGATGGAACAAAGGTGACTAATTAAGAATTGTCATTTTAAGTTGTTTTGGGTAATTCATTTGATTATGATTATAAATTATAAGTGGACTGACTGATCTGAATAACTTATAATATTAATGCTTAGTGATGTTGACATGGCAATTAATTGATTAGATTTGGATATTGATTATTTTGATTGTTATAATACTTGTGATATGAGTGATTAATTTTTGTATTGATGGGACAATATTATAATGTCCCAAAGGGGGGATATGTGGTGTTATTTTATGTATCATGAAGGTAAATGTAGAAAAAGGTCAAAGGTAAAATAATAATATTAGTAATAAGCATGGATATGTTGTAAAATTGAAAATCTATATGCCTTGGAGTGTTTATGGATTGAGAGCCAGTTGAATTCAGAGCAGAGATAATTATGTGTTTTTCATAAACTCCTGCAGCTGGTTTAGGAATGTCAATGACGTGATGGCTGTGGAGATAGAAGTAACAATGGAGCTAGTGTTTGCGTTTCTTTATGTTTATGACCTTATGACCTGAGACATGGCCACATGCACATAATCTCAGTGCTGGAGAGGATGATGAATGATAAATGTTGTATAATGTATTATGAAATGATAATGGTGAAACAGAATGAACATGTTTGATATTTTATAATCCAGATATATGTTTAAATAATGAATATAGACATTAAGGATATGATGTGTTATTTTACAGGGGTTTTTAAACTGAGGCCATGGGGTTGTTCTAGACATCTGGTTTGCATTTACATTAGTTTTTTAAAGAAGGGGCTTTTGAGAAGGGGCCTAGGCACGCAGCCAATAGAATGATCGAATGAGAGGGTGGTACGAACTAAAAAAAAGTTAGGAATGTTTGTACATGTGGCTATAAAATTGAGCTCTTGGCGAAAAAGGGACAGTCTTTGTCTCTTTGGAAAAAGGCTCGGCTTTGTTTTTTAAATAAAGTCTAAATTCTTAAATTCACAGGCTCTGATGTCTTGAGAGATATTTTTGAGTTAATTATCTAGTCAAATGTTTCTACAACAAATCCCATAGAAAATCTGTGGAGGGAGCTGAAGGTTCGAGTTGCCAAACGTCAGCCTCGAAACCATAATGACTTGGAGAAGATCTGCAAAGAGGAGTGGGACAAAATCCCTCCTGAGATGTGTGCAAACCTGGTGGCCAACTACAAGAAACGTCTGACCTCTGTGATTGCCAACAAGGGTTTTGCCACCAAGTACTAAGTCATGTTTTGCAGAGGGGTCAAATACTTATTTCCCTCATTTAAAATGCAAATCAATTTATAACATTTTTTACATGCGTCTTTATGGATTTTTTTGTTGTTATTCTGTCTCTCACTGTTCAAATAACCCTACCATTAAAATTATAGACTGATCATGTCTTTGTCAATGGGCAAAGGTACAAAATCAGCAGGGGATCAAATACTTTTTTCCCTCACTGTATATATATATATATATATATAGATATAGTACCAGTCAAAAGTTTGGGAAACACTTGACCTTCTCTCGTTAGATCAACCAAATTGAGATTGTTTTGGATGAGTCGGACCGCAGAGTGAAGGAAAAGCAGTCAACAAGTGCTCAGCATATGTGGGAACTCCTTGAAGACTGTTGGAAAAGCATTCCAGGTGAAGCTGGTTGAGAGAATGCCAAGAGTGTGCAAAGCTATCATCAAAGCAAAGGGTGGCTATTTAACACTTTTTTGGTTACTACATGATTCCATATGTGTTCTTTCATAGTTTTTATGTCTTCACTATTATTCTACAATGTAGAAAATAGTAAAAAAAATAAAGACAAACCCTTGAATGAGTAGGTGTTTTAATTTTTTTTGACCGGTAGTGTATATAAATACTTTTTTTTTTTTTTTTTCCCCACACCAGTTACAAACATACAAATATGAACAACAATTTACAGACGCACACAAACAACGACTTAATCTCATCTGCCCAGACCCACATGCTCACAACCCCACCCCTAGTGCCTGCATTATTGTTTGCCACATGGCCTTAAATTGTACCAATTTGTTTTTCTCGGACGCCCATGTTATTTCAATACTTCAATAATAAATCATTAGATTTATCCATTGTGTTAACGATGGCAGATTGATTGATTTTCAAGTTTTTAGTATACGTTTTTTCAAGATGAGTGATGAGAAGAGAATCGTCCAGCTCATTGGGTATCTCACTACACCCCCAAATGCCATGTCTTGGGATATGCAGACAGACGGATTAAAAGTACGTTTACATTGTAATAGTTCTGACAGCCAACTTCCTAGCTCCACCCATAACTTTTGGACTTTATAAACATTTACATTTTAGTCATTTAGCAGACGCTCTTATCCAGAGCGACTTACAGTTAGTGAGTGCATACATTATTTTTTATTATTTTATTTTTCATACTGGCCGCCCCCCGTGGGAATCAAACCCACAACCCTGGCGTTGCAAACGCCATGCTCTACCAACTGAGCTACATCCCTGCCGGCCATTCCCTCCCCTACCCTGGGCGACGCTGGGCCAATTGTGCGCCGCCCCATGGGTCTCCCGGTCGCGGCCGGCTACGACAGAGCCTGGATTCAAACCAGGATCTCTAGTGGCACAGCTAGCACTGCGATGCAGTGCCGTAGACCACTGCACCACTCGTGTTTAACATGCTTAACACCCCGGCCGTCCTACAATCTAAACTAGATGCCCTCAATCTCACACAAATTATCAAGGAACCTACCAGGTACAACCCTAAATCCATAAACATGGGCACCCTCATAAATATCATCCTGACTAATTTACCCTCTAAATACACCTCCGCTGTCATCAACCAGGATCTCAGCGATCACTGCCTCATTGCCTGCGTCCGTAATGGGTCCGCGGTCAAACGACCACCCCTCATCACTGTCAAGCGCTCCTTAAAACACTTCAGAGAGCAGGCCTTTCTAATTGACCTGGCCCAGGTATCCTGGATGGATATTGACCTCATTCCGTCAGTAGAGGATGCCTGGATTTTCTTCAAAAGTGCTTTCCTCTCCATCTTAAATAAGCATGCCCCATTCAAAAAATTCAGAACTAAGAACAGATATAGCCCCTGGTTCACCCCAGACTTGACTGCCCTTGACCAGCACAAACACATCCTGTGGCGTACTGCATTAGCATCGAACAGCCCCCGCGATATGCAACTTTTCAGGGAAGTCAGGAACCAATATACACAATCAGTTAGGAAAGCAAAGGCTAGCTTTTTCAAACAGAAATTTGCATCCTGTAGCACTAACTCCAAAAAGTTTTGGGACACTAAAGTCCATGGAGAATAAGAGCACCTCCTCCCAGCTACCCACTTCACTGAGGCTAGGAAACACTGTCACCACCGATAAATCTATGACAATCGAGAATTTCAAGAAGCATTTTGCTACGGCTGGCCATGCTTTCCACCTGGCTACCCCTACCCCGGCCACCAGCTCTGCACCCTCCGCTGCAACTTGCCCATGCAAGTTTCTCAAATGACTGCCTCGCCTGGTTCACCAACTACTTCTCAGATAGAGTTCAATGTGTCAAATCGGAGGGCCTGTTGTCTGGACCTATGGCAGTCTCTATGGGGGTGCCACAGGGTTCAATTCTCGGGCCGACTCTATTCTCTGTGTATATCAATGATGTCGCTCTTGCTGCTGGTGACTCTCAGATCCACCTCTATACAGACGACACAATTTTGAATACATCTGGCCCTTCATTGGACACTGTGTTAACAAACCTCCAAACGAGCTTCAATGCCATACAACACTCATTCCATGGCCTCCAACTGCTCTTAAACGCTAGTAAAACTAAATGCATGCTCTTCAATCGAAGGCTGCTTGCACCCGCCTGCCCGACTAGAATCACTACTGTCGGCAGCTCTGACTTAGAATATGTGGACAACTACTAATACCTAGGTGTCTGCTTAGACCGTAAACTCTCCTTCCAGACTCACATTAAGCATCTCCAATCCAAAGTTAAATCTAGAATCGGCTTCCTATTTCGCAACAAAGCCTCCTTCACTCATGCTGCTAAACATGCCCTCGTAAAACTGACTATCCTAAACGATCCTTGACTTCGGCGATGTCATTTACAAAATAGCTTCCAACACTCTACTCAGAAAATTAGATGTAGTCTATCACAGTGCCATCCGTTTTGTCACCAAAGCCCCATATACTACCCACCATTGTGACCTGTACGCTCTCGTTGGCTGGCCCTCACTACATATTCGTCGCCAAACCTCCTGGCTCCAGATCATCTATAAATCACTTCTAGGCAAATCCCCGCCTTATCTTAGATCATTGGTCACCATAGCAACACCCACCCGTAGTATGCGTTCCAGCAGGTATATCTCACTGGTCATCTCCAAAGCCAACACCTCCTTTGGCCGCCATTCCTTCCAGTTCTCTGCTGCAAATGACTGGAACCAACTGCAAAAATCTCTAAAATTGGAGACACTCATCTCCCTCACTATCTTTAAGCATCAGTTGTCAGAGCAGCTTACCGATCACTGCACCTGTACACAGCCCATCTGTAATTAGCCCAACCAACTACCTCATCCCCATATTGTTATTTACATTGTTATTTATTTTGCTAATTTGCACCCCAGTATCTCTATTTGCACATCATCTTCTGCACATCTATCACTCCAGTGTTAATACTAAATTATAATTGTAATTATTTTGCACTATGGCCTATTTATTGCCTTACCTCCATAACTTACCACATTTGCACACACTGTATATAGATTTTCTATTGTGTTATTGACTGTACGTTTTGTTTATTCCATATGTAACTCTGTGTTGTTGTTGTTTTTATCGCACTGCTTTGCTTTATCTTGGCCAGGTCGCAGTTGTAAATGAGAACCTGTTCTCAACTGGCTTACCTGGTTAAATAAAGGTGAAATAAATAAAATAAAAACATCAGTTATTTTTAAGTCTTGGCTCCAATAGTTCTAAGAGATTGTCAGTTGGATATGTTCTCTGCAAAGTTTTGTATTTCTTACCTATCATATGAACATCCTTTTCAGACTCATAAGATTCCCTCAAGGTTGCTCTGATGTCCAAAATATTTCAAATAGAAATGTTGTGATATTAAACTTTTAAGTTGCATCTATTTGAAAATATCTACATTGGTCAGTCCAAAATTGCCTTTCAATTCTGTAATGGAAATAAATGTATTTCCTGTTACCAAGTCATTCACGGTTTCTATGTTATGTAGACCAATTTATCTGTGAATTCTGAAAAGCTATCCAAGGATTGTTCCATAGGGTTCTGTTTTTAGGGAGTGATATAGGTTCTTGTAGAATACGTTAAATTTTCTTCCATATTCTTATAGTGTTCTTAACTATGAGGTTGTTAATGTTCTTAGCTTTATCCTTTGAAAAATAGACATGGAAAAAGATTCTGGGAATGAGCATGTGCATCTTTAACATGTACCCATTGTTCCTCTTTATTCCATTTAACTATATGTCACAAGTAAAAGCCTTGGGTAGCGAGTTGATACAATTCCAAGTCGGGAAGGTTAAACCCACCCTCAGACTTAGGAAGATGTCAAACTTTCCTTTTTATTCTATGAATTTTATTTGCCCATATAAAGTCTTAAGACCAAGTACACTTTTTTTTTTTAAGAATGTCTGCGGTGTCTTTCCGAAAATATTTACTATAACTTTGTGAGCCATGCCATTCTGAATAAGTTTATTCTACCTGTAAGATTTATGGGAAGATTGTTCCATTTAATTAGATCTGCTTTCATATTGTTGAGAAAGGGAATAAAGTTATTTATATATTTGTTTTGTTGTCACTTATTAAGCTTCCAACGTATTTCATATTTTTTTGGGGTCCACTTAAAGGATTGCTGTAGATCGTGAGTTATTCTTTTTCCTATTGCCATTATTTCATTTTTTCCCACGTTAATTTGAGCTAATCTGCTTTCTAGTGGTAAATTATGTGGTAAATAAGGTTGTTACCAAGCTGAACTAATTAAATATTTTGAGAAACGATCAACTCATGCTGCAACTGTCTGAAAATTCAAATAATGATCATATATGGTTATAAACGGTAAATTAAGCATTTGCTCATTTGTGCTAGGCTAACCTTACCTTGATAGCGATCCAGTCTTCGTTACATTTTGGAACTCATTTGGGGACTATTGTCTGAGTAAAGGATGTCAGGTATCCCATAGCGTGCAAAGTGTCTTCAGTTTTCGAATGACCGTTTGACTGTGTTCTCCAAATGGTCCACTTCCCAGAAGTTGGAGAGATAATCAACTGTGACCATGTAGTCGTTGAACTGGAACAGGTCAGTCCCTATTTTTTCCCAGGGATGCTTTGGTGCTTCGTGGGGCCTCAACGTTTCTTTCTGCTTCATACCCCATGCCGTGCAGGTGCTACATTGTGCCATGTATGTTCTCAGCTGTGCATTCATGCCTGGCTAGTAGACACACTCGCAAGCTCTTCTCAGACATCCCTCTGTTCCTATGTGTGAGTTACGTTTACGTTTACGTTTTACGTTTACGTTTAAGTCATTTAGCAGACACTCTTATCCAGAGCAACTTACAGTTAGTGAATACATATATATTTTTTATACTGGCCCCCCGTGAGGAATGGATTCTCTGCATTATCTCTGACCTGAGGGCAGTAGGCACAATGACTCGCTCACCTCTGAAGATAACTCCATTTTGCACACTCAGCTCATCTCTGTTGTGAAAATACATGGCTACTTCCAAGGGTACATGTCCCTCTCCCGAGTGGCGCAGTGGTCTAAGGCACTGTGCCACTAGAGATCCTGGTTCGAATCCAGGCTCTGTTGTAGCCGGCCGCGACCGGGAGACCCATGGGGCGGCGCACAATTGGCCCAGCGTCGTCCAGGGTAGGGGAGGGAATGGCTGGCAGGGATGTAGCTCAGTTGGTAGAAGATGGCGTTTGCAACGCCAGGGTTGTGGGTTCAATTCCCACAGGGGGCCAGTATGAAGAAGAAAAAAAATGTATGCACTCACTAACTGTAAGTCGCTCTGGATAAGAGCGTCTGCTAAATGACTAAAATGTAAATGTAAAAAATGTCCTTTCACTTCAGGCCACCCCTGCAGGATCACATTCTTCAGTGTCTGGAGCTCCCGGTCCAGCTCAGTGGCTCTCTGGATGTGCTTTAGTCTCTCGCTTGACACAGGCAGGTAGTGTATCATATTGATTGATTCCACTTCGACCTCCACAGGGCCTCTGTTGTCTTGTTCTGTGAGGTACCCCCTGCTCAGGGTATCGGCCAGAACCACATGTTTTTCCGGAACGTATCGGAGACTGACCTCATAGTTTTGGAGTCTCATGAGCATGCGTTGTAGTCTTTTTGGTGCGCTGAGGAGAGGCTTTGTCATGATGCTCTCTAGAGGCTTGTGATCTGACTGCACTTCCACTGTTCGTCCATATGTGAATTGGTGGAACCTCTCCATGCCAAACACCACTGCAAGCAGCTCCTTCTCTATGTGCATACCCTTTTTCAGTCTCTGTCAGAGCTCTGCTGGCGTATGCTATTGGTTGTCCTCCCTGCATCAAGGCTGCTCCTAACCCACTCTCTGAAGCATCACACTGTAGTACAAGCTGCTCTGTTGGGTTGTAGTATTTCAGCACAGGGGTCTGTGCAATGGCATCCCTGATTTTATTGAAAGCCTGCTCATTTCTCTCTGACCACTCCCACAGTGAGTCCTTGTGTGTTTAGCTGTCGCAGTGGCTCGCAGAGCTCCGTGGCGTGGCTGCAGAACTTGGCTAGGTAGTTTACCATGCCCAGGAAGCGCTGCACCCCCTGCACATCTGTAGGCCTAGGCATCTGTTTAATGGCTGTCACTTTTCCTGTGTCCACTTACAACCCCTCTGGTGTTAGCACTTCCTTCAACCTGAGCTGCAACTTCTCCGGATTTAGCTTGATATTGAGCTTCCTGCATCTGTCCAGGAGCATTTTCAGGTTTTTGTCGTGGTCCAGAGTCGCCGCTTCATCGTAGTCTCCTTCTCCCACAATCAGGATGTCATCTGCAATGATTTTGACTCCTGGAAGACCTTCCATTGTCTGGTTCAACTTCCTCTGAAAGATCTCTGGGGCTGGACTGATTCCCATTGGCATGCGCAGCCACCTGGAGCGTCCCATGGGAGTAGAGAACGTGGTGAGATAGCTGGATTCCTCCTCCAGTTCCACATGCCAAAATCCATTTTTTACATCACAAACAGAGAACACGCGTGCTCTGTTCAGTTCTGGCAGCACGTCTTCAATAGTGGAAAGTGGGTAATGGCTCCTCTTGAGCGCCTTGTTGAGAGGTTTCGGATCAATGCACACTCGTAGTTTTCCAGACGGTTTCTTCACTACGATCAGGCTGCTAATCCAATCTGTGCTTTTTTCAACTGCTTTTATCATCCTTCTTTTCTCTAGACCACTGAGCTCCTCTTTGAGTGGTTTATATAGTGCTACTGGCACTCTTCTCTTTGGCAGCTGGACGGGCTCCACTTGCTCATCCACTTCCAGCTTCAGTTTGCCGGGTAAGCATCCATCTCCCTGGAATACATCAGAGTACTCGTTTAATTTGCTCTTTAGTCCAGGATCCTGTTGTTTTCTCGATGGCCAGGATGTTGTGATGCTGCACAGTAATCAACTCCATTGCCTGGATAGTCTTACTGCCTAGAATGGGCCTGTGCACATTCTTGTTGACTACGATGAACACAACTCGGTAGGTTTTCTTATTGCGTGGATTGATCACTTTAAGTGTGCACTTCCCCAGTGGCGTCAGAGTACTCTTGTTATACATCACCAATACCTGACTGCAGGGCTCTAGGTGACTGGCTTTTATGAGGTTTGCAGGGATAACATTACAACTAGCACCACAATCTAGCTGAAATCGGACTGACCTTTTGTTGACCAGCATGGTTGCAAAGAGAGCTGCAATGGGGTCTGTGGTTTTCTCCTGCACCACGTTGATGCTCTCTGACTTTGGCCCTAGTGTGATGAAGAAAACATCCTCACCGCTCTCTGAGTCAGCTAACGCATTTTCCATTGCCAGGACTCTGTTTCTCTTGCTGGTCCCTGCACCTTTGCAAACCGTAGAGAAGTGATTGTTTTTTCCACAGGATTTAAATGTTTGTCCATATGCAGGGCATTTTTCCTTTTTTCTCTCATGTGTCCGTCCACAGTATCTGCATTGTACAATGCTCTGTCCCTCTGTAGGGTCTCCTCTCCCTCTCGGTCTATCTTTCTGTGTTACTGCATGCACTGCTACAGGGCCCTGCACATTTATGACTGTAGCTCTCTGTCTGGACAGTTCTGCAGCTCTTCCAATCTGTAGGCATTTCTCTAAACTGAGATCAGTCTCTGAGTAAGCGCTCTCTTAAGTGTGGGTCACATGTGCCACACAGAAATCCTGTCCCTGATAAGAGAGTCTGTGATTACTCCAAAGTTGCAGGTGGCCACTAGAGTCCTCAATTCAGTGAGAGATTTGTCTAAACTCTCATCTTGGCCCAGACTTTGCATTAAACAATTATATCTCTCAATTGTTTCATTTTTCTTTGGATCACAAAATGCATCCAGTGCTGCAATTACTTCCTCAACAGAGATAATACAGTAGCTTCACTTTGTAATCCTCAGGTTTTTCTCTCATTGTAAGAGCCATGTACAAATTGAATTCCTCTTTCCATCTTTTCCAGGTCAGTGCTAAATTGCAATCATCAAAGTCTATTTTTCCCGGAGGTTTCAGTGCATTTTCCATGGCGATTTATTTGTAGAATGGAACGTTAGCTACTTACAAATCTGCTTGTATCCAATAGCCAGCTAGCTATTGGATACGATAGCTAGCTAACATTAACGTTTGGCGCAATGACTAGCCTGTAAACGCGGCACTTTTTCAAACTGCCGCATGGGATGTATTCTTCCTTTACATCGATGAGATCCAGGTTCTTTTGAGTACCGCTGCCACCATGTTTCAATATGCTTTGCGTTGTAGTCACGACAGACAAAGATATATAGTTAAGCAAACTTTACTAGGCATGTTGTCAACCCGCACATTCATACAGTAAGTCCCAACTGGTTTCCGTTTCCTGTGTAACATCAATATGATTAACATCAATATTGCTACATTCATTACTACATTTAGCTAACATTAAATAGTTAATCCAGAGATTCTTACCTTTGCCTGGATTTGTCAGTCTCGTTCAGATCATGGCAATTGTAGTTCTTTGATAGCCACATTTGCAGATAATTATCATTTCATTTTTGGTGGGTAAATACAGGCCAATACAGGTTATCAAAACGTAATGCCAGGGTAAGCATACATGAAACACAGCCCTTATTTGAAGTGTTTCTAAAATCCCCTATGGGGAAAATGAATGGTGGAAAAACGATTGGAACCATTTCCTTGTTTGACTGCTAGGTTTTATTGGTATTATGACTCATACTGTGTGTGGGGTTAAAAACGGACAGACTATACTAAACAAGTTCCACTAGACCACGCCCAGAAATTGGGGACAAACAAACATAATGTGATGTAATGTTTTCCACACACAGCTACGTGTAGCCTACTTGGACACCGGGTCCCCACATTTCCCACTCTCCCATGCCGAATAGCCTGAAGCCACAGGGCTCTTCTTGCTAGCTCTATTTTGACATGGTTACATGTACATTGAGCAACACAGCAGCTTTTCGGCATGTTTTGTTATTTCTTTCCAAAAAAAAAATCGACTGCGAAATTGGCTATTTTTCAAAGGGAAATTATGTTTGTTTGTCCCCAATTTCTGGGCGTGGTCTAGTGGAATTCCTTATTAATACGTTAAAAATCGACTCGGTCTATCTAGCCTCTTCTATGGTCTGCCAACAAGTGAGGATGGAGCGCACTCCACGCACGCACATGTACACAAAGGGTGACGTCAGGACGCTTCCTCCAGTGTCTGTTTACGCGCTGTCCGCGGTGTGTACGAGATGGAAACATGGCAATGAAAATGAACCAAAACGATGTCCAGATGCCACAAAAAGAAGAGGGTGAGAAAGAAGAAGACCGGTCGACGTCTAGATCGGACAGGTATGTATAAATAATTGATATATGTTACAGGCTAACAAAGATACAGCAATACAGAGACAGGCCGACAGTGTGTCGTGTGGGTTGGCATGCTAACCAGCCAGCTATCATTAGCCAGGCAAAGCTAATATTTATTTGAAATAAATTATTTATGTGAGCTTATACTCAATATCTCAGCTACAATGATGGAAGCAAGCTAAGTATGTTGCCTAGTTACGTTGTATGTACTCAATGAATTAGCTAGCCGTCCGGCTAGGATAATGTTTAATTGCTAATGCTACATTAGCAAACGTTAGCTAATGCACCATCACCACATAGACGTGGCTGTGAATGTGGGTGCAGTGATTCAGATGCCTAGTTAGCATTGTAGCAGAGCAACAACACTCAATATGAACGTCCAGGTGTTAATTTCAATAGTCTAAAGTGTCTTTCTCTCCTTTTGCCTATTTGAATGACCACATTTCTTTCACTTGTCCTGTGTTTTCAGATTAGTGAAGAGGAAGAGTAGGTAAGGAAATCACTTTTAGACATACATTTCTATTTTCTACTCTATTTGACCAAATGATGACAGCCTTACTCATGCGAGTGCCTGCCCCATGCCCCCTGGCAACTGTGTGATTTCCTGGAGAGGGTGGTCAAGTTTTTCCCCTTCTCCCTCACCTACACAGACAGTACAGAACTGTGGAGCGCTACTAATTAGGGTTCCTCGAGTGTATGGACCCCCTCTCTTTTCTCTCCACAGGACAGAGACATTGTAATCAAATTGCCCAGATCATTGTCCTGATCATCATCATGGGGCAGGTATGAGCTTAAATGGCATCTCTGATGGCATATATGGATATGATGGCTTTTGTGAGTGGATGTTTGAAGTGATTCGTGTCACAGATTAATCCTAGTTAATAGCTATAATACAATCCTCTTCAATGGAAAATCTCTTCAAAGTTAATGGGTTATCCAGTGAAGAGCGCTAAATAATGACTAGGCTGAATTTGAGTGGAACTAACCTTTTTGTCCCTTGTGTTATTGTTGTGTGGCAGTGGAGATGATTCTCTGGGCAGTCTTCCGAAGCACCCCCGCTGCCCTCTGACCCCCTCGCTGTCTCCACGGAAACGGACCACCAGCCAGAGCAAGACTGAGCCACCTCTCCTGAGGACCAACAAGAGGACCATCTACACTGCAGGAAGGCCCCCCTGGTACAATGTCACTGGGACCACCTTCAAAGAGGCTTTTGTCATTGGTAAGAGAGCTGTCATTTGACATTTCTATTAGAGCTCTGCTACCCGAGCCCAACGGGCCCCGACGTTCTACATCGAGTTAGGGCTGGGTAGGGCCTGTTTTTTTCATCAATAACTAGGCTAATGGTAGGGCTCGGGTACCACTAAGTTGATCATTAACATTTTGAAGCTGAGACATTTGCTCGTGCTCTGCTGCGCAGTACAGTCATATCGGACGAAGATCATAACATGGTGTCAGAAGTGCTTCAACCTCGTGAAATATAGGACAGGAGATATTATTTCAAAAAAATGATAATGTTCGTTGAGTTTAGAGTGACCAAAAGTAGCTAACAGCTAACTGCTCTCTCATGTCTCTTCGTTCGTTGAGCAGAGCCAGAGATACTTTTGAGGAGATGGGAAACTCCACTGGAATCGTATTAACGCCCATTGTGTACGTTGACCATGCTACGTCAATGGGCTGCATGGTGCATTCTAGGCAATTCTGGGACAAGGAGAGCTCTACATCTAGGAGGGAATGGGAGTCAATTGGGCGCTAGCTCAAAAACCCAACATTAGCATGAATTTCGTCAAAAAGAAGTACAACATTACAAATATTTTCCAAGATTTTAGATAAGTAAGTTGTTATCTGTAAATTGTATAGCTTTGGAATCGTGACATTACATACTTTCGAGGACAATAGGCATGTTTCTCAACTCAGCCTGACTTTGAGAAGGGATTGCGTGACTATTAGTTTAGCAACCAGATGACAATGTGAACGCGATTGGTCGACAGTCTGCTGGGTGGGGCGTTATACGTTCCTCCATTCATTGCCCAATGGGATTCCTATCTCCTCCTTTCTCTGGCAGAGCAGCCCAAGCAGAGCCGTTGCTATGGTTATTCACAGACTTGGCGCCTCCATGAGCAGAGTGCATGCAGAGCGAGCTGCCTGCACAGGGAGTGAGTGACAGACAGAGAGGAGCACCTAATGAATTTACTAACGGAGAATGCTGTTTCTGGTTTCGGGCAGGGCCTTACATTTGGCAGACGCAATCTGGGTAGGGTAGGGCCTGAACATTGCGGCCATGGGTAGTACTATGGTTGCATAAAATTCATGCCTGTGCAGGGCTCTAATTGTCATGACTCATTACCTGCAAACTCAAACCTCAAACTCAACTTAATGAACAGAAATGACATGCACAGCAGTGGTAAGTCACCAAACCTTGTCCTGGAGAGTTGATAGGCAGTGTGGAAACTGGAAAGACATTTTGAAAAAGGTTTTCAGAAACCATAAAATAATAGGCGCTCATCATCAGTGCTGAGGGCATCCTCCATGCTAGCTTAGGTTGAAGCTTATATTCTACTGTTGGCCGGGGTCCTTCTGGTCATCCCAGTAAGGCACCCCTGTGAGCTTTACACACCATAATGAAGTGAACCATGTGTATGAATTACCCAGCCGGACCATGCTTTGTTTAAACATATCTGATCGGCTTGAGTGCTGCTGACTGACACAAAGGCTATTATCTTTAGTACGCAATCTGTTACTTTCAATGAGCCGGACTTGACTGGTTACATTTCACACTTGGATTTGTCCTGGCTGATGATTCCCGTAAAAAGGCCATCCTGCTGTTCTGCTCTGGCCAGCACTCTGCTACTGTGGATGAAATGGTAGGAAGTCTGCTCATGTAGAATAATCAACCTGTCTCAGAGGTCTGAGGGAGAGGAGTGAGGAGCGATGGTGAGCACATAAAATTATCCCTGAATCATCAGAGCCAGAGCTGTTTGATAGTGTCTCTAGTCAACAATTCCAGCCAGATTTAATTTCATTTACTGGATGGGTCAGTTCATGTTCTGTGTCAGTCTGATGGCTGAGTTTCATTTGTTGTGACAACATGGCTAAATAACATATTTTGAAAAACAGCTTATCCAGGCAGTTTTCAGTTCCATTTTGTTATCTTTCAAATTCTTTCTGTGCAAGTTTGTAGCCTAACTCAGCAGTTTTGAACTGCACCCTGTATTATCTGCACCTCTCTGATTTATGTATTCAGTACTTAATAATAGGGGTTCCACTGCCTGTGCAGCATCCAGTTTTTCACAACCACAGCATCTATTGTTGGATTCACTCCCAGGGTTGTTGTTTTAGATTCCTAGTGTACTTTTGTCAGGAGCCCCGTCTTACCCCCTCCTGTTTCTTCCTGCAGGCCTCTGTGGAGGAAGTGCCTCTGGGAAAACCACAGTGGCCAATAAGATCATCGAGGCTCTGGATGTTCCCTGGGTGGTCCTCCTCTCCATGGACTCTTTCTATAAGGTAAACTTGCATAATAAGCTATGTTTATAAGTAGGGCCTGGAATTTATCATTGGTGAGGTCACAGGTTCAGGAATAACTCCTAGCTATACTTATAAGATATTCTGTTGAAGGTAAACTAGCCAGTTAATGTAATTTCATGACCCACTTCATGCTGAATGCTTTATTGGCTTCCCCTCTGATTTGAGTATGGAAGCAGCAACACCTAGGGAGCACAGAACTATCAATACCCTCTAGAGGCATGCTCAGTCTACCCAGACAGAACCACTCAACTCAATAGAATTCTGAGAATGCTGCATCTGCTCCAAGAGATTGATTGAATTGGTTCCCTGTTGTTCAAGAAAGTTGCCTCTGCTTAACTTGATCAGTGAAGCAGAACAACAGAGCCTGGTGGTTGTGTGTACCCTGCTCTGTCCTCAACCCTCCAAACGGTTGGTAATTCATCCTGATTTGAGCTTTCAATTGCATAAACCCCTAACCGATAAGGGAGCTAATGGAATAATTAATATCAATTATGTCCCTAGCTGTGTTGGAAACAAAAGTCGATGGCGTTTAAGTATGTTTTACAGTAGCGGCCATGTTCTCATTTTAGGTGACAAGGGAATGGCTCTAACAACTCATGCTTTGTTGGCCAAATAGGCCCCCTTAGCACCTACACCTAGTTTATTGTGTACATCGCAAAGGCATGGACTGTAGGAATATTGAAATAGCTCCATCTTGCCCTTTGATGGGTGGAATGTTTGCCATATTGCTTCAACCTATCCAATGCTCTCAGATCTACACAAATGCAGGTCAGGCAAGAGTGTAATTGAATTCCTGAATCCTGACCTTGTTTCTCCCCCCAGGTTTTGACCAAAGATGAGCAGGAGCTGGCAGCTAAGAATGAGTATAACTTTGACCACCCAGAGGCCTTTGACTTTGAGCTGCTGGTGACTGTTCTGAGGAAGCTAAAGAAGGGCAAGAGTATCAAAGTACCCATCTACGACTTCACCTCTCACTGCCGCCGCAAGGAGTGGGTAAGGCAGACTCAGAAAATTGTCTTAAAGCAATAATCCACCCAAAACCACGCATTGTTATGATTTACAGTGTTAAATAACACTAATATGTGAGAACAATATTGTTTGTGAACAAATGTTTCATTTTATCATTATAACAACCTTGGTCGCAACGTGAAAATTGTGGTGGAAATCTGTTGGAACTCAATTAGACTACAAAACCCACAATGCAATGCTCTCTCTCTGGGCTGGTTAGCTAGGTAGCTAGCTAGCAAAAGTAGCTACACAATAATGCCAAAGTCAATATCAGCATGTGAAGTAGCTAGCTAGCTGTAAAATCGCCTAAACAAACTGCACTATCGATGTAGGAGTCTATAATCTCACCAAGTTGATCCTGCTTTTCGTCTTTGTGCATGCAGACATTGCTATGGCAATAACTGCCCTTTTCCACCGACTCAGGGCGTATTGCCTAATGGTACTTGAAGGAAAAACAGAGTTTAATAATTTGGTACATTGTTTAGATTGAGCACATCTAAGTGAAATCTATACTTTTTCATGACGATATAAATGGATGGATGTGTTCTAGACAAGTATGCCCATACCATCTATTGGCTGAATTGGCGATCTGGAGTGCAGGTAATTGTTTTAAAAGCGTTATGAAATGTGATAGTTTTATCCCCTATCTCCAGTGACGAGAATCTTTTTATAGGTATGACGAGTTCCTACACGATTTCACAGACAGACCACTTAGAAGTTAAATCATGGTGAAAAGTTATTTTACCTACTGATAAAACATATGCTTTCAATAAATTGACAGGAGTTTCATGATTATCCCTTTAATATATAAATATAAATAAAAGAGATGCAAGACACTTTCAATGATGGTCTTTTGTGTCTCAGCAGTAATCACAAAGAAAATGCTTGTATGAATTTAAAACCACTGCATGTATCGACTATCAACAGTGAGTATGTCGTTATGAGAATTGCATTCTGTGTTTTAATGTTTACTTTCATATCCTCAAGACTCAATGCAATTTCATGGCTGAAAGAAGCTACGCTATCCAGGGAAACGATAACATTACTTGTAACAAAAAAATAGTTTTATATCACCAGGGGGTAATAATGTGATAAATGAATGACACCATGAACACTATCCTCTCTCTCTGTATGAGATCCCCTCTTTCTGATCAATACGGAGGTAGCCTGGTCATTAACTGCAGCTCTGAGCTCGTCAGACTCCTGTAATGGGATTGTGACTGTAGCTCCCTGACTAGGCAGTACTACCTGAGTGATACATGTCTGAAGCGTGCACAGACACGGTTAAATCTGGACCCTTTGAGTCACTGAGAGCCCATCTCTTGTTTGGACAACTTGATTTTTAATTATGATAACATCTGATCTTAACGAGTCAGTTGGGCCCGTTCTCGCCAACCCACCGGTCTCCCTTTGCCAGCCATGTGCCCACGCCCTTACCTTACACACCTGGTGGGCACATCCTTCATAAGGCCTGGGAAGCCTGGCCCAGTCCCCGTTCTGCCATACGCTGTCTGTCTGCCTAATTATGTACACTGTACACCATCTGCTTTGTGTGGTGATAAACTCTTTATGGTGTGTACTTTTTTTCAGAAAACTGTCTACGGTGCCAATGTTGTCATATTTGAGGGGATTCTGGCATTTGCCAACAAGGAGCTTTTGAAGGTAAGGCTGTGTTGAGTTATTATAACCCGCTTTAAGGTGAGTGTAAGAAGATGAAATGCTCCCTTTTCCTTTCTACAGTATTTCTTCTTCTCTCTGGTCTCCAGTCATCCACCCTCTCCCTGCTCCTCTTTTCTCCCTCTCTCTTACCCCACCAGCCTAGCAGACCTGATTAATTACTGTTGCAGAGATGCCAGCCAGGCTGATTAATGGAGTGCCACTGCCATCCTGAAGCAGATTCAGGGAAATTAGATGGATTCGCTCTGCCGGATGGCTCTGTATTCACTGTTCTACTTTCCCCTGCTCACAGCTATCTGCTATGATTAGGTTTCATCCAGGGGCTGGCTATGGGTGACTGGGCTGGGGATTGACTGATAGAAATGGAGGGTGTGGGGTATTGTTGGGGACCCAGTGCTGCAGCAGTCTTGGCTAGAGTAAAACATAACTAACCTGAAGCCCAGCTCTCTTCAGAGAAGAGTGCATGAATAATTTCCCTTTAGAACAATGCTACAATACTACTAGTACTGTTGTAGTAGAATTGATGGCAGTTCTACAGGCAGCCCTTGTCAGCTTTGATTGTATTGGTCCTCTTTATTACAACATAGGTATACAACTTGTTACAAAGACCATGTTGGCTCATCTAAATCCATGAGTCTAGACCGGTATGATCCATGAGGTGACCAGATAGACCCAATCACATTTGTCCTGGACTTGTAGCCTGCCTTGGACTCTCGTTCTCTCTCCATTATAACTAGAGCAGGGGTTTCCAACCTTTTCTAGCAAGAGAGCTACTTTAAGTCGCGTGCTACACATTTTTTTTATTCTAGCTTTCAAATGGCCGCATTCTTCTCTCCCCTGCAACTCTTCCCCAGGTCCTTAGTGTACAAGAGAAAGTAGTGCACTATGTTTTGTGTCAATATACCTGGTAAAATAATGGTTAATAAAGAACGTAAAGGGGGGGGGGTTAAATCACATCAGAAGACAATTTGGAAAATAGAGAACTAACAAATTGATTTGAGTGTAATTCCCCTTTAATTGCACATCATGCGAGTGAGGAATGTGCCGTCCTAATATACCGTTCTAGCCATGGTTCTGTACTGTTCTAGCCATGGTTCTGTACTGTTCTGTACTGTTCTAGCCATGGTTCTGTACTGTTCTAGCCATGGTTCTGTACTGTTCTAGCCATGGTTCTGTACTGTTCTAGCCATGGTTCTGTACTGCTGCTGCTCATTTCATGGCAAAGTTTGCAAATAATAGATACAAATGATATACTTACTCATAATATACGTCTGTCAGGTAAGCCTACTTTGCAGTAAACTATTAATTGAGAAGGTTTTGGGGAAAGCATTTCTGTCAACCCACAAGACGGTTATCACATCAACTGGCTACACACAGAGCGATAGACAAACGTGCGCACCACACAGACAGACGGGCAATATTGCTGGAAATTAATTGGCAAATATTATGTTAGGTTTGGCATTTTAAGCCAATAGGGGCTAACCAGGGGTTGATTACGTAGTACCTGGGGTGGTGTCTGGAACTTGTGAGATTAGTTTGACAGTTTGCGATAGAACACATGCGATGGAAAATTTGCATATACTTTTGGAATTGTTTGGCGAGCTACTCATAGGTAGACCTGTTGGAGACCCCTGAACTAGAGGGTGTGTGTGTCTGGTAGTGATGGGGTAAAAAATCGATAGTTACGTATCGGGGATATTATTTTTGACGATATATCATATCGCTTTGACAATATCTCAATATTATTTTTGCGCTATTTGGCTGTACCTGAACCAAAACTGTTCTCCATCATCTTTTTAAATAGGGAGCCAATTTGTTTCAGCACTTATTTCCATGACTGATCATAACTCCTTTTCTCATGGCTCTCTTGTCTCTGCAGCAGACATATGGTGAGCAATATGTTTGGAACATCGAATCGCAATAAAATCACAGTATTGAATCACAATACATATAGAATCACAATACATATCGTATCAGCAACTAAGGATCGTGATAGGATCGTATCGTGAGGTCCCTGGCAATTCCCAGCCCTAGTGTCTGATCAGTGTGCCAGTGAATGAACAAGACTGTGTTTTATTAATGGTGCTGTTGATTGGTCCCTTTGTTCCCTTCGATCCACCAGTGCTGTGTGTGTGTGTGTGTACAGAAATCCATACAAATTTAAATCTGAGTGGTTGTGTTTGCATTGGCAAAGCACTTCTGTTCCTGGTGATTTATCAGTTCAGCTTTTGTACAGAGAGGCTGGGCTAAGCTGGGCTAGGATGATAAGCCAAACAAACAATCCAGGTAACTGGATGTACTTTCAATTTTGTTATTTCTATAGAAGTGTTGTAGTCTTTTTGTTGTAATTGTGGCTCACTTAGTACTAAATGTTCTTATCAACCGGTTTATTTACTTTCCTATAAATTCGCTCCCTCTCAACCCTTTGCCATGACTCCAACAAACATTACCGTGCTGACTGCACCAAGCGTCCGGTCCACTCTGGCCCGGCAATGAGCTGCCATCTTTAAGCTGCAGTGGTATAAAACGTTCCTAAACTGCCCTGCTCAAGTTTTTTCCCCCAATGACAGAGGTTCCAGTAAGAGAGAGAGCGATAGAGAGGGAGACTGAGTCTGATCCCAGAGAGAGGGAGGGCAGCTTAGAGGTTGATCTACTTCCAAGCCCCTGCTATGTCTTATCATGGTCCGTCATGTGGAGCGGCTAGAGCCCCACTCCTCATCCTCTCCTCCTATAGGGTGACCGCTCTGCTGGCCCGGTTGGTCAGGAAGCAGATTTACTGCCCAGTGACTGACAGTCTCATTGGTTCTCTGAGTTTACGCTCCAACACTTAATGGCCAGATAGTCATCTATAGCTCTTGGTTTTGGATTGTTGCCTATTCTTGTGTCTCCGTCACATACAGTGGTGCTGCTGGACCATTAATCCTCCTAACTTTAGTTTTTCTGAGTTTAGAGCTTTGAGCTCTGCCTTTAGTTTCCACTGACTGGCTGGTGACGGCTGTGTTTCTATTGATGTGTGTTCACAGAGCATCAAAGACCCAATAGGCCATCTTTACAGTAGATTCCCATTTAACTTATTTTGACACTGGGACATTGATTCCCCAACCATCATGTAGGTGGGTTACCCTGAATGTTGCTGTGGGGGCATTTACCCAGCACCCCACCTTGAAATGATATCTTAGGGAAACATTGCCCTATGAAAAGTCATATCTGTAATATTTAAAACTTCTGCCATTGGTTATGTACATGACCTCTCTTAACCATTTGTCTCTTTCTCTTCGTCTATCTTCCTCCCCCAGCTGCTGGACATGAAGGTGTTTGTGGACACAGACTCAGACATCCGTCTGGTCAGGCGTCTGAAGAGGGACATATCGGACCGCGGCCGGGACATCAACGGGGTCATCAAGCAGTACAACAAGTTTGTCAAGCCGTCCTTTGAGCAGTACATCGAACCCACTGTGCAGGTGGCGGATATTGTGGTCCCCAGGGGTGAGTGGCTTGTAGATAGATACGTTCTACCACAGTGTTAGAAACACTGCTTCTATGTGTAGAGTCTTTAGATTAAATTCAGAACAATAAAAACATTTTACAAATGATATCTATAGTGATTCTGCTATAAAATAGATGTGTGTTTGATTGTTTCAGGGGGTGAGAACTTTGTTGCCTTGGACTTGATTGTGCAGCATGTTCACAGTCAGCTTGAAAAGGTATGTGTGAATAATAGGTTTTTATCTCCTATACCCCTGCCCATAGACCCTAACCTAAAAGCATGTACCTAAGACCCTCCCTATCTCTGTACATGGTGTCATCTCTCTGGCTCACACCATGCTCAGTTTGTGCATGACCCCTATCCCATGGTTCATGATTAGGGTCAGGAGTTTTTCCTGACACCTTCCCTACCAGGAAAAACTCCTGACCTTACCCATGACCTCTGAACCCTGTCCTATCCCTCAACATGGGTTGGTCAGTACTGGATTAATGAAAGGATTAATGAAATGATGAGTCTCATTCTCATAGGATCTCTCAAGACTACATGTCCTATTAAAACCAGCAGACTCATATAGCTGTCCTGTCTGCACTGTTTCAATCTGGTAGTTCCAAGGTAATCCTGAATTCCCAGAGGCTGGTCTCCAAGTAGAAGTTGACTCAACCAGTTGCCCACTCCACTTCCGCCCTCTAGTGGCCGGGATTCAGCACCACAGGTTATGAATTTGTCATGTACATTCCCTGTCTCTGGTATCAGGCTGAACTCAACCCAACCCTCTGTTCACTAAGGGAACATAACGAGAATGGATTTATAACTGAAAGGCACACCTGTGTGTGTGTGTGCATGCGTCAAGGACACCCAACTTATCTGTCAGTGCCATGACCCATAAGTCCTAACTCCCATCTTTAACACTGTGCTCTCTGCTGTCAGACGTCCCATTTATGTCCGTACAAACCATGATCTATGTCCCTACAAACCATGATCTACACTGAGTATACCAAACATTAGGAATACCTTCCTAATATTGAGTTGCGCACCTCCCCCTCCCCCCCTTTACCCTCAGAACAGCCTCAATTCTTCGGGGCATGGACTCTACAAGGTGTCAAGAGTTCCACAGGGATGCTGGCCCATGTTGATTCCAATGCTTCCCACAGTTGTCAAGTTGGCTGTATGTCCTTTGGGTGGTGGACCATTCTTGATGCACACCGGAAACTGTTGAGTGTGAAAAACCCAGCAGCGTTGCAGTTCTTCGCACAAACTGGTGCGCTTGGCACCTACTACCATACCCTGTTCAAAGGCACTTAAATATTTTGTCTTTCCCATTCACCCTCTGAATGGCACACATACACAATCCATGTCTCAATTGTCTCAAGGCTTAAAAATCCTTCTTTAACCTGTCTCCTCCCTTTCATCTACATTGATTGAAGTGGATTTAACAAGTGACATCAATAAGGGATCATAGCTTTCACCTGGTCAGTCTATGTTATGGAAAGAGCAGGTGTTCTTAATGTTTTGTACACTCAGTGGATGTGGCTCTGTGGTGCCTTGAACCATCATCACTGTAATATGACAAACCATCTGTCACAGAGAGAGAGATAAGATGGAAGGTGGAGAGGGTTGGGTGGGGAGTGATGCATGATCACGTGACTTGTGTCTGAAGTGTACGCCATTCACGTTCAGAGTCTCACCTGTCGGCGTGTGTGTGTAAGAGAGCGAGAGATCAAGCATGTGCAAAGGAGAAAGCAGAAAGTGTGTGTCTCTGTGAGGATTTGTGGATTAAGGGATCTCTGTAATAAAAGGCCATTGAGTGTTCGGCGGTGTAGTAATGAATGATGTCCAGTGGGGAGAGACGGCGGCAGCTCGTCCTCCATAGATCATTATGAGTGACTGATGAGGACAGGGCCTGTTATAGCCTAATGAACTATAACACCCTCCACTAAGAGACATCATATAGCAAGACTGCTACTACTGGGCCCACTATAGTACTTCTGGTTAGGAAACCCCCTGGTTTGGTTAGGTTGCCACACTTTGCCATGAGCTTAGGGGCATTCTGTTTGACATGTACTAGATACTATGTAGGAACTATTTTGTTTATCAGACTAATAGATAAAACAAGTAAATCAATGATGCCCCTCCATGGGGTTTCCATATGGAAAAGGAGCTGAATACTGTATTGCCATTTTTTTTATTGCCCCAAAAATGCACATTTCAAATTAAATTCCCATGCTGTGCACTGGGCCTTGCTGCACCAGAATGTAGCCTGATCTAATGCAGGAGTAGAACCTGTACAGAGAAAGAGGTACCAGTTCATTTTAAATGATGGAAATACAAGCTGCATTGCGTGCAAATGGAAAACCAGTAAAGTAAAGGCACTCAGAGCTTATCTGATGAAACACTGTCTGTCTGATTCATGGCAAAATGGAGGGGAATGTAATATCATTGCCTTGTGTTTGTGTTTATTTAAAGGGAGGTGGGGACTGGGGACATTTGGAGGGTTGGAATGGCTTGTCTCATTTCATGAGTTTTGTTTTTATTTCTCTCCTCCCTGTGTGTGTTTGTAATCAAATACTTGCTAAACCCTGACTGAATAATGCACTCTAACCGTCTCAGCGTGAAATCACAGTGAGGTATGACTGCCACACCCCTCATATCTCTACCTCTCTCTCTCTCTCGTGGTACCTCTGTCTTTTCATTCTGTTTCCTCTCAGCAGAAGCTCAGAGAGCACTGAAATGACAAAAGGAGATGTGCCCAGTCTTGACAGAGTACTCATGTTACTATTTATTTGACCATTTTGGCATTTTTCACTGATGTTGACATTATCAACTAATCAAGGTGCCCAAATGTTTGCGTAAACTAAATCAATCAAATTTATTTATAAAGCCCTTTTTACATCAGCAGATGTCACAAAGTGCTATACAGAAACCCAGCCTAAAACCCCAAACAGCAACTGAAAGGCTGTGCACCTCCTTTTGTCTTTCTTCCACACTGTCAGTCATGAAAGCTATCGCTAACACCAGAAGGATGACATCTCTATGGTTCCACTGAGCTCTGGTTAAGACCTTAAAGAAAACTGCTGGGAGTAGCTGATAGTAGATGTAATGAATTCCTTTTTATCGAAAGATCAGAAGCAAACATCACATTAACCAAGGACTGAGTATACCCTTGAGTTTATTTATTTTTTATTTTTTTATTTTTTTACTACTCCCAGTCAGAGCTCATAACCATGGTGATGTCGTCTGGTCCTAAAGCCGTCCACTTGCTGAGCTGAACAGGGGCCCTAACTCACCCCCCCAGGGGCCCCTCTCAGCCTGGCCCCCGGCCTTCACACCGCCATCCTGACCTCTCAGCTTCTCCACAGATATCATAGGGCCTCTACTCTGGCCTGCTGCTGTCTAATTGGGATGTATTTTCTTTCTTTTCCTCCTTTCTTTCCTCTCTTCTTTGTCATCACTCTTGTTCTCGCAAAATGAATATTTGTCACCTTCTCCAGAGGAAACTCCGCTGGGATATGTGAGGATAAACTCCTGCATCTTCCTCCTTCTCTTAAGTTTGATCTCCCCCTCTCATTTCCTCCTCTTTTATGATATATTAACATATCCCCTGAACAAAAGCTAACAACCTTTGTTTGCTGTCATTGCTATTTTTCCAAGATATTGTTTTTCTTTGTCCTCTTAACCAGTTGCTTTATTCATTCAGTTTTCTCTATGATTTCTACAGTCTTAACTGTCCTGTATTTTGGTACCAGATATATACATTCAAACATCTAATTCCAGTACAGTACTACAGTATTTAGAGAGTGAGTTGTCTTGGCTTCTTGTATTGGCAACAACAATGCAGAACACATAGCCAAGTGCTCAATTGCTTTATGGCATTTCTATTTATCAATAGAACCACTGTTTAGAACTGTACAACGTAATAGTTATTTTCTAGATTTGAAATGGTCCTAGTGATGTTACGTTCAATTGTCTGCCGGTAAAGCACCATATGCTCCAGACAGTACCAGAGGAGCCTGTTAAAGCATTGCTGTTGCCAGTACCTGTGCACTATTCCCCCACCACACTTTGCCTGGCTGTGCATCTGTGACCACCATAATGCAATACATGTTTACGAGGAGGAAAGTAAAATATCTCCGTGGTATTTTACCTTTGTCCCCCTGGTTTGATGTGATGTGATGTCTGTGTGTTGTTGTACTGTGGTGCCTCCAGCAGGGGACAGTGGTCTGACTGTCTCTATGTTGTGAAGGTCTGCTCTGGCCTCGGCCCACCAGGGACAGCCCCTACCCAAGACCCTCAGCGTCTTGGAGAGCACCCCACAGGTCCGCGGCATGCACACAATCATCAGGTAAGAGCGTATAGCTCTGGGTGACCGCTAGGGCCCGGTTTCTCACCCTCTCAAAACTTACTCTGCACTGCCACAGGTTTTTAATGAATATACACACACCCCCTCACGCAGTCACTGTCCCCTAACCCGGTGTGTGTGCCTGCCTGCAGGAATAAGGACACTAATCGTGATGAGTTCATCTTCTACTCCAAGAGATTAATGAGGCTCCTGATAGAACACGCCCTCTCCTTCCTGCCCCTCAAGGTGAGTGGCCCTGCACACCTGCAGACACATGGCCAATACTATATTGCCCCCTACGCTCTGTGCACAACCATACACTAACATTGGTCTCTACTCTCCTCTCTCTTCCTTTCCTCTCATCCTCTCTAGCCTGTGCAAGTGGAGACTCCCCAAGGTTCCATCTATGAAGGGAAGAGACTCAGTGGTAAAAGGGTAAGGCTCTATACAGATACATCCCCAATTTCACAGAGGGTTTTGGGGCCTAAACTGCAATAAAGTATCAATGTAATCCCTGATACTACATTGCAGCAACATTGTCACAATCACTCTGATTGCTACTTGTAATTATTGGCCAAAGATTGTACAGTGATTAGACTAGTTTGATCTCTCCAGTTGTTTTGTTCATCACCATGAATAAAGGACTATAGGCATTGTTAACATACGTTTTACTAGATGCCTGCAGTGAAAACGGCTTGAGTCATAAAGTGTGTGGATGGGCCTGAGAGGATCATTAATTCCAGTAATTGTATGGTGATGTGTTTGAGTGGCTCTCAGTGTGAGCAGCTCTGTTAGACTGCAGGGTTGTTATAACTGTATTACTCTACTGCAAATGTCTGTCTCCTAACATCAGGCTCTGTAACATTGAGCGCTCAGTATGCTGATCCTTCAGGCTGCTCAATGGAAGTTTACATACAAACTGAACTGTGAAGGAATGTAAAGCCTGGTATGCAATGTAATGTGTGTGTGTAGGTCACAGGCGTGTCCATACTTAGAGCAGGGGAGACCATGGAGCAGGCTCTGATGGCTGTGTGTAAAGACATTCGGCTGGGGAAGATCCTCATCCAGACCAACCATGACACTGGAGAGCCGGAGGTAACACAAAAAAACCAGTCATATAGTTCACAAAGTCTTCTGTGTGTTTGTGTGGCCCTCTTATCTGTGTTGCAAGGCTGTATACACACCCAGACATGAACTCTTCAACCCGGAGATCATAAACCAGGAGTGTATGGGTCATCTGTTTTGGCTCAGTGACTTCATTCAAGGCTAGGTGTCAGTCTCTGGGCTAACTGATACACACTAGCCTCATTGACCTCAGGTTCATTGCCTCATCAGGATCACAGACCATCCATATTGTTTTGATATACTGTGTGATGTCTATGCCAGCTATAGCCTTCAAGCTTTGGACCTTCTTTCTTCAGCTTTACTGGTTTCATTCACAACAGATGCTGAAAACATGACATTTTAAGTTCATAAAATGCCCAAATGAAAACCATTGTATAAAATGTCCCATTTGTATAAAACTGTCCTATCGTCCCTGTCCAGCTCCACTACCTGCGTCTGCCTAAGGACATCAGTGAGGACTACGTCATCCTGATGGACAGCACGGTGTCAACTGGGGCTGCTGCTCTCATGGCTGTCCGAGTGCTGCTGGTCAGTTCTACTTTATTCTACTTCTCTGGTCTAGTCTATTTAGCATTAGCTGGGTTTAAAAGTATTATAGTTATTTTCTATTTTTAATATAATTGTCGTGTCTAGTAGTATTCTTCTGTTGTCTTATATTCTCATGTTTGTCTTCTCTAACACACACCTATGTTGAGACGTTAAGGCTTGGGGGTTTATCTATGGTTCTGCATCCAGATTGGTTACCCCTGAGACATGGCTGAACATGACAGATAGCAGAGTAGGCCTTGTCCTTGTTGGTTGTTGAGATGACAGGGAAATACCGTGGACGGCTACAGCAGCAGGAGATTAAGGAGAGATTGGGATGCTTGTTTGCCGTCATAAAACCCGGTTTGAGTTCAGTGAGTTTGAGGCCCTGTTTACTCATTGTGATAAGACTATAGCGCTAAATGTACAGCTCCTGTGCTTTAGCCTTCGCCCCATGTGAAATGTAAACATCTGGGGAGAATTATGGCTATCCACTATGGTGGCCAAAGTCTATGGTTTTGTTTGTCCTCAGAAAGCAAACTTTACTGCCTCTCTTTTTAAAGCTAGAATCCTTAGTTGCTACATACATTTTTGGACTTATAAAGTAATTATACATACCCATTGATTCTTGAAGAATTTAACTTTTATAAATGCCTCATGAGCTTAGTTCAACTGTCGTACCCCATCAGAAACCAAAATATACAATGTATACTAACTGTAAGTCGCTCTGGATAAGAGCGTCTGCTAAATGACTAAAATGTAAATGTAAACGTGAACAAACACTATATAGCCTCAAAACATGGTTAAAACTATCATTGATATCATGGATGGTCAGTTTTTGCATCCGTAGCTCAGTCTATGGATTTGAGTGGGTCCATCCCTCAGCTTCTTACCGAAACAGAGGCGGGGTGGCCGCTTTGTTATTGTTTCGAATAAGGATTCTAGCTTTAAAAGATAGTCATGGAGGTGTGTGTTTTTACTAGAAGCATTAGTTGTAGTATGCATGTGATAGGTGCAGAAGACATATCAGACAAACCCCATTAAGGAGTGCCTTTGACAGGTAACAGTGGAAATGGGAAGAGCTTGAGATCCCCACAAGTCTGGAAGTGGCTGCCTCTCTCCCCTTACACAGTGTGCTACAGTCACAAAACCTTCCCTCTAACCACCATTCTTCCTTCAATAGTCTTTAAAGGTCCCTATTTGCATATGTCTGTCACCTGGTGTAGGACCATGATGTCCAGGAGGATAAGATCTTCCTGCTGTCTCTACTCATGGCTGAGATGGGTGTCCACTCTGTGGCCTACGCCTTCCCTAAGGTCCGCATTATCACCACCGCCGTCGACAAGAAGGTCAACAACGAGTTCCACATCATCCCTGGCATTGGTGGGTGCTTCTGCTATCTCTCTGTCTCTCGCGCTCTCTCTCTCTCTCTCTCTCCTGCTCTCTCTCTCGCTCTCTCACACACGTTGTTCTCAATCATTCTCACTTAATCTAGATTTCCCTTCAGAACTGTGGCCTAATGCAGATCCAGTGAGTCTGCTGTTTGTGGTGTGACTGATCATTAGTGATATGACACATGTTGAAAACTTCCAGATTGTCAGACATAGCTGGTGCCACAGCCATTCAGGCCCAAGTGGATGGGCTTTGTTATGAATCACCTCAGACCGTAGCCTCCCTACTGTTATTTAATTTGACTGCTGCTCTTTAATTATTTTCTTCTTTTTTTTTTAAAGTTTTTTATTTACTTATCTATTTTTTACTTATTTTTTGTTCTTCTTAAAAAACTGCATTATTGGATAAGGGCTTGTAAGCATTTCACTGTAATGTCTACACCTGTTGTATTCGGCGCATGTGGCAAATAACATTTTATTTGATTTGACTCAGATGTTTATTTTATTTTACTTAACCCTTATTTTATCAAATAAGTTGACTGCGAACACATTCTCATTTACAGCAACAACCTGGGGAATATTTACAGGGGGGGTGAATGAGCCAGCTGGAAGCTGCGGATGACTCATATGTTCCATCAGCACTGCCACTGATCACACATCCCTCACTGACACTAGTCCAACTCATGTATTCACAATAATAACATGATTGACTGCTCTCCTCTCTCTTCTCCTCTCCTCCAGGTAATTTCGGGGACCGTTACTTTGGGACGGACACTCCCTCGGACTGGACCGAGAGTGATGAAGGGATGGACTACTGAGCTGAAGTTTTGCTGAGGGGGAATTAGGGGGGCCATCACACAAGCACTTAGCCATGCCAGCCAACCACTGACCAGCTCCTAAGAGCTCAGGATTCCCACTCAGTCAGCGCTGCTTATCATCTCATGCCATCCTGGGCACTGCCCCTTTGCCAACTCTACCCTCTCTGAGCAGGGTGAAAGGTCATAAGGCTACCTACTCTCCTGAGGAGGAAACGTGATATTAGCCTAGCTTTGTTACCAATGCCCATTAGACCATACATATATATTGATAATCTATCTATTCACTGATGAAAATACTTGATTTGTGATGTTGCTCGTTTGATTGTTGTTGACGCAGCAGGACCTGGGAAGTTGGAGGAAGAATCAAGAGAAATAAAAAGCCTCTGTTGGGTTGAAGGATGACCATTTCTAGTCCTTTTAATGTTTACATATTGAGTGGATCCGTAGAAATAGTTAAGATGACAAATCACACCACAGTATGAAATCAGGGAAGAAGAGTAGGACAGTCAGTGGCTGTTAGTGCCATATGTCTGAATATTATGGCGATGACCATTGTTATGCACAGGGAGACTTTGTATTATAACTGAGAGTGTACGTTACAGACTGAGGGTACAATGGACCAGGTAGGTAGTGAAAATATAAGGTAGTGTAGCTTTAAGCTCAATATAGCCTAAGTATTAGTTAACAGACATCTTCTATGGACGTTTTGGACTATCCTTTCTGGAGATTGTGTACTGTTGCCTTAGCTGTGACAGGTCTCAGGCAAAAAAGGGACTTCTTCGCTTCATTATGCTTTAAGATGTTTGACTTGAATTGGGAACATTATTTAGTACTTGAGGGCATTTTTGTTTTAAGGATTTTATTAGGTTTCCCCTCACTTATATATTATGCGTTGTGGTTGATGCAGAAAATGTTTTTTACTTTGCCGCCATTTCTCTGGGTAATAAATCAAATGTTATTCGTCACATGCTTCATAAACCACAGGTGTAGACTAACCGCTTACTTATGGGCCCTTCCCAACAATGAAGAGAGATAAATAATAGAAAAGTGATGATACGAAATAATAAATGAGTAACGATAACTTGGCTATATACAGGGGGTACCAGTACCGAGTCGATGTGCAGGGGTACGAGGCAATTGAGGTAGATATGTACATATAACTAGGAATAAAGTGACTAGGCAATAGTATCGATAAACAGTAGCAGCAGCATATGTGAAGAATCAAAGTTGGTGTAAAAGGGGTAAGTGCAGATAGTCAGTGTAGCTATTTTGTTAACTATTTAGCACTATTTTTAATTGAATTATATTTTTTCTGTGTAAATTATTTCCTTGTGTATTTAATGTTTTCTCATTTTAATTGATACCCCAGGTTGGTTCACAAAGGCCGTAAAATGTATGTTATAGTATAATAAAGAAATTCCCCGGGACATGCTTTGTCTTGGCTGAAACCATCATGGATCATCTGTTTCATGTTTTAATAGGCTGACCAGCTTGACAATTTAAATATTTTATGTTTTCTGGCCTTCATAGTTACAGGATGCAAGACAGAACCTTGGATTCAGTGGCTTTATGAGTGTTTAAATATAGTGTCTTAAAGAGGATCCAAAAGATGTCCTCAGGCATTTTTTGCCAAAACAATGCATATGCATATTGTTAGCTCAGAGACATTTGGACGGTAAACATAGTGTTCCATATTTGTCAAGTTGTGTGTATATATAATAAAAACATGTTTATGTATTTCCTTTAGGGAGACTGGTTGTCTTTGCTGGATCTCCATAGCTTTAGCTATGTCCGTTACCTCGCCCGCATTTCTGTTTTGTATAGCTTGAACTGTCCATGGGTGCCTGGTTACTACTGGTTATCTACTTGTGTGGTTCACACAGCTTGGTTAAATGTATATGCTTAACAATGTTCCATGAATCTTGATTTTTTTTGGGGTGTGCCTTTTGTTGATTCAACATTTTAAAAAAGAATGATGTAAGGACAGGGCTTGATTGGGCTGTTCTTTTTTTGTTTTTGTTCCCTTAGCAAAAAGGAATCTTCACACACACAAAACATTGCAATATTTCATGTTATCATTTCATGTCCAAAGAAACAATAAAATAATATGAATTGGATGTTTTTGTTTTGTGTTACCCTATTCATGTTCAACTGTCTGTGTGTGAGAGAGAACTGAATACTTGAAAAGAGAAATCAAGGACAGAAGTTCAGCGTCACTATGTTGGTCACTTCTCATAGGGTTAGCCTTGCACCACCAGAGGGTGACATAATCCATCTGATGCTGTATTTGTTGTGGAAGTGACGTCGGTTAGAATAGTCTGTGTGTGTGTCTCAGTTGGATCTGTATTAAGGCAGGCATGTAAACGTTTTATTCTACTTCTTTCTCTTTGTAACACTTTCATTGTCTAGTTGTACCGTTTTTATTATGTAGATATGATTGGCTTGACTGGAATGTTAGACTTGCATGACAATTTTCTTATTGGTGGCAGAGTAACGTTAGTGGCAGAACTCCAGAGAGTAATTTAGCTAGTTAATGAGGTTGCAAGGCTAGGATTAGGATGCTTTACGTCTGGTTGACTAGGAACCATGGTTTTTATGTTGAATAAAGATAGAATAGTGTCACTCTCAGGATTACATTAAGTACGGCAAATATGACTGCGTACACTTCATATTGATATCGCTAGCGGTAGTTAGTTACAGTGTAGTAGAGTTGTCCAAATCCAATTTTGCTCCCTCCCCCCGTGATCATGTAATGCGGGGAACGTTATGTGGCAGCACGTGTCATTCATCTGTCTGCCTGCCAGTAATTCGATTGCATGAGCTGCATAGTAGGCTAGCCTACATTTCCCATATGGCCGCAGTTACTTCGTCCATGTTATTAGTAAATAAACGTTTTGTTGTCTACTTAGTGATATCAAGAAACTGAACTGATATCACCCAACCATTGGCTGTTTTCAAAAGTCATAATATTGTCATAATGAAAATAGTAATGTCTCATATATCTAAAGTTATATATTGAACTACCAATGTCCACACACAATAATCAATCAGGTGATGACAAGGCAAGGCATATGGGTTCTGACCAGTTATAAGAGGTTCTGACTAGATTGTCTGTGTTCCAGCATAGAGCGGAGAATGGCGGGCCTGTGGAGATCCTACCAGGCTCTGATGACCAGGCGTCCATGGACTGTCCAGATAATCACAGCCGGTATGAAAACACCCACTACACTAGGTTACATTGCAGTGACTACACTATGTCCACTGTCCCCCTCTACAGCAAAGCCCCTGGCAAGAGTCCCAGAATTTCCCCCAAAGATAGACAATTTCCCCCAAAATGTTGTCTGAGGCTTTCACCTGATTTCAGCAGCTTCAGCTTTTTCAGCTCGGAGGTCAAATCCATCTCACGGACTGTGTCTGTCCAAATGTTTACAAATGCAATCCCCCTATTCCATGGCTCATGGATGAGAGCTCAGGGTCTGAATGGGGTTGTTGGATGAGAGATCCTGGTCTGAATGGGGTTGTTCAATATGTGCTGTACCCTCAAATGGAACCCTGTCTGTATTCTGTAAATATTTGACATGTTTCCTGTTGATTCAGTGACAGTGTAGCTTGTGGTGGCAAACATCAGAGGAAGCAGTGTGACTACTAATCAGAGGATCTAGGCAAATATGACTTAATCATAAGTGTGGAACTTGCCTTGAAGACAGGCAAACCATAATGTTCTCCTTCTATATAGTTGTATTAAGTCCTCTTGTAGAGGTGTTTTTCCTATGATGCTGAAGTGTCAGATTAACCAACATTTACATGCCCACACTGTTTTTTTTCTTCTGTTAACACAAGATGGCAGTGAAGAACAGTCTTTTCATTACCCTCACTAGCCTATAGGTCCTTGAGGTGATGGAAATGTCAGGATTTGGTGCCAGCCTTGGTTTGATAGCCTATTAAATCTAATCAATATTTGGTCAGATATTTCACCCTGATTTGATAGGAATATTTGGCTGACTCAATCCTCTATAACATGTACTTCAGTGGTAGCCCAAGTCTATATTGTCACTGTCAGTGTAAAAAGGCTTTGATATTTCCCCCTATTTGTTACCTTGGTGTTTCTCCTCTCGGAGGCAAAGCTGTGTCTGTGTGACCGATAACAATTCAGAGAGGAAACGTCAACAACATCCCTATTTATACAACCACACGCCAATGTGCTGCCAAGGCTACATGAGACTGCCTGCTAAATCAACCTTTTTGGGATGATGAAAACTGGATGCTATTACGAGTGTTTTGTTTTCCCACCACAGTAAGTAGGCCTAACTATCCAAAGGACACAGTCGGCTTTTTCCCCAATCTGATCTCATGCCTCAACACTTGTCTTGTTACTAGGAGAAACAATTGGCTAATTAGGGAAGGGCCACGCCCCTGCCTTAGTCATAGCCTCACTGATTGGATAAGGGCCGCCAGTGTCAAACCGCCTAGAAGCCTGGCAGTGGCAGGGCTGTCCTCTCTCTTCTTTGCCATTATAAACAAAGGTGTGTTATGAGATTACAATTTAATTGATTATTTATATTTTTCTGGAATGTGTCCACATAGATTTGAAGGAGATATCCGGTACAGGGAAGACTGGTTGTAATAAGAAGCATTAGTGACCTTCATAGGCAGCTGGGTTAAAGGGTTGCAGGCAGGGTGAACATTTATGTAATCAAGATGTCTGACTTGAAGAGTGACTCATCATCTTAGTTTTCACTGGAGAGAGAGAGAAGGGAGATAGTGTACTGGTTTACATTTAGCTACTGTAGCTGTGTGGAAATGCAGTTTGTATGTACTGTAGTGCACTGGAGACCTTCAGAAGAGTGAGAGAGGGCACCAGATAAGGAGATATAACGAGTGTATGTGTTCTCCCCACTGAGGGGACTCCCAGACCTCAGAGACAAATGAACATCTGCTCTAAAAAGGCAGAGACACAGCAACTGCAGACACACCCAAACTTTACTGACCTCTGTTTAGCTTAGCTCTAGGTCTGCTTACCTAGCCTGTATGATACATGGAATTCAGTACCTGACATCAGTCAGTCAATGAATGGATAGAACAATGGATGAATGATTGAATAACGAACAAACTGAATGAGAAAAAGGGAGATCTCAGGACACCAGTGAGCTACGGTAGCAGTAGTTGAATCTCAAAGTCAAGTTGTGAGTGTGGATCCTGAGAGGTACTCCTACCAGGATGGGATGGGTCAGGCTGGGTTGGCTTCATCAGTTAAATGCCTCTGAGGGCTCAGTGGGTCCCCTCCCTCCCCAGTGGAACAACCATCAGGCCCCATGGGGAACGCCTGCCAACTCTTCCCCAGATCACTTCACTTAGCCTGGGCCACGTCAATCACCATTAGCCTCTATAGGCTCTGGCTCTCCCTCAAGGACGGGCCCCTGGAGCCGCAGCCAGCCAGCCTGCCAAGCTAGCTAGTGCTGAGATCAGCACTCTCACTAAGGGAGGGGAGAGGAAGCTCGTTGGCACCCTTTGATTAGCTACCGTACCATGTCTCAGTGGGCATCAGTTGGTGGCTATTAGCTAGATAGATATGGTATTACATTTTGGAGAAAACAAGTTGTTTTTCCATCACTGAACACTCACAAAGGACCTTACAAAAGATAAATGGTAGTTGTATGAGTGTATGCCTATGTGGCTGGCTGTGTTTAAGGATGAGCTCAAGTAGTGTTGATAACTCCTGGGTTTCTCAAGGTTTATGGCTGCTTTGTTCTGTTCTTAAAGGGCCAGTTATTACAATAAAAGTTTACAATGAAGGACACAGTCCGCTCAGATAGATCTAGGTTAATCTGATCTGTGAAGGTGGTTGTGTGTGTTTGTGTGCGTGCGTTATGTTAAGGGTGAGTTGTAGATGCTCCAGTAAAAGCACATGAAAGGTTCCACCCTCTTCCCAGTCGTTTATTTTGCCGGATCCATCTGCCATTATTAGTTATTCCATGACATTTTAAGGAAAAGTTCGATCATACAAAGAGGGCTTGTTTGCCTTGGTAAACATTATTATTAAGGCCCAATGTCCTTTTTAAAATATGATATTTGGCTGTGGGAGATAGAGGCAGGTCTGAGCTGACCTCAGGTGAAGTTCCTTGCTTAGTGTGTCATACATGAGTAGCACAACACCTCATCCTCTTGCTGATGGAGCTGGAGGTCCGTAGACTGGGGCCCCACCATGGCCTGATTCCAAACCAATCTAGCCACATTTCACTACCCCCTCCCTGCAAATCTGAGAGCATATGGTCCACTCAGTTTTCTCCATGGTTTGATCAGGTTAGTTTGTGATCAACCTTTTCTCGAATGAGTGTGTGTGTCCCCTGTCCATCAATATCCCCCTCAGGTTGTGTTCCTTCGTCTCTCTGTCCCTCCCCACTGTGTCCCTCCATTCATTTCCACCATGAGAGGTGAGGGCCATCTGACCCAGGTCCTGTGTGTGTGTCTGTGTGTGTGTGCGCGCGCGCACGTACGCTTTAGTGTTTGTGTGTTGTTTGAGGAGTGGCCTGAGGGGCCAGTCAAGCTCACATTGCCCAGACCAAACAGTTTTTGAACCAGGCCATTTTCTCTCCTTACTCCTTAGTCCCCGCTGCACCACACAGCATCATCATTTCACAATGGCCAAGCTAAAAACAGAAACACACATTCTGTAGCTCTGCCGTCAGTGGCTGGATGGGCTGTCAGTGTGTCAGTCATGGTCCTCACTCCTCACCGAGTCATGCATCTCAACTCCTAGCCTAGTCATCCTGCATCTTAAACAGGATGCTGTTCTGGAGTTTAGAGGTGTAAGCTTTGGCCCAGGCAGCGCTCCCAAGAGACAGACAGGAGGTGTGGTCACTAGGCGGTAGTCTAATACGCTCCCATCTCTCCCTCTCTGTGCCTCCCGAGTGGCGCAGTGGTCTAAGGCACTGCATCGCAGTGCTAGCTGTGCCACTAGAGATCCTGGTTCGAATCCAGGCTCTGTCGTAGCCGGCCGCGACCGGGGCGGCGCACAATTGGCCCAGCGTCGTCCAGGGTAGGGGAGGGAATGGCCGGCAGGGGATGTTGGTAGAGCATGGCGTTTTGCAACGCCAGGGTTGTGGGTTCGATTCCCACGGGGGGGCCAGTATGAAAAAATATATATATATAATGTATGCACTCACTAACTGTAAGTCGCTCTGGATAAGAGCGTCTGCTAAATGACTAAAATGTAAATGTAAAAATGTAGGGGAGGGAATTCCCCCTCTCCATGGTGTCTCATCAGCCCTTTCCCCTGTTGTCTTTCTGTCCCATTGCCCACAGTCAGGGCTGCTCAACTCTATTCCTCCTGATAGGTAGCACACACACACACACATACACCCCACACAAACAAACACATACACACTGTGTACTCCTTTATCTAGTAGGCCTACTGTCTGCCAAAAGTTGTTTACAAGAATCCACAATTTCCTCTGTTACGAACCTCCATGAAACCCGCGATATCTCCACAGGTGTTGTATCAGTATGACTCTGTTCATTAACTGCTGGGTGAGAGCTGGCATTTATCTGACTCTTCAGACCTGCCAGTGAGAGAGTGTCACAGAGAGGAATGCTTTGAGCCTGAAATTGGCTTGTGCTCATATCTAACGAGATACTGGCTACTTTTTTACGCAGAGAGTACAAATTTGTGTTGCTTTGTCTCTTGTTGTGATGTCAACAAAGGCAGAACACATTGGTCTGTGCCTGTATTGCTTGTTGTACAGAGTATTGATGGAAATGTTTTTCCACTCAGAAGTTTTCTAGTCGGAGACATGGTGGAGAGGAGCTTATTTTAGATGCTGCATCATAACAAGTTAGGAGTCACCGTTTTCACAACTCTTTGTCGAAAGCGGAAACAACACACCCCGCAAAGAAACCACACTTTTTAGCCTGGAAAAATGTCAGCTGTTGTCTATCTAATTGACGTGTAGTCATCTGACCCAGGTCTTGTGTGTGTGTGTCTGTGTGTGTGTTTATCATCAACCAATCTCGCTCAGTCATATTCATCAATGCATCTCCTAAATCAAATGTTTGCATCCTCTGCTGTAGATTTCCCATATGAGCTGATCTCCGCAGAGACATGCAGGCCGTTGTTTGTTTAAGCATGTATAAATAATGCATGTGTATGTTTGTCCCCCCTCCTTCCCGCGTGGGGGCGAGGGGATCGATGGCCCCAAGTCCAGCCAGCCTCTGGACAGCGGAAGGGAATAGGACCCGTGACATTTCCAACAGATTGGAGGTGACAGCTCTGTCTTCTTGATTGGCACTCCCTGTGTGTGTTGACAGGAGGTCACGCGCGCACGGGCGATTCCAGGCCAGCGTAGGCCAAAAATATTTTTGGTATCTCAGATTGTTCAGGCAATTCTCACTTAGAAACTTCATTGGGAGGAAGGATGTTTGACATGCTTTTTACATTTGTATCGCAAACCATGATGAAAGTGGCCATTTTAGGCCCTTTTTAGACCTATACATGCCTCCTGTAAGACCTTATGATCCATGAACCCTACATGATATAGACAACATCTTGGTGTCATTATACTCCTTATAGCTAGTATGGAGTATGTTTAGATTCTGAAATACACATTTTCACATTAATTTATTCAACATAAAAAATATTATTATATCAAAAGTACCCTTTTTGATTTAGCTAATTGTTACTCTTAACAAATATGCTCTTCAAACACGTCAACTTTCCAAAGTGGGCTCTCTGGTACTTTTAATGATATGACCCTTTTTATACATAGAAATTGACATTCTAGGTTAGTGGTAGTCACTAATAATTCTGAGGGAGACACTTTTTTAAACAAAATCACCGGGCGAGCCACCATAACAATCGGAGAATGGTGGTTGGGGGGGGGGGGGGTCAGTAAGTCAAATGGATTCATACATTATATTTAGGATACTATTAACATGGACTATCAAGCTATTTTAATCTCGGATTCTCTATTTTATGTCACTTGGGGGTATCAAAAACAAATATGTAAAAAATAATTTGAATCTGACCTTATTGCCATTATCTCAATAAAAGTTATTGCACAAAGATATGTAAAATCAGGTAATGGTATATTTCAGTCTAAAGAAACGAGTCCTGCACAGCAGGATTCCACATATGTGTTCCTGAGAGTCTCTGCCTTCAGGAATGGGGTGAGGTCATAGTCAGTAATAGCTCCAACCGTTCAAAATCTTGAGCCAAATTTGTAGGAAGAAAACTATTTGAAGATGCACCAGAAGCATTAAAAACCGCTTTTACTGCTCCGTTAGCGGATATCGGGTTCTATGAACTCAACAGCGCAATCAGCTGACTATGAAAAACACAACACATTCATTCAGAATATTGCCATGAGCTGCCAATTAAGTTGTCGACAGACGCATGCGTCTCATGAGACGCGCAATGACTATGCCTGTTATAGGTCATTAACCAGTCACAGCCCCCCATTAGGATTGCACATTAAGCAAATTACCAGCAGAGGGAGTTCACTTTGAATCCATTTTCCCATTCACTGTGTTGGTGGTGCTCATAACATTTATCACAACTTTAGAATTAGCAGAGCGCCGATTTTTGTCGTAGCGAATGGTCAGGGGGCCAGAAAATAATTATGATAATTTGTACACTTCAAATTGACCACAACTTAACCCAAAAAGAGATTGTATTTGAAATAGCAATAATTTCATACCTTGATTACATTGAGACTTTTTATTTATTTGTGGGAATATTTGGGAACAGACATTCTAAATTAAACTAATTTTTTGCCAAATTCCTGGTGATTTTCAGTATTTTTGGATCCTAAACAAAAAATCGCTAATCGGGCCGCCTGTTTCCGACCGCTACTATAAGGAGTATAATGACACCAAGATGTTGTCTGTATCATGTAGGGTTCGCTGATAATAAGGTCTTACATGAAGCATGTATAGGTCTGAAAAGTGCCTAAAATGTCCACTTTCATCATGATTTCCTCAAAAATGGTTTGTGATACAAATGTACAAAGCATGTCACCCAATTAAGTTTACTATGTGAGAATTGCCAGAACAATCTGAGATACCCCAAAATAATCTCCCATAAACACTGTACACATACACACACACATGCAGGACACAATCATATCCCACTGAGGCCTATCTGGCAATGGCATCAGTTTCCATCAGTCACTGTGGCCAGTGGTCATTGACTACTCTCTCTTGAGTGCAGATGTATTTACAGAGCAAGGAGCTTCTGAATGGTTTGACCTATCCTGTGTGACCGGGGCAGACACACTTCAGTGCGTCAGTAATCCCGACGTGTGGCAGTAAGGGCCTCCAATGACAATGACTTACAGGACCAGTGTATTTTAGGATTACTCATTCAGTCAGAGCTTTGTTGATGAGGCCAAAGGACAAATGTTAACATTTTAAATGTTTTGTTTTATTACATGTGACTCTAAATCATGATAATCAGCCTTTGCTAAATCACCTCAATGGATTTGAGTGCTTGTGTAAAATAAATGTACAGTGCATTCGGAAAGTATTCAGACCCCTTCACTTTTTCCACATTCTGTTACGTTACAGCCTTATTCTAAAATGGATTAGATAAATAAAAATCCTCATCAATCTACACACAATACCCCATAAGGACAAAGCGAAAACAGGTCTTTAGACATTTTAGCAAATGTATTAAAAATTAAAAACAGAAAGATCTTATTTACATAAGTATTCAGACCCTTTGCTATGATACAAAAAATTGAGCTCAAGTGCATCCTGTTTCCATTGATCATCCTTGAGATGTTTCTACAACTTGATTGGAGTCCACCTGTGGTAAATTAAATTGATTGGACATGATTTGGAAAGGCACACAGCTGTCTATATAAGGTCCCACAGTTGACAGTGCGTGTCAGATCAAAAATCAAGCCATGAGGTCGAAGGAATTGTCTGTAGAGCTCCGAGACAGGATTGTGTCAAGGCATAGATCTGGGGAAGGGTACCAAAAACATTCTGCAGCATTGAAGGTCCCCAAGAACACAGTGGCCTCCATCATTCTTAAATGGAAGAAGTTTGGAACCACCAAGACTCTTCCTAGAGCTGGCCGCCCAGCCAAACTGAGCAAATCGGGGGAGAAGGGCCTTGGTCAGGGAGGTGACCAAGAACCCGATGGTCACTCTGACAGAGCTCTAGAGTTCCTCTGTGGAGATGGGAGAACCTTGCAGAAGGACAACCATCTCTGCAGCACTCCACCAATCAGGCCTTTATGGTAGAGTGGCCAGATGAAGCCACTCCTCAGTAAAAGGCACATGACAGCTCGCTTGGAGTTTGCCTAAATGCACCTAAAGGACTCTCAGACCATGAGAAACAAGATTCTCTGGTCTGATGAAACCAAGATTGAACTCTTTGGCCTGAATGCCAAGTGTCACATCTGGAGGAAACCTGGCACCATCCCTACGGTGAAGCATGGTAGTGGCAGCATCATGCTGTGGAGATGTCTTTCAGCAGCAGGGACTGGGAGACTAGTCAGGATCGAGGGAAAGAGGAACGGAGCAAAGTACAGAGAGATCGTTGATGAAAACCTGCTCCAGCGCGCTCAGGACCTCAGACTGGGGTGAAGGTTCACCTTCCAACAGGACAATGACCCTAAGCACACAGCCAAGACAACACAGGAGTAGCTTCGGGACAAGTCTCTGAATGTACTTGAGTGGCCCAGCCAGAGCCTGGACTTGACCCCGATCCAACATCTCTGGAGAGACCTGAAAATAGCTGTGCAGCGACGCTCCCCATCCAACCTGACAGAGCTTGAGAGGATCTGCAGAGAAGAATGGGAGAAACTCCACAAATACAGGTGTGCCAAGTTTGTAGCGTCTTACCCAAGAAGACGGGCGGCAGGTAGCTTAGTGGGTAAGAGCATTGTGCCAGTAACCGAAAGGTCGCTGGTTCTAATCCCTGAGCCGACTAGGTGAAAAATCTGTCTGTGTCCTTACGCAAGGCACTTAACCCTAATTGCTCCTGTAAGTCGCTCTGGATAAGAGCGTCTGCTAAATGACAAAAAAAAAAAAAAAAGACTCGAGGCTGTAATCGCTGCCAAAGTGTCAAGGGGTGCTGAAGGTGGGTGTGGTGCATGAATCAAGCGCAGGACGCAGAAGCTCAGTCCAAAAGACTTTAGTGCAATATTCACGTAGAAAATAAGCACAATAAGCCCGAAGGCGAAATAACGGCGCACACAGGCGTCAAACAAACGGCACACTAACATGTGCGAAAACCTCTCCAAAACACTGGAGGGGAGTACGTAGCTCCAACACGAAACAGAAGAGCAATCACACACAAAGACAAACACACACAACGAGAACTAAATAGGACACTAACGAGGACTAACAAGACACAGGTGTACAACATCAAGACAAAACCAAACGAACATGAAACATAGATCGGTGGCAGCTAGTACTCCGGGGACGACGACCGCCGAAGCCTGCCCGAACCAGGAGGAGGAGCAGCCTCGGCCGAAACCGTGACAGTACCCCCCCCCCCCCCCCCTTGACGCGCGGCTCCAGCCGTGCGCCGACCCCGGCCTCGGGGACGACCAGGAGGACGCGGAGCAGGGCGCGCGGGATGGTCCCGGTGGAACTCCGACAGGAGAGATGGGTCTAGGATGTCCCTCCGCGGCACCCAGCACCGCTCCTCCGGGCCGTACCCCTCCCACTCCACGAGATACTGGAGACCCCCCATCCGGCGTCTTGAGTCCAAGATGGACCGAACGGTGTACGCCGGAGCCCCCTCGATGTCCAGTGGGGGCGGAGGAGTCTCCCCTATCTCATTGTCCTGGAGTGGACCAGCTACCACCGGCCTGAGAAGAGACACATGGAACGAGGGGTTAATATTATTATACTCAACAGGTAGATGTAACCTATAACACACCTCGTTCAATCTTCTCAGGACTTTAAAGGGCCCCACAAACCGCCGACCCAGCTTCCGGCAGGGCAGGCGGAGGGGTAGGTTTCTGGTAGAGAGCCAGACTCGATCTCCGGGTGCGTACACCGGCCCCTCACTGCGGTGGAGATCGGCGCTCGCCTTGTGACGAAGGACGGCCCGCTGCAGGTGGACGTGGGCAGCGTTCCACGTCTCTTCCGAGCGCCTCATCCAATCATCCACCGCAGGGGCCTCGATCTGGCTCTGCTGCCAAGGTGCCAGAACCGGCTGGGAACCTAACACACATTGGAAGGGGGTTAGGTTGGTAGAGGAGTGGCGGAGAGAGTTCTGGGCCATCTCGGCCCAGGGAATGTACCGTGCCCACTCCTCCGGCCGGCCCTGGCAATACGACCTCAGAAACCTACCCACATCCTGGTTGACACGTTCTACCTGCCCGTTACTCTCCGGGTGGTACCCTGAGGTAAGGCTAACCGAGACCCCCAAACGCTCCATGAACGCTCTCCAAACACGGGAGGTAAACTGGGGGCCTCGATCAGACACTATATCCTCGGGTACCCCGTAATGCCGGAAGACGTGGGTAAATAGGGCTTCAGCAGTCTGTAGGGCAGTAGGAAGACCCGACATAGGGAGAAAACGACAGGCCTTAGAGAACCGGTCCACAACGACCAGGATGGTGGTATTCCCCTGAGAGAGGGGAAGGTCTGTCACAAAATCCACCGAGAGGTGGGACCATGGTCGTTGTGGAACGGGCAGGGGTTGTAACTTACCCCTGGGCAGATGTCGGGGCGCCTTACACTGGGCGCACACCGAGCAGGAGGAGACATAAACCCTCACACCCCTAGCCAAAGTGGGCCACCAGTATTTAGTGCTAAGGCAATGTCCGGCCAATACCCGGATGTCCAGAGGAGGGTGACGTGTGAGCCCAGTAAATGAGTCGATCCCGAATCTCGAGCGGAACGTACTTCCGACCCTCAGGACACTGTGGAGGGCTGGGGTCGGTACGCAACGCTCGCTCGATTTCGGCATCGACCTCCCACACCACCGGTGCCACAAGGCAAGACTCCGGTAGTATGGGAGTGGGCTCAACGGACCTCTCCTCCGTGTCATACCGCCGGGACAGCGCATCTGCCTTACCATTCTGGGACCCAGGGATGTACGTGATTTTAAATACAAACCTGGTGAGAAACATACTCCATCGAGCCTGGCGAGGGTTCAGTCTCCTCGCTGCCCGGATGTACTCCAGGTTCCGATGGTCAGTCAAAATGAGGAAAGGGTGTTGAGCCCCCTCAAGCCAATGCCTCCACACCTTAAGGGCTTGAACTACAGCTAACAGCTCCCTGTCCCCAACGTCATAGTTACGCTCCGCCGGGCTGAGCTTTTTTGAGTAAAAAGCACAGGGGCGGAGTTTAGGTGGCGTGCCGGACCGTTGAGAGAGAACGGCCCCTATACCAGCCTCAGACGCGTCTACCTCAACCTGAAAGGGTAATGCGGGATCCGGATGCGCCAGCACCGGAGCCGACGTAAACAGGTCCTTCAGTCTCCTAAAGGCCCTGTCCGCATCAGCTGACCACTGCAGGCGCACCGGACCCCCTTTCAGAAGGGACGTGATGGGAGCTGCCACCTGTCCAAAACCCCGGATAAACCTCCGGTAGTAATTCGCAAAGCCCAAAAACTGCTGCACCTCTTTGACAGTGGTTGGAGTTTGCCAATTACGCACAGCGGACACACGATCCACCTCCATTCTCACCCCTGACGCGGACAACCGATAACCCAAAAAGGAGACCGACTCCTGGAAAAACAGACATTTCTCTGCCTTGACATATAGGTCGTGCTCCAACAGCCTCCTCAATACACGACGCACCAGGGTTATATGCTCGGCTCGGGTAGACGAGTACACCAGAATGTCATCAATGTACACGACCACCCCTTGTCCCTGCATATCCCGGAAAATGTCATCTACGAAGGATTGGAAGACTGATGGAGCATTCATCAACCCATATGGCATGACGAGATATTCGAAATGACCTGACGTGGTACTAAACGCTGTCTTCCATTCGTCGCCCTCCCTAATGCGCACCAAGTTATACGCGCTCCTGAGATCCAATTTTGTGAAAAACCGCGCTCCATGCAATGACTCTGTCATGGTCGCAATCAGAGGGAGTGGATAACTGTATTTCACAGTAATCTGATTGAGACCACGGTAATCAATGCACGGGCGCAACCCTCCATCTCTCTTCTTCACAAAAAAGAAACTCGAGGAGGCGGGAGAAGTGGAGGGCCGAATGTATCCCTGTCTCAAAGATTCGGCTATGTAAGTCTCCATAGCTTTTCTCTCCTCTTGAGACAAAGGATACACGTGGCTCCGTGGGAGCGCTGCTCTTGCCTGGAGATCAATCGCACAATCCCCCTGTCTATGAGGAGGCAACTGCGTCGCCCTAGTTTTACTAAACACGAGAGCTAAATCCCCATATTCAGGCGGAATGAGCAGTGCGGGCACTTGGTTTGGACTTTCCACCGAAGTCGCCCCCACGGAAACACCCAGACATCGCCCCTCGCACTGAGCAGACCACCCATCGAGAGCCCTCTGTTGCCACGAAATAGCAGGGTTATGGGTGCTTAACCAGGGAATTCCCAGCACCACTGGGTACGCAGGAGAGTCGATCAGATACAGCTGTATAGTCTCTTCATGACCCCCCTGCGCACACATCCTAAGTGGTGCTGTGATCTCCCTAATCAACCCCGACCCCAACGGGCGGCTATCTAAGGCATGAACGGGAAAAGGTTTGTCAACAGGTAGGAGAGGGATCCCTAAATCTAAACAAAACTTCCGATCAACAAAATTCCCAGCTGCGCCTGAATCTACTAGCGCCTTATGCTGGGAATGAGGTGCAACCTGTGGAAAACACACAGGTATACAAAAGTGCGCAACAGAAAGCTCTGGGTAAGTGGGACGTCTACTCACCTGGGAGGCCCCCCCAGTGCGTGGCCTGTCGTCTTCTCCCCCGGAGAACCCTCCCCAGCACCTGGCCGCAGTGTGCCCTCCACGACCGCACTTGGTGCAGGAGACAGGCCCCCTCGGGCTCCTCCTCCTCCTTTCTCTAGCGCCGGCACCCCCGAGCTCCATAGGGCTCGGCTCGGAGGTGCCGGAGGGCGGAATGGACGGACCCCCCTCGGGACGTCCACGGGTGGCCAGCAGGGTGTCCAGACGGATGGACATATCGACCAACTGGTCGAAGGTGAGATGGGTATCCCTGCAGGCCAACTCACGTTGAACGTCCTCCCGTAGGCTACATCGAAAATGGTCGATGAGGGCCCGTTCATTCCACCCTGCGTCCGCCGCTAGAGTCCGGAACTCTAGAGCAAACGCCTGTGCGCTCCTCCTCCCCTGTCTCAGGTGGACTAGACGCTCCCCCGCGTAGGAGTAGGAGATGGTGTTGGCGTCCATCTTCCTCCACTCGGCGTTAGCCCACTCCAACGCCTTGCCCGTGAGACAGGAGATGAGGGCGGAAACGCTCTCGTGTCCCGAGGGCACCGGGTGTACAGTGGCCAGGTAGAGCTCCACCTGCAGGAGGAACCCCTGACACCCGGCAGCTGTTCCGTCATACGCCCTCGGGAGCGAGAGCCGAATCCCCCTGGGTTCCGGACCTGGGACTGGTGGACCGGCCGATGGGGTTGGCAGGGTAGGTGGAGGTGTGGGTATCCCGCTGGCCTCCCATCGGTGCAGGGTGTTGATGACGTCCTGTAGAGCGGTCCCCAGTTGTCGTATCTGGTCATCTTGGCCGCGAACATGCTCCTCGAGCGACTCAGGCGTAACTGCAGATCCTGCTGATTCCATTTTGGTGTGTGATTCTGTCAAGGGGTGCTGAAGGTTGGTGTGGTGCATGAATCAAGCGCAGGACGCAGAAGCTCAGTCCAAAAGACTTTAGTGCAATATTCACGTAGAAAATAAGCACAATAAGCCCGAAGGCGAAATAACGGCGCACACAGGCGTCAAACAAACGGCGCACTAACATGTGCGAAAACCTCTCCAAAACACTGGAGGGGAGTACGTAGCTCCAACACGAAACAGAAGAGCAATCACACACAACGAGAACTAAATAGGACACTAACGAGGACTAACAAGACACAGGTGTACAACATCAAGACAAAACCAAACGAACATGAAACATAGATCGGTGGCAGCTAGTACTCCGGGGACGACGACCGCCGAAGCCTGCCCGAACCAGGAGGAGGAGCAGCCTCGGCCGAAACCGTGACACAAAGGTGCTTCAACAAAGTACTGAGTAAAGGTTCTAAATACTTATGTAAATGTGATATTTCAGTTTTTTGTTTTAATAAATTAGCAAATAATTCTAAAAACCTGCTTTGCTTTGTCATTATGGGCCATTGTGTGTACGTTGATGAGGGGGGAAAAAACAATTTAGTCCATTTTAGAATAGGGCTGTAACGTAACAAAATGTGGAAAAAGTGTGTCTGTACTTTCCGAATGCACTATGGCTATATTGGTTAAATTGGCTTAGTGCCTTTATCTAATGATATTAGCCTATTAGATGTGGTCTCATCTTGGTGACATATCATTGTGACCGCAATACACTTGTTCACATGAATCTACACAGTATCACAAATATATTAGTGCTACAATGTACTACAACTGTGTAACATCTAAATTACACTTGCCCATCTTCTGAAAACGTATGAAACCCTACCTCTTCAAAGAGTATCTTAAACACCCTTCAGGGCAAGTAAAACTAATTGTCGGACAAGCAGATTATAGATTTAATTGGTCCGAATCATGCAATTAAGCTACTCCGATCAGAATTGGATCAAATTGTCCTCCGGATATAATTATTGTATGCCTGCATTGAATGGCACGAGCGGTCTTTCAATCATGCAGTCGCGAGATGCATTTTTGAGATCAAAGCAAGCCTAGCTATGTGTGCAGATTGTTGATATTCATTGCTAGTTAGTGAGTTATTTGCCCAGTTATAGCATGAATCGTGAATAATGTTGAGTGAGAAAGTTACAGATGCATAAATATCAAACCACCCCAAAAAATGCTAACCTCCCCAGTTATTGTAATGGTGAGAGGTTATCATGTCCTGGGGGTATGATATTTGTGCGTCTGTAACTTTCTCACTCATCATTATTCACGATTCATTCATGATAATCCATAATCATGGTAGCATCCACATTAATGTAGAAGTGTTGAGAAACATATTATATTCTTATTTACATTAAAAGTAACTCCAAAATGACACAATACATTATTTACCGTTCATTTCTATCGGGCACAAAGTTATCTGAAACAAAACCAAAACAAACAGCAAATGCATCCAACAAGTTTGTAGAGTCACAAGCTTGATGTAGTCATTGTGTGCTAGGAATATGGGACCAAATACTACACTTTTTACTACTTCAATACACATGTAAGTGCCTTGCTCAAGTCCACAACAGCAGGAGATATAATACTTGGGATCAGAGACCAGCAGCCTTCCATTGTCAGTACCAGTGATAATAATGCATTTTATTTTGTGAAGTAGTTTCTTGCATAATACAACACAATCTTCAGTCACTGTTTTGGCCCATTTTTTTGTGGGCGGGGGCGAGCGACTTGAGCTTTTGGACAGGTAGGAAAAAAATCAGTCCTACTTGTCCGATAGACAAGTGGCTAAAAAAGTTAATGTCAAGCACTTTATTGAGGAAAATGTACTTACTATTACTGAGATATGTGGTTGTCCCACCTAGCTATCTTAAAGGGAAGGTGGCACGATATATTTCCACAAATAAAAAAGGTATTTTTCACAATTTGAATTACATTTATCAAAAACTTATATACCAACAATACATTGCGGCTTTGGCGCAAGAGAAGAACTGGTGGTGGTGGCAGTGCACTGTTTACCAGCATACATGTTTGGTCAAAATGCGAGTAGCTAGATGGGAAGAAAGTCCTACCGCTTCAGGCAGACTGGGTCAGGGAGCTTCAGTCATATGCGTACCTCACTTTTATAATTACGGCCGCGACCAACAGTGGAAGAGTGGATTCAACATGAAGCTGAAGCTAAAAACCGGTTCTTTGGCCACAATCAATGTATGCTCCAAATCCACTGATACCACCAGTGTTACTTACAGCACCACGGCGGGTGGCTTCGGTGATGGATGTGAATCGGGTAAGCAAGTACTAAAGAGCCCAAAGAGTTGTCATGTTATGTCGCTAGTTGATTATAAAACACAAAGATAGCCAGCTATCTAAGTGCACCGGGCCATGCAAAATGAACTGGCCCACTCACACGGATCTAGCATGGTGTTTGGGGATGGAATAAGCTAGCCTAATATTGTACTAAAGGAGCCTAATGTTACTCCTTAGTCCAAGGACCTTACATGTTCTGTTGAAAGGGCGAATTGGCTCTGGAAGCCAAAACAGCCAAATACTGCATCTAAACTTGAATCAATTCTCAATTGCTGTACGGTTCTAGAAACAAAAATCCCTCTACTTTCACATCACATCAAAATCATTTCCCAAATGCAAAATACGCACTTACTGTACACTGTTGTAACCGTTTTTAACACAGTTGCAGCTGATATTATTTTTCAGTGACAACACGTTTGTGGCATCTGTCTTCCGTTTACACACAGGTGTTCGGAGACGCAGATAGCTAATTAGCACAGGTAGTCCACTCTGTCTTCTGTCTGTTTTCTGTAAACAAGCGCAGTAACATGGAAATATGGCCGTGTGGTGTCACGAATTCCGCCGAGACTGCTCCTCCTCCTTGTTCGGGCAGGCTTCGGCGTTCGTCGTCCCCGGAGTACTAGCTGCTACCGTTTGATGTTATCTATGTTTGTTTGGTCTTGTCTGATTAGTGCACCTGTTCCATATCTCGTATTGATTATGTCACCTATAAGTTTCCTTTGGTTTTGTTTGTAGTTGTGTGTTGTTGTACGCCTGTCCGTTGGTGTAGGTTATTTGTTTTCTTGTTGTTAGTGCTTTTCGCACTTTACGCACTGTTTTGCGTATTCGCTCGCCTCCTGTTTGTTGAGGCCCGTTGGATTTGTATTTTGCTCCTGTGACTATTAATGTCGGATCAACTAAGCTTCTGTGTCCTGCGCCTGACTCCAACACCGCATCCACATCAGCCCCTGACAGAACAACACACCATACAATGGAGTCAGCAGGAGCAGCGGCGGCGACTGAGTCGCTGGAGGATTGGGTCAGCTGCCAGGACGCCATGATCCAGCAACTCGGCTCCGCCATGCAGGAGGTAATGAACACCCTGCGCCGATGGGAAAGGGGAGGCGTGCCCACACCTCCTCCTACATTACCACCACCATCGGCCAGCCCCACCAGACCAGCTCCGGAATCCAGTGGGATTCGGCTCTCGCTCCCGAGGGAGTATGATGGCACCGCAGCCGGGTGTCAGGGGTTCCTCCTTCAGGTGGAACTCTACCTGGCCACCATACACCCGGCGCCCTCGGGATACGAGAGCGTTTCCGCCCTCATCTCCTGTCTCTCCGGCAAGGCGTTGGAGTGGGCCAACGCCGAATGGAGGGGAATAGACGCCGCCACCATCAGCTACGCGGAGTTCTCCCGCCGCTTCAGGGCAGTTTTCGATCACCCTCCTGAGGGTAAAGCGGCGGGGGAGCGTCTGTTCCACCTCCGACAGGGGAAGAGGAGCGCACAGGAGTTCGCCCTGGATTTCCGGACTCTAGCGGCGGATGCGGGGTGGAATGAGAGGGCCCTCATCGATCACTATCGGTGTAGCCTGCGTGAGGACGTTCGTCGAGAGCTGGCCTGCAGGGACACCAATCTGTCCTTCGACCAGCTAGTGGACATGTCCATCTGTCTGGATACCCTGCTGGCCACCCGCGGACGTCCCGAGATGGGGCCGTCCATTCCATCCCCCAGCACCTCCGAGCCGAGCCCAATGGAGCTTGGGGGTGCTGGCGCTAGAGAGAGTAGGAGAGAGAACCCGAGGGGGGCCGTCCCCTGCACCAGCTGTGGCCGTAGAGGACATACTGCGGCTAGGTGCTGGGGAGGGTCTCCAAGGAATCGAGACAACAGGTCGCGCACTGGGGAGTCATTTCAGGTGAGTAGGCGCCCGCACTCACCCAGAGCTCTCTGTTGTTCACTTGTGTATACCTGTGGTATTTCCTCAGGTTGCATCTCATTCCCAGCATAAGGCGCTAGTCGATTCAGGCGCAGCTGGGAATTTTATTGATCGGAAATTTTGTTCTAAGTTAGGGATTCCCCTCCTGCCCGTTGATGCACCCTTTCATGTCAATGCCCTAGATAGCCGCCCGTTGGGATCTGGGTTGATTAGGGAGGTCACAGCGCCACTAAAGATGAAGACGCAGGGGGGTCATGAGGAGATTATTCAGTTGTACCTCATTGACTCTCCTGCGTATCCTGTGGTGCTGGGGCTTCCTTGGTTAATCACCCATGACCCCACCATTTCGTGGCAACAGAGGGCTCTCAAGGAATGGTCTGGCCAGTGTTTAGGTGTTTCCGTTGGTCTGGCGATGTTTAGGTGTTTCCGTTGGGGCGACCACGGTGGAGAGTCCGAACCAAGTGCCCGCAATGCACATTCCCCCTGAGTATGAGGATTTGGCACTCGTGTTCAGCAAGACGAGGGCGACGCGATTGCCACCTCATAGACAGGGAGATTGTGCGATAAACCTCCAGACAGGTGCGGCACTTCCGCGGAGCCATGTGTATCCTCTGTCTCAAGAGGAGACGGCGGCTATGGAAACATACATAGCTGAGTCCCTGAGACAAGGATACATACGGCCCTCCACTTCCCCTGCGTCCTCGAGTTTCTTTTTTGTGAAGAAGAAGGATGGAGGTTTGCGCCCGTGTATTGATTATCGTAGTCTCAATCAGATCACTGCGAAATACAGTTACCCTCTACCTCTGATTGCGAGTATGACTGAATCATTACGCGGAGCGCGTTTCTTCACAAAACTGGATCTCAGGAGCGCTTATAACTTGGTGCGCATTAGGGAGGGAGATGAATGGAAGACGGCATTTAGTACCACCTCAGGTCATTATGAGTATCTTGTCATGCCATACGGGTTAATGAATGCTCCTTCAGTCTTCCAATCATTTGTGGACGAGATCTTCCGGGACCTGCATGGGCAGGGAGTGGTAGTGTACATTGACGACATCCTAGTGTACTCTGCTACACGAGCCGAGCATGTAGCCCTGGTGCGCCGAGTGTTGGGTAGGCTGTTGGAGCATGACTTGTATGTCAAGGCAGAGAAATGTCTCTTTTTCCAGGAGTCCATCTCCTTCTTGGGTCATCGGTTGTCCGCGTCAGGGGTGAAGATGGAGATTGACCGGGTGTCAGCCGTGCGTAACTGGCAAACCCCAACCACTGTTAAAGAGGTGCAGCAGTTTTTGGGTTTTGCCAATTACTACCGGAGGTTTATCCGGGGTTTTGGACAGGTAGCAGCTCCCATTACTTCCCTGCTGAAGGGGGGCCCGGTGCGTTTGCAGTGGTCGGCTGAAGCGGACAGGGCGTTTCGTAAACTGAAGGACCTGTTCACTTCGGCTCCGGTGCTGGCGCACCCGGAACCCACTTTAGCGTTCCAGGTAGAGGTGGACGCGTCAGAGGCCGGGATTGGGGCAGTACTGTCGCAACGCTCCGGCACGCCTCCTAAGCTCCGTCCCTGCGCTTTTTATTCTAAAATGCTCAGCCCGGCGGAGCGTAATTATGACGTAGGGGACAGGGAGCTGTTAGCCGTGGTTCAAGCCCTAAAGGTGTGGAGGCATTGGCTTGAGGGGGCTCAACACCCTTTTCTCATTCTGACTGATCATCGTAACCTGGAGTACATCCGGGCAGCGAGGAGATTGAACCCTCGTCAGGCTAGGTGGAACATGTTCCTGACCCGGTTCGTTTTTAAGATCACTTACATCCCAGGGTCCCAGAACGGTAAGGCAGACGCCCTGTCCCAGCGGTATGACGCAGAGGAGAGGTCCATTGAGCCCACTCCCATACTGCCGGAGTCTTGTCTGGTGGCACCGGTGGTATGGGAGGTCGATGCGGGAATTGAGCGGGCGTTACGCACCGACCCTACTCCCCCAGAGTGTCCAGTGGGTCGGACGTACGTGCCGCTCGAGGTCCGTGATCGTCTCATCTATTGGGCTCATACGTCACCCTCCTCTGGACATCCAGGTATTGGCCGGACAGTGCACTGCCTTAGTGTTAAGTACTGGTGGCCAACATTGGCTAGGGACGTGAGGGTTTATGTCTCCTCCTGCTCGGTGTGCGCTCAGGGTAAGGCGCCTAGACACCTGCCCAGGGGGAAGTTACAACCCCTGCCCGTTCCACAACGGCCGTGGTCTCACCTCTCGGTGGACTTTGTCACGGACCTTCCCCCCTCTCAGGGGAATAACACTATTCTGGTCGTTGTGGATCGGTTCTCTAAGGCCTGTCGTCTCATTCCAATGCCGGGTCTCCCTACTGCCCTACAGACCGCTGAGGCTTTGTTCACCCACGTCTTCCGGCACTACGGGGTTCCTGAGGATATAGTGTCTGATCGGGGTCCCCAATTCACCTCTAGAGTCTGGAGGGCGTTCATGGAACGCTTGGGGGTCTCGGTTAGCCTTACCACGGGTTACCACCCGGAGAGTAATGGGCAGGTGGAGAGAGTGAACCAGGATGTGGGTAGGTTTCTGAGATCCTATTGCCAGGGCCGGCCGGAGGAGTGGTCGGGGTATATCCCCTGGGCAGAGATGGCTCAGAACTCTCTCCGCCACTCCTCTACTAACCTGACCCCTTTTCAGTGTGTGTTAGGTTATCAGCCGGTTCTGGCACCATGGCATCAGAGCCAGATCGAGGCTCCTGCGGTGGATGAGTGGTTTCGGCGCTCGGAGGAGACGTGGAACGCTGCCCACGTACATCTGCAGCGGGCCATCCGCAGGCAGAAGGCGAGCGCCGATCTCCACCGCAGTGAGGGTCCAGTCTACGCCCCTGGAGATCGAGTCTGGCTTTCGACTCGAAACCTGCCCCTTCGCCTGCCCTGCCGGAAGCTTGGCCGGCGGTTTGTGGGGCCATTTAAAGTCCTGAGGAGATTGAATGAGGTGTGTTACAGGTTGCAACTGCCTAAAGACTATCACATTAACCCCTCATTCCATGTGTCTCTCCTCAGGCCGGTGGTAGCTGGTCCACTCCAGGAGAGTGAGATAAGAGAGACCCCTCCGCCCCCACTGGACATCGAGGGGGCTCCAGCGTACTCAGTCCGGTCCATCGTGGATTCGAGACGTCGGATGGGGGATCTACAATATCTCGTGGAGTGGGAGGGGTACGGTCCGGAGGAACGGTGCTGGGTGCCTAGGAGGGACATTTTAGATCCATCCCTCCTGACTGAGTTCCATCGTAGTCATCCTACGCGCCCTGCTCCACGTCCTCCTGGCCGTCCCCGAGGCCGGGGTTGGCGCACAGCTGGAGCCGCGCGTCAAGGGGGGGGTACTGTCACGAATTCCGCCGAGACTGCTCCTCCTCCTTGTTCGGGCAGGCTTCGGCGTTCGTCGTCCCCGGAGTACTAGCTGCTACCGTTTGATGTTATCTATGTTTGTTTGGTCTTGTCTGATTAGTGCACCTGTTCCATATCTCGTATTGATTATGTCACCTATAAGTTTCCTTTGGTTTTGTTTGTAGTTGTGTGTTGTTGTACGCCTGTCCGTTGGTGTAGGTTATTTGTTTTCTTGTTGTTAGTGCTTTTCGCACTTTACGCACTGTTTTGCGTATTCGCTCGCCTCCTGTTTGTTGAGGCCCGTTGGATTTGTATTTTGCTCCTGTGACTATTAAAGTCGGATCAACTAAGCTTCTGTGTCCTGCGCCTGACTCCAACACCGCATCCACATCAGCCCCTGACATGTGGGAACCCTAACCCTAACCATATAAAGGTGTGTATGAATTTAATGTGTGTTAATGTTCAGACCAAGCATCCCGGCTCTTAACAAAACTCCCCCCTACAGAAGACGCCTTCGTCCAATGACTCTTATGTATAATGTAATGGAACTAAGAGTCATGATCAAGGGCTAGGAATAAGCTAGCTAGCAAGCTAGCTACAACAACTCCATCAACAGAATACTGCATGTTTTTTGGAAATGAGTGGTTAAATACCGATCGGATTAATGTCATTGTTTATTTCAAGGTATGTGTTTATTTTTGCTGAACTGCCTGATCTTCATTGGCCAATATAACTTGAAGGATATCATGGTAGCCAATGTTTGTGTTAGCCATTTACCTGGATTTACTGCTACTAGTAGCACTCAGGTTAGCATGTGGCTAGCTATAGCTACCATTGGCCAACAACAGTGTTTTAGTCAGTTTGGTTATAGACGTTCAGTGTCTACTGTAATGTTAAAGGTTTATCTTGATTTTGTGTAACAGTAAACAAATGCTCCTAATAAGTGATGTGTTTCAAGGCTGTTAGTGGTTAGCTAGTAGGGATAATGTAAGCCAGCAGGGGTGTAAAAGGGGCTATGCTACAAGCCTGTGTGCTATATGTGGTAAAAATATATATATATTTGTTGAGACAGAATAAAGAAAACACAGGATATGCTCATATCATATGTTGGCTTTATTCAGAGTGCAAAAATATTTTTCAAAAACAATAGGAGGACTAGGTCTTATGTGGACAGTGGCTTCACTCCTGCTGTGTATTCCCTTGTGGACAGTGGCTTCACTCCTGCTGTGTATTCCCTTGTGTGTTCTTCTTTTGACATCATTTTCCGAACGCTTTCCCAACATGACTTCAGTCAAATTCGGATTTGAATATAAATTTCTCCCAAAATACAAATGTAAAGTGATATGTTGTATTGGGACTTTTAGTTGGAAGGATGAAACTAATCAAAATGTTTAACAGCAACCTAATCTTCCCTTTTAATATGAATGCACTAACTGTAAGTCTCTGGATAAGAGCGTAGGCAAAATAGCAAAAATGTCAATTTGACAATCTTTGGGTAGAGTGGACATGTGTAGAGTAGGACCAATGCCCAGTTAACCATTCCTCTGCTACAGTGTAACTACAGTCTATTTATTTATGTCTCAAACCATAGAGATTTATTATAGTACACTCATTAAATCAATTATAACAGTAGTGGTGCATGTGGTGAGTCAATGTTGATTATTTTTAGGTACATTATGTCTGATAATCATCAGTAGTGATGTCTGATGTTATCAGTCTTTGAACCATGTGAAGGTCTGTAGGTGTACAGGGGATTAATGGTTAATGGTGGCTGATGTCTTTGAATGGGCTTCTACTGCTTTGTCTGTCGTTGGCACCGTCACCGGTTGGCATGTGTCTGTCTAAGCACGTGTCCGCAGACTGCTGGCACAGAGTGGCAGATGACCGCATCCCAATGATCTTCTCTGTTACTCACACTCTCACTCTCTACCCCTCCTCTCTCACGTCCTCTCACCTCCCTCCCTCTTTTCTCTCCCCTCTCTCTCTCCTGCAGGCACGCTGGTGGGGGTGGGTGATGTCATCTCCCAGCAGGTGCTTGAGAGGCGGGGTCTAGCCAATCACAACGTGATACGGACGGCCAAGATGATGAGCATCGGATTCTTCTTCGTCGTGAGTCCTCTTCCTCGCTCTTCTTCTCTTTTACCTCACTGTCTCACCTCAAAGGACTGGTTAGTGTCAGTGTATCAGTCTTGACTTCACTTGTACTACACACATGCATATTGGGTTGTGCTCTCTCTCTCTCACACACACACAAGGGAGAAGAGGTTTGTTTGGGGTCATGTTAAATGGAGAGGATCATGTGCTGTCACAAACACTCCATTGGCCAGCTGTTAAAGGGGAACAGCTCTATGACTGTGCGTCAATAGCAGCCACAAGTAGGTATGAGTAGGTCTCTGAAGGAGTGAGAGAACAGCTGGGTAGCGTGGGCTTAAATCAAATCACATTTTATTTGTCACATTTCTTGAACAACAGGTGTATACTAACAGTGAAATGCTTACTTAAGGGCCCTTCCCAACAATGCAGAGAGAAAGAAAATAGAGAAATAATAGAAAAGTAATAACACGTAATAATAAATACACAATTTGTAATGATATCTTGGCTATACAGTGCATTTGGAAATATTCTGACCCCTTTACTTTTTCCGCATTTTGTTACGTTACAGCCTTATTCTAAAATTGATTAAATCATTTCCCCCCCCCCCCACTCATCAATCTACACGCAATACCCCATAATGACAAAGCAAAAACAGGTTTGTAGAATTTATAAAAAATAAAAAACGGTTATATATCACATTTACATTAGTATTCAGACCCTTTACTTAGTACTTTGTTGAAACACCTTTGGCAGCGATTACAGCCTCGAGTCTTCTTGGGTATGATGCTACAAGCTTGGCACACCTGTATTTGGGGAGTTTCTCCCATTCTTCTCTGCAGATCCTCTCAAGCTCTGTCAGGTTGGATGGGGAGCGTCGCTGCACAGCTATTTTCAGGTCTCTCCAGTAGCTGGGCCACTCAAGGACATTCAGAGACTTGTCCCGAAGCCACTCCTGCATTGTCTTGGCTGTGTGCTTAGGGTCGTTGTCCTGTTGGAAGGTGAACCTTCGCCCCAATCTGAGGTCCTGAGCACTCTGGAGCAGGTTTTCATCAAGGATCTCTCTGTACTTTGCTCCGTTCCTCTTTCCCTCGATCCTGACTAGTCTCCCAGTCCCTGCCGCTGAAAAACATCCCCACAGCATGATGCTGCCACCACCATGCTTCACCGTAGGGATGGTGCCAGGTTTCCTCCAGACGGGACGCTTGGCATTCAGGCCAAAGAGTTCAATCTTGGTTTCATCAGACCAGAGAATCTTGTTTCTCATGGTCTGAGAGTCTTTAGGTGCCTTTTGGCAAACTCCAAGCAGGCTGTCATGTGCCATTTACTGAGGAGTGGCTTCCGTCTGGCCACTCTACCATAAAGGCCTGATTGGTGGAGTGCTGCAGAGATGGTTGTCCTTCTGCAAGGTTCTCCTATCTCCACAGACAAATTCAGGAGCTCTGTCAGAGTGACCATCGGGTTCTTGGTCACCTCCCTGACCAAGGCCCTTCTCCCCGATTGCTCAGTTTGGCCGGGCGGCCAGCTCTAGGAAGAGTCTTGGTGGTTCCAAACTTCTTCCATTTAAGAATGATGGAGGCCACTGTGTTCTTGGGGACCTTCAATGCTGCAGACATTTTTTGGTACCCTTCCCCAGATCTGTGCCTCGACACAATCCTGTCTCGAAGCTCTACGGACAATTCCTTCGACCTCATGGCTTGGATTTTGCTCTGACATGCGCTGTCAACTGCGGGACCTTATAAAGACCGATGTGTGCCTTTCCAAATCCTGTCCAATCAATTGAATTTACCACAGGTGGACTCTGATCAAGTTGTTGAAACATCTCAAGGATGATCAATGGAAACAGGATGCACCTGAGCTCAATTTCGAGTCTCATAACAAAGTTTCTGAATACTGCACATAAGGGGTCTGGCTAGGTCACGTGACAAGATGGCGTATTGAACACACAGCGGTGCGAATCACCTCAAGATAAAAACATAATATTCAATATCAGTAAGTTAGACTAAATATTAGAACTTCATATACTCCTGGGTAATAACATTCAATCTGGATAATAATACAAAACAAATCATAAGGCTAGAGAAATGTATCGACAAATATTACAACAACAAGCAACACTCAAACATGACGGAGGATAAACGAGGAGAATCAATCTCCAAGAGAAAACGCGACTCCTCGACGGATACAGATGATTTATGCTTTTCACCACTGGGACTGGTAAATGTTGAAAGCGATCTGTTGAAGTTGATAAATGACAAACTGGGCATACTAGAGTTGGTCAGTAAGGATGTAAAGGAGTTGAAGGCGAGTCTTGAAATGAGTGACGAAAAAGCTGTGATAATGGAGAAAGATACAAAAAAGCTAAAAGGGACAGTCACTAAGATAGAAACGGACGTTAATGAACTTTAAAAGGAGAGCAACTTTCTGAGAGAAGCCTTACTAGACATACAGACTAGAACGATGAGAGAAAATCGAGTACTTACGGGTATCCAAGAAAGGAGAGTTTACCGGAAAAATTGTGAAGGACTTCTTTTACAGCGCTTCAAATCCCACTCGATGCTGTCGATAAAATCCAACTCGAACGTGTACACCGTTTCGGACAAAGAGGACAGAGATATGAGCATCCAATCGTTGCCAAATTTGCTTTCTTTAAGGATAAAGTAATGGTTAAAAGCCTAGGTAAAAGACTTGCTGGCACGAAAATAGGCATGAATGATCAGTTTCCGAGGGAGATTGCAGAAAGGCGCAAAGTTCTGTACCCAATCTTCAAGGAAAATAGATCAAAAGGGAAGCGTGTTGCTCTCGTAGGCGATAAACTGTATATTGACAACCAAATGTTCCGCGACACAAAGACTACTCCATGGCTATTCTGAAAGTTCTAATAGTGGAGTCGAATAATGGAACACCCAATACTAGCCATGGTAGGGATCGTAATAATAAAACACATTTATAGTATTTATAGTATTTTATAAAGGGATAAGACGGAATTACAAGAAAGGATAACAAGCGAAATAATACATCTTCAAATATAACTAATTAGAACACAAGTACTCAATCAACATAGTGGAGATAAAAACATAGCAAACAGAAGACATAGAAGGCACAGTATGTTGGTATGTGTGGATGTATTGTAATGGAAGGTGTGGTATGCGTTTTTGTGTTTGGAAAAGTGTGCCGTTAACTGAGTGAGAAAGGAAATGGTTGCATATCCCAGAACCAGTGTGTGTCTGTGAGCAGGGGTTGTGAGAGAGAGCTTTCAATTTTGTACAGATGAGGGATATACATTTTAAAATAAAGTATACAACTAATTACATTTTTATCGTCCTATCATCATGGAACGGTCCCCAACCCTATATCCTAGACACCCACCTGAGCGACCCATACACCACAGAGAAGTCCCCATCTGTTTTATGGCCCTGCTGTAAGTTGCCTATATGCAGCCGAAACAGAAAGATAAATGCGGTCAGAGACCTACTAGAGCAGCACCGCCCCCTCAAGATTCTGAGCCTGCCTGGCAGGGTTGGTCCTACAAAGCCAGAGACCCCTGATGGGAGAGCATAATATACAAGGAAATTCTCAAAGCTGCTAATGAGAACCTTGACGACCTTGTACCTAGCCGGTGGGGATTCCGGTGGGGTACCCCCACCCAGGTAGTGGCAGTGTTGGCAACACTGGCTGCAGTAACACATGGGGAGGGGATCACACTCGGACAATCAGAGAGGGGGAATATTATTGTGGCCCTGGTGGCACAAAATAATCAGTCTGACTGCACAGGGATGCTTGGGAAAATGGTTACAACGGGGGACCAGAGTGTTTGTGTTTCAGGGGAAGAGGGTGGCTCTGATTTCCATCACCTAGGACTTGACAAAGGTTAATCAAATCTCACATTTTTGTAAATTTTTGCTCAATCTTGCATGCTTTCTCAAACAGCTGTAACTGTATATGCATTCATAAATCAGGTCCTTTCTTGAGTTGGGCTCTGGGATGTAACAACCGTTGAGCATCTGAGCTTATGGTTGATTATGGAGGAAAGGGGTTGAGTGTGTAAGAGTACGTGCGTGTGTGTGTGTTTGTATCACACATCTGTTGCAAGGGGTTAAGGATGTTAGGGAAAATATAGGATGAACCACAATAATTGTTTGCTAAAATAATAATTGCTTGACAAAAATGTAACGTAATACAATGGCAATCCAGGTTATTGGTAACAATCCTTCCCATGAACTGACAACATTATTACGCATATTAATTGATAATGATGGAAATTAAGATATGCAAGATATTTGAATAGATATATTTATTTTTAATAGCTATATATATATATATATATATATATATATAAAGCAAATTGAGGTGAGAGCATTGGAAATGCTTTTGGCGGTTGACCTGCTTCTGTTTTGTGGGTGGCACTGTGTGCTGTTTTCGAAGGATGGGTCCTGGCCTCTTGGGGGGGCCTAGTGATCCGGGGGGACGGGGGTGGTATGCCGATCACTGGGATGACATCCCAACTTGGGATGGGGAGGGGCTTTAGCGGGGGGAATAGTGGAGAACAATTCGAGGGTTACTTAGTAGCAATGCAAATATCATGGTACAGCTATATGGACACTCAATCACTATGGTACTTTTTATTGGTAAATTTACAAACATATATTATGATAAATAGATTTGAAACTTGTATCTCATTATGGTAAATGGTGAAATAAGTATAGCCAGTTATAATTGTAATGGCTTAGCAGATAATAACAAAAGAAGAACAGTATTTACATGGCTCAAAGAGAAGGAATATAATATCTATTGTTTACAGGAAACTCATTCAACAATTCTACATGAAGTTGTGTGGAAAAAGGACTGGGGGGGCAAAATATACTTCTCCCATGGGCAAAGAAACTCAGAAGGGGTTATGATATTAATTAACAGTAAACAGATATGACTGTCACGAATTCAGCCGAGGCTGCCCCTCCTCCTTGCTCGGGCAGGCTTCGGCGTTCGTCGTCACCGGAGTACTAGCTGCCACCGATCAATGTTTTCTGTGTTACACTTGTCTGTATTGATCACACCTGTTACCCATTATGTTAATTTGTTTCCCTATTTTACCCTCTGGTTCCCTCATGGTGTTGTGCGTGATTGTTCGTTGTTTTGCTGTCTTTTGGTGAGCCGGTATTTGCTCTTCCCTGCGTGGAGGATTTGCTCTGCTAATTTTGTTCCAGTAAAGAACTTTGTTTATACTGTTCTGTGTCCTGCGCTTGATTCCATCCTACCGCTACACCGACGCATGACAGAATCATGCACCATTGTAATGGAGTCAGCAGGCACGTCCATTCCTTCAAGCTCAGTGGAGGAACGCATCCAGCAGCACTCGACCGTGCTACAAAGGATCGAGTCCTGAACACTATGGAGCGATGGGAGAGAGGAGGTTTCCCAACATCTCCTCTTCCTCCAATTCCCCCCACGTCGCTGTCCACCCATTTTAACACTGGTTCCAGTGGGATTCGGCTCTCGCTCCCGAGGGCATATGATGGAACAGCTGCCGGGTGTCAGGGGTTTCTGCTCCAGGTGGAGCTCTACCTGGCAACCATCCACCTGGCTCCCTCGGGATACGAGAGCGTGTCCGCCCTCATCTCCTGTCTGTCGGGGAAAGCACACGAGTGGGCCAACACGGAGTGGGGAGGTATAGATGCGGAGTCTGTGCGCTATGAGGACTTTACCCACCGTTTCCGGGCTATATTCGATCATCCACCGGAGGGGAGAGCGGCGGGAGAGCGGTTGTTCCACCTCAGACAGGGGAAGAGGAGCGCACAGGACTTCGCATTGGACTTCAGAACCTTGTCTGCCAGCGCGGGATGGAATGAGAGGGCCCTGATAGACCACTACCGATGCAGCCGACGGGGGGACGTTCGTCGGGAGCTGGCCTGCAGGGACACCACTCTTAAACTGGACCAGCTGATAGACTTATCTATCCGGCTGGATAACCTGTTAGCCACCCGCGGACGGCCGGATCAGGGTCCGTCCAGTCCATCCCCCAGCACTTCCGAACCTACACCCATGGAGCTTGGAGGTGCTGATGTAAGGGGGACCGGTAAGGGGACTGTTTCCTGCACCAACTGTGGCCGCAGAGGACACACTGCTGGAAAGGGTCCTCAGGGAGTCGAGGCAGCAGGAAGGGCACTGGTGGACCATCCCAGGTGAGTAAGCACCCAACTCACCCAGAGCTCCCTGTTGCTCACGTGTGTGTAAGATTACCTGAGTTTTCCCCACATTCCCAGCATAAGGCGCTCGTAGATTCCGGCGCAGTTGGGAATTATATAGACCGTCTGTTTGCACGTAGATTAGGGATCCCTATTGTGCCTGTTGATGTGCCCTTCCCCATACATGCCTTAGATAGTCGCCCTTTAGGGTCGGCCTGATTAGGGAGGTTACAGCTCCACTCCGGATGGAAACGCAGGAGGGTCATGAGGAGAGAATCAGTCTCTTCCTGATCGATTCTCCTGTGTTTCCCGTGGTGCTGGGGCTTCCCTGGTTAGCCACTGATGACCCCAATATTTCGTGGCAACAGAGGGCTCTCAAGGGATGGTCACGTCAGTGCTCGGGGAGGTGTGTAGGTGTTGTCTTAGGTGCAACTACGGTGGAGAGTCCAAACCAGGTCTCCACGATGCACATACCCCCCGAATATACTGATTTGGCTCTCGCCTCTGTAAAAGGAAGGCGACTCAATTACCACCCCATCGACAGGGGGATTGTGCGATAAATCTCTGGGAGGGCGCTGCACTTCCTCAAAGTCACATGTATCCTCTGTCACAGGAGGAGACGGCGGCTATGGAAACATATGTCTCCGAATCTCTGGGACAGGGATACATTCGGCACTCCACTTCCCCTGCCTCCTCAAGTTTATTTTTTGTGAAGGATGGAATTTTGCCAAATTTCACCAAATTGGATCTCAGGAGCGCGTACAATCTGGTGCGTATCCGGGAAGGGGATGAGTGGAAGACGGCATTTAGTACCACCTCTGGGCACTATGAGTACCTCGTCATGCCGTACGGGTTGATGAATGCTCCCTCAGTCTTCCAATCCTTTGTCGATTAGATTTTCAGGGACCTGCACGGACAGGGTGTAGTGGTGTATATACAGTGAGGGAAAAAAGTATTTGATCCCCTGCTGATTTTGTACGTTTGCCCACTGACAAAGACGTGATCAGTCTATAATATTAATGGTAGGTTTATTTGAACAGTGAGAGACAGAATAACAACAACAAAATCCAGAAAAACGCATGTGAAAAATGTTATAAATTGATTTGCATTTTAATGAGGGAAATAAGTATTTGACCCCTCTGCAAAACATGACTTAGTACTTGGTGGCAAAACCCTTGTTGGCAATCACAGAGGTCAGACGTTTCTTGTAGTTGGCCAGCAGGTTTGCACACATCTCAGGAGGGATTTTGTTCCACTCCTCTTTGCAGATCTTCTCCAAGTCATTAAGGTTTCGAGGCTGACGATTGGCAACTCAAACCTTCAGCTCCCTCCACAGATTTTCTATGGGATTAAGGTCTGGAGACTGGCTAGGCCACTCCAGGACCTTAATGTGCTTCTTCTTGAGCCACTCCTTTGTTGCCTTGGCCGTGTGTTTTGGGTCATTGTCATGCTGGAATACCCATCCACAACCCATTTTCAATGCCCTGGCTGAGGGAAGGAGGTTCTCACCCAAGATTTGACGGTACATGGCCCCGTCCACCATCCCTTTGATGCGGTGAAGTTGTCCTGTCCCCTTAGCAGAAAAACACCCCCAAAGCATAATGTTTCCACCTCCATGTTTGACGGTGGGGATGGTGTTCTTGGGGTCATAGGCAGCATTCCTCCTCCTCCAAACACGGTGAGTTGAGTTGATGCCAAAGAGCTCGATTTTGGTCTCATCTAACCACAACACTTTCACCCAGTTCTCCTCTGAATCATTCAGATGTTCATTGGCAAACTTCAGATGGCCCTGTATATGTGCTTTCTTGAGCAGGGGGACCTTGCGGGCGCTGCAGGATTTCAGTCCTTCACGGCGTAGTGTGTTACCAATTGTTTTCTTGGTGACTATGGTCCCAGCTGCCTTGAGATCATTGACAAGATCCTCCCGTGTAGTTCTGGGCTGATTCCTCACCGTTCTCATGATCATTGCAACTCCACGAGGTGAGCTCGTGCATGGAGCCCCAGGCCGAGGGAGATTGACAGTTCTTTTGAGTTTCTTACATTTGCGAATAATCGCACCAACTGTTGTCACCTTCTCACCAAGCTGCTTGGCGATGGTCTTGTAGCCCATTCCAGCCTTGTGTAGGTCTACAATCTTGTCCCTGACATCCTTGGAGAGCTCTTTGGTCTTGGCCATGGTGGAGAGTTTGGAATCTGATTGATTGATTGCTTCTGTCTTTTATACAGGTAACAAACTGAGATTAAGAGCACTCCCTTTAAGTGTGTGCTCCTAATCTCAGCTCATTACCTGTATAAAAGACACCTGGGAGCCAGAAATCTTTCTGATTGAGAGGGGGTCAAATACTTATTTCCCTCATTAAAATGCAAATCAATTTATAACATTTTTGACATGCGTTTTCTGGATTTTTTTGTTGTTATTCTGTCTCTCACTGTTCAAATAAACCTACCATTAAAATTATAGACTGATCATTTCTTTGTCAGTGGGCAAACGTACAAAATCAGCAGGGGATCAAATACTTTTTTTCCCTCACTGTAGATGATATTCTCATATACTCCGCTACACGAGCCGAGCATGTGTCCCTGGTGCGCAAGGTGCTTGGTCGACTGTTGGAGCATGACCTGTACGTCAAGGCTGAGAAATGTCTGTTCTTCCAACAGTCCGTCTCCTTCTTAGGACACTGCCTGTCCGAGTCAGGGGTGGAGATGGAGAATGACCGCATTGCAGCCGTGCGTAATTGGCCGACTCCAACCACGGTTAAGGAGGTGCAGCGATTCTTAGGGTTTTCCAACTACTACCGGAGGTTTATCCGGGGCTTCGGTCAGGTAGCAGCTCCCATTACCTCCTTGCTGAAGGGGGGACCGGTGCGCCTGCGGTGGTCAGTGGAGGCGGACAGGGCATTTGGTCACCTGAAGGCACTGTTCACTTCGGCTCCTGTGCTGGCTCATCCGGTTCCCTCCTTGGCATTCATAGTCGAGGTGGACGCGTCTGAGGCTGGGATAGGAGCCGTACTGTCTCAGCGCTCAGGTACGCCCACAAAGCTCCACGCCTGTGCTTTCTTCTCAAAGAAGCTCAGCCCGGCGGAGCAAAACTATGATGTGGGGGACCGGGAGCTGTTAGCTGTTGTGAAGGCTCTAAAGGCGTTGAGACATTGGCTTGAGGGGGACAAACACCCTTTTCTCATTTTGACTGACCACCGCAATTTGGAGTACATACGGGCGGCGAGGAGACTGAACCCTCGCCAGGCAAGATGGGCCATGTTTTTCACGCGTTTTCATTTCACCCTTTCCTACAGACCAGGTTCCCAGAATGCTAAGGCAGACGCTCAGTCCCGGCTGTATGACACAGAGGAGCGGTCCAGGGAGCCCACTCCCATACTTCCAGCTTCTTGTCTGGTGGCACCGGTGGTATGGGAGGTTGACGCGGACATCAAGTGGGCGTTACACACGGAGCCCGCTCCCCCCCAGTGTCCAGTGGGTCGTGTGTACGTTCCGTCTGATGTTCGTGATCGATTGATCTATTGGGCTCACACGTCACCCTCTTCTGGTCATCCTGGCATCGGTCGGACAGTAAGCTGTCTTAGTGGGAAATACTGGTGGCCTACCTTAGCTCAGGAAGTGAGGGTTTATGTTTCCTCCTGTTCGGTGTGCGCCCAGTGCAAGGCACCTAGACACCTGCCCAGAGGGAAATTACAACCTCTCACCGTTCCACAACGCCCGTGGTCACACCTATCGGTGGACTTTGTTACGGACCTCCCCCCGTCACAAGGGAATACCACGATCGTAGTCGTTGTGGATCGGTTTTCTAAGTCCTGTCGTCTCATTCCTTTGCCCGGTCTCCCTACAGCCCTACAAACTACGGAGGCCCTGTTTACACACGTCTTCCGGCACTACGGGGTACCTGAGGATATAGTGTCTGATCGGGGTCCGCAGTTCACATCAAGGGTCTGGAAAGCGTTCATGGGCCATCTGTAGGTCTCGATCAGCCTGACCTCAGGGTTTCACCCCGAGAGTAATGGGCAGGTGGAGAGAGTAAACCAGGATGTGGGTAGGTTTCTGAGGTCATATTGCCAGGACCGGCCCGGGGATTGGTCAGTTTACATCCCCTGGGCAGAAATTGCACAAAATTCCCTCCTCCACTGACCTGTCTCACTTTCAGTGTGTACTAGGTTATCAGCCGGTCCTGGCACCATGGCATCAGCGCCAGATCGAGGCACCTGCGGTGGATGAATGGTTTCGGTGCCCGGAGGAGACCTGGAACGCTGCCCATGTACGCCTGCAAAGGGCTATCAGGCATCAGAAGGCGAGTGCCGACCGCCACCACAGTGAGGCTCCGGTGTATGCACCGGGGGACCGGGTCTGGCTCTCGACCCGAAACCTGCCCCTTCGCCTGCCCTGCTGGAAGCTGGGTCGGCGGCTTGTGGGGCCCTTTAAAGTCCTGAGGAGCTTGAACGAGGTTTGTTATAGGTTACAGCTCCCCCCTGATTACCGTATTAACCCCTCGTTCCATGTGTCTCTCCTCAGGCCGGTGGTAGCTGGTCCGCTCCAGGAGTCTGAGGTGCGGGAAGTTCCTCCGCCCCCATTGGACATCGAGGGGGCACCGGCGTACTCGGTCCGTTCCATTCTGGATTCAAGGCGTCGGGTGGGGGGCCTGCAGTATCTTGTGGAGTGGGAGGGGTACGGTCCGGAGGAACGGAGCTGGGTTCCCAGGAGGGACATTCTCGATCCTCCCTGTTGAGGGAGTTCCATCGTCGTCATCCGACTCGCCCTGCTCCGCGTCCTCCTGGCCGTCCCCGAGGCCGGTGTCGGCGCACAGCTGGAGCCGCGCGTCAAGGGGAGGGGTACTGTCACGAATTCTGCCGAGGCTGCCCCTCCTCCTTGATCGGGCATGCTTCGGCGTTTGTCATCACCGGAGTACTAGCTGCCACCGATCGATGTTTTCTGTGTTAAACTTGTCTTGTCTGTATTGATCACACCTGTTACCCATTATGTTAATTTGTTTCTCTATTTTACCCTCTGGTTCCCTCATGGTGTTGTGCGTGATTGTTCGTTGTTTTGCTGTATTTTGTTGAGCCAGTTTGTGCTCTTCCTTGCGTGGAGGATTTGCTCTGCTAATTTTGTTCCAGTAAAGAACTTTGTTTATACAGTTCTGTGTCCTGCGCCTGATTCCATCCTACCGCTACACCCAGACGCATGACAATGGCTCATTAACCTTTATGGACCAAATAATGAAAAACTATCACCCTCCTGCTCTTAAGGAAATCATGAATGTCATGGATACATTAGAACTAGTGGATATATGGAGGCTTAAATATCCTGACCTAGTGATATATACAGTGGGGGGAAAAAGTATTTAGTCAGCCACCAATTGTGCAAGTTCTCCCACTTAAAAAGATGAGAGAGGCCTGTAATTTTCATCATAGGTACACGTCAACTATGACAGACAAATTGAGAAAAAAAAATCCAGAAAATCACATTGTAGGATTTTTTATGAATTTATTTGCAAATTATGGTGGAAAATAAGTATTTGGTCACCTACAAACAAGCAAGATATCTGGCTCTCACAGACCTGTAACTTCTTCTTTAAGAGGCTCCTCTGTCCTCCACTCGTTACCTGTATTAATGGCACCTGTTTGAACTTGTTATCAGTATAAAAGACACCTGTCCACAACCTCAAACAGTCACACTCCAAACTCCACTATGGCCAAGACCAAAGAGCTGTCAAAGGACACCATAAACAAAATTGTAGACCTGCACCAGGCTGGGAAGACTGAATCTGCAATAGGTAAGCAGCTTGGTTTGAAGAAATCAACTGTGGGAGCAATTATTAGGAAATGGAAGACATACAAGACCACTGATAATCTCCCTCAATCTGGGGCTCCACGCAAGATCTCACCCCGTGGGGTCAAAATGATCACAAGAACGGTGAGCAAAAATCCCAGAACCACACGGGGGGACCTAGTGAATGACCTGCAGAGAGCTGGGACCAAAGTAACAAAGCCTACCATCAGTAACACACTACGCCGCCAGGGACTCAAATCCTGCAGTGCCAGACGTGTCCCCCTGCTTAAGCCAGTACATGTCCAGGCCCGTCTGAAGTTTGCTAGAGTGCATTTGGATGATCCAGAAGAGGATTGGGAGAATGTCATATGGTCAGATGAAACCAAAATATAACTTTTTGGTAAAAACTCAACTCGTCGTGTTTGGAGGACAAAGAATGCTGAGTTGCATCCAAAGAACACCATACCTACTGTGAAGCATGGGGGTGGAAACATCATGCTTTGGGGCTGTTTCTCTGCAAAGGGACCAGGATGACTGATCTGTGTAAAGGAAAGAATGAATGGGGCCATGTATCGTGAGATTTTGAGTGAAAACCTCCTTCCATCAGCAAGGGCATTGAAGATGAAACGTGGCTGGGTCTTTCAGCATGACAATGATCCCAAACACACCGCCCGGGCAACGAAGGAGTGGCTTCGTAAGAAGCATTTCAAGGTCCTGGAGTGGCCTAGCCAGTCTCCAGATCTCAACCCCATAGAAAATCTTTGGAGGGAGTTGAAAGTCTGTGTTGCCCAGCGACAGCCCCAAAACATCACTGCTCTAGAGGAGATCTGCATGGAGGAATGGGCCAAAATACCAGCAACAGTGTGTGAAAACCTTGTGAAGACTTACAGAAAACGTTTGACCTGTGTCATTGCCAACAAAGGGTATTTAACAAAGTATTGAGAAACTTTTGTTATTGACCAAATACTTATTTTCCACCATAATTTGCAAATAAATTCATTAAAAATCCTACAATGTGATTTTCTGGATTTTTTTCCCTCATTTTCTCTGTCATAGTTGACGTGTACCTATGATGAAAATTACAGGCCTCTCTCATCTTTTTAAGTGGGAGAACTTGCACAATTGGTGGCTGACTAAATACATTTTTCCCCCACTGTATGTATATATATATATATATATATATATATATATATATATATATATATATATATATATATATATATTTGCGAGAAAAAAAACATATGGAGGATTGGAAGTGATGCAGAAAATTACATTGATGGAAGTTACAATCAATCTGCAATATTAAAGCTGATCTGCCCCCTACATTTTTTTTTTTTTATAACAATCACAAAACTGGCAGCTTCATTAAATAGTACCCGCAAAACACCAGTCTCAACGTCAACAGTGAAGAGGCGACTCCGGGATGCTGACCTTCTAGGCAGAGTTGCAAAGAAAAAGCCATATCTCAGACTGCCCATCTTAATCTTTTCTTTTTATTGGCCAGTCTGAGATATGGCTTTTTCTTTGCAACTCTGCCTAGAAGGTCGCCTCTTCACTGTTGACGTTGAGACTGGTGTTTTGCGGGTACTATTTAATGAAGCTGCCAGTTGAGAACCAACTATTTTGTGATTGTTATAAAAAATGTAGGGGGTAGATCAGCTTTAATATTGCAGATTGATTGTAACTTCCATCAATGTAATTTTCTGCATCACTTCCAATCCCCCATATGTTTCTCAAACTAGACACTTTAATGTATTTGTCCTCTTGCTCAGTTGTGCACCGGGGCCTCCCACTCCTCTTTCTATTCTGGTTAGAGCCAGTTTGCGCTGTTCTGTGAAGGGAGTAGTACACAGCGTTGTACGAGATCTTCAGTTTCTTGGCAATTTCTCACATGGAATAGCCTTTTCTCAGAACAAGAATAGACTGACTAGTTTCGGAAGAAAGTTCTTTGTTTCTGGCCATTTTGAGCCTGTAATCGAACCCACAATTTCTGATGGTCCAGATACTCAACTAGTCTCAAGAAGGCCAGTTTTATTGCTTCTTTAATCAGCACAACCGTTTTCAGCTGTGCTAACATAATTGCAAAAGGATTTTCTAATGATCAATTAGCCTTTTAAAATGATAAACTTGGATTAGCAAACACAATGTGCCATTGGAACACAGGACTGATGGTTGCTGATAATGGGCCTCTGTACGCCTATGTAGATATTCCATAAAAAATCAGCAGTTTCTAGCTAAAATAGCCATTTACAACATTAACAATGTCTACACTGTATTTCTGATCCATTTGATGTTATTTTAATGGACAAAAAAATTTGCTTTTCTTTTGAAAACAAGGACATTTCTAAGTGACCCCAAACTTTTGAACGGTAGTGTATATAAGGTATTTCTGTTTTTTATTTTTTCTAAATTTGCAAACATTTCTAAAAACCTTTTTTCGCTTTGTCATTAAGGGGTATTGCGTATAGATTGATGAGGAAAATGTTTTATTTAATACATTTTAGAATAAGGCTGTAATGTAACAAAATGTGGAAAAAGTAAAGGGGTCTGAATACTTTCCGAATGCACTGTATATACGGGGTACCAGTACCGAGTCGATGTGCAGGGGTACGATCGTAATTGAGGTAGATATGTACATATAACTAGAAATAAAGACTAGACAACAGGATATATAATAAACAGTAGCAGCAGCGTATATGATGAGTCAAAATAAAAGTTTGTGCAAAAACGGTAAATGCAGATAGTCCGGGTGGCAATTTGGTTAACTATTCAACTATTTAGTAGTCTTATGGCTTAGGGGTAGAAGCTGTTCAGGGTCCTGTTGGTTCCAGACTTGGTGCATCGGTACCGCTTGCCGATGCACCAAGTCTGTGACTTGGGTGACTGGAGTCTTTGACCATTTTTAGGGCCTTCCTCTGACACCACCTGGTATAGAGGTCCTGGATGGCAGGGAGCTCGGCCGAATTGATGTACTGGGCTGTACGCAGTACTCTCTGAAGCACCATGTGGTCAGATGCCAAGCAGTTGCCATACAAAGCAGTGATGCAGCTAGTCAAGATGCTCTCAATGATTCAGCTGTATAACTTTTTGAGGATCTGAGGGCCCATGCCAAATCTTTTCAGCCTCTTGAGGGGGAAGAGTTGTTGTCTTGCCGTCTTGTGTGTGTGATCAGGCCTCCCACCGTTGTGTTGTCAGCAAACTTAATGATGGTGTTGGAGTCATGCGTAGCCGCGCAGTCGTGGGTGAACAGGGAGTACAGGAGGGCACTAAGCACACACACCTGAGGGGCCCTCGTGTTGAGGGTCAGCGTGGCGGATGTGTTGTTGCCTACCCTTACGACCTGGGGGCGGCCCGTCAGGAAGTCCAGGCTCCAGTTGCAGAGGAAGGTGATCAGTCCCAGGGACCTTAGCTTAGTGATGAGCTGAGCTCTAGTCAATGAACAGCATTCTCACATAGGTGTTCCTTTTGTCCAAGTGGGAGAAGATCTGTGGATCTGTTGGGGCGGTATGCGAATTGGAGTGGGTCCAGGGTGTTTGGGATGATACTGTTGATGTGAGCCATGACCAGCCTTTCAAAGCATTTCATGGCTACAGATGTGAGTGCAACGGGGCGATAGTCATTTAAACAGGTTACCTTGGCGTTCTTGGGACTATGGTGGCACAGGGACTATGGTGGTCTGCTTGAAATGTAAGTATTACAGACTGGGTCAGGGAGAGGTTGAAAATGTCAGTGAAGACACTTCCCTGCGGCCTTGTTAACCTGTTTGTTAACCTGAATGTTAACCTGTTTAAAGGTATTACTCACATCGGCTACGGAGATCGTGATCACACAGTCGTACGGAACAGCTGGTGCTCTCATGCATGGTTCAGTGTTGCTTGCCTCGAAGTGAGCATAGAAGGCAATACGCTCGTCTGGTTAGCCCGCGTCCCTGCGACGCTCCCTGCTATGTTTCCCTTTGTAATCTGTGATAGTTTGCAAGCCCTGCCATATCCGACGAGCGTCAGAGCCGGCGTAGTAGGATTCAATCTTAGTCCTGTATTGACGCTTTGCCTGTTTGATGGCTCGTCGGAGGTCGTAGCAGGATTTCTTATAAGCATCCAGATTTGTGTCCCGCTCCTTGAAAGCGGCAGCTCTAGCCTTTAGCTCAGTGCAGGCGTTGCCTGTAATCCATGGCTTATGGTTGGGATATGTAAGTAGTGGGGACGACGTCGTCGATGCACTTATTAATGAAGCCAGTGACTGAATGGTAAACTCCTTCAACTCCTTGGCTGGACTCCACCCAAGGCTAGGCCACAGCATCAAGGCTCCTAGACACGCCATACACAGATGTTCCCTCTCACACACTCGGTGACATGACTGACATGACAGAGAGCTGAGAAACTCTGTTAATGTGCCTCACCACAGTGTGTGTGTGTGTGTGTGTGTGTGTGTGTGTGCATGTGTGCCTTTTTTCAATTAATGATTTGGAACGTCAGTTTACTTCCTGAATTGACTGACTTCTTCAATTCGAATTGACCCCAACCCTGTTGTTGTCTAACATATTTGTTTCCAGAATGTTACGAAAGCATAGTAATTTTTGATTGATTGATTCCTGCTGTTAAGCCATCAGTCTTTTCATGATGAATCTGTGTGAAATATCCTGATTGTTATTTTTTTCAACCCCAGGGCCCTGTAATAGGTAGCTGGTACAAGGTTCTGGACAAGCTGGTCACTGGGGGGACCAAAAGTGCTGCCATGAAGAAAATGCTTTTCGATCAGGTGAGAGGGGCATCTGAGTGGCTGCAATTTAGTAAAAAAACGAATTCAGATCTACCAGCCAGTTGACATGAATAGATAATTTAACATGGTTTATATTGCTTTAGGTAAGTTCTCTGTCCTCTAATGGGCTGTTTTTTATCCCTTGCATGACTCCTCTACTCACAAACAAACGTCAACAAACATTCCAAATATGAATGGACCCCAGGTTAAGGCGCCATCAAAAATGCCTGTCACTGTGGTGCAGGCCAGAGCTGAGTGAATAGGTGTAACACGCATCAGAGGAATCTATTTCTGCCTGTTCCCCTAAAGGTTGAAGCCCCCTTCAGCGTGTGTCAACTAATCCCTGCATTGACAGGTGGGGGAACAAACGCCCTGCTTGCATAATACACAGCTAACATGATTTGGGATCTGTGAATGCACAGGATTGGAGAGGACACTGAGAGGCGAGTGCCGCACCACGCAGCCCTCTCCTGGAGGAGGGATTAGTGTACACTCTGAAGGATGCACACTCTCCACGTGCTCCTTTCACTGTACAGCTATTTTCACACACACAACATCGATTCCAGGGCAAATTTGAAATCATAAAGACCCACTTTTTCCTCTTCGCCCCCCCCCCAAATAAGATGTCCTGTCACTATACACTCAGTGGCCAGTTTGTTAGGTACACCCATCTAGTACCGGGACGGACCCCCTTTGCCTCCAGAACATCCTGAATTCTTTGGGGAATGGATTCTATAAGGTGTGGCGTTTAAACGTTGCTCAATTGGTATCAAGGGGCCTAACGTGTGCCAAGAAAACATTCCTCACACCATTACACCACCGCCACCAGCCTGTACCGTTGACACCAAGCAGGATGGGGCCATGGACTCATGCCACTTACGCCAAATCCTGACTCTGCCATCAGCATGACGCAACAGGAACCGGGATTCGTCGGACCAGGTGATGTTTTTCCACTCCTCAATTGTCCAGTGTTAGGAGTGGAACCCGGTGTGGACATCTGCTGCAATAGCCCATCCGTAACAAGGACTGACGAGTTGTCCATTCCGAGATGCCGTTCTGAACACCACTGCGGTACTGCGACATTATTTGCCTGTTTGTGGACCGCCTGTTAGCTTGCACGATTCCTGCCATTCTCCTTTGACCTCTCTCATCAATGACCTGTGGATTTAATGTTGGTGGTCCTTGTCTAGATAAAGTTAATTATTTGTCGTAAGTCAGGCAATGAAATTGTCGTAAGCTTTACAAGGGGAGTCCTGACCACAGTGATGCATCTCCCTTTATCATGGTCACTGATCGGGAAAGCTGGATGGTGTTTAGAAACAGGGTCTTCCCTGACTTAGATGATTTACTCAGTGATCTGAAAGAAAGGTTTGAATAGTACAGTTGGTAAGGGCAGCCCCTGTCTGTTTTAAAGCTAATTATAAACTGGGTGGTCCGAGCCCTGAATGCTGATTGGCTGACAGCCGTGCTATATTAGACCGTATACCACGGGTATGCCAAAACATTTATTTTTACTGCTCTAATTACGTTATAATAGCAATAAGGCACCTCGGGGGTTTGTGATATATGGCCAATATACCACGGCTAAGGGCTGTATCCAGGTACTCCGCATTGCGTCGTCCCTATGAACAGCCCTTAGCTGTGGTATATTGGCCATATAGCATGGTATAATGGCCATATACCACACCTCCTCGGGCCTTATTGCTGAATTAAATCATGCCCAAAGTCTAAGTTCCTTTCCCTGTCAATCAAATATGTCTGAATTGTCAACATCTATCTTATCCTCCTCTTTTCCTCTGAACATTTTTGTCAGTCTTCGTAGTTGGTTAGTGTGATGAAACTTTCATAGAGGCTTTTTATGGCTGCCCACATTGGTCTGTAAACGACAGAGGCAGGACCTTAATGTCATTAACTAACAGGGTTTTACAAGTACTTCAAAGAAATGAAAAGGAATTTCTCCCTCTCTTAATTATAGAACAGCTCAAAGTGGGGTCCTCGAGTTTGCTAACAACATAGTTGCGCACCACATACACTACATGACCAAAAGTATGTGGACACCTGCTCGTTGAACATCTCATTCCAAAATCATGGGCATTAATATGGAGTTGGTCCCCCCTTTGCTGCTATAACAGCCTCCACTCTTCTGGGAAGGCTTTCCACTAGATGTTGGAACATTGCTGCGGGGACTTGCTTCCATTCAGCCACAAGAGCATTAGTGAGGTCGGGAACTGATGTTGGGCGATTAGACCTGGCTTACAGTCGGCGTTCCAATTCATCCCAAAGGTGTTCAATGGGGTTGAGGTCTGGGCTCTGTGCAGGCCAGTCAAGTTCTTCCACACCGATAGTGAAGCGTGATTCATCACTCCACAGAACGCGTTTCCACTGCTCCAGAGTCCAATGACGGTGAACTTTACAGCACTCCAGCCGACGCTTGACATTGTGCATGGTGATCTTAGGCTTGTGTGCGGCTGCTCGGCCATGGAAACCCATTTCATTAAGCTCCCGACGAACAGTTTTTGTGTTGACGTTGCTTCCAAAGACAATTTGGAACTCGGTAGTGAGTGGTGCAACCGAGGACAGATGATTTTTACACGCTACACGCTTCAGCACTCGTCGGTCCCGTTCTGTGAGCTTGTGTGGCCTATCACTTCATGGCTGAGCCGTTGTTGCTCCTAGACGTTTCCACTTCACAATAATAGCACTTACAGTTGACCGGGGCAGCTCTAGCAGGGCAATGTGGCACCGTCCTATGACGGTGCCACATTGAAAGTTACTGAGCTATTCAGTGCAGGCCATTCTTCTGACAATGTTTGTCTATGGAGATTGCATGGCGGTGTGCTCGATTTTATACACCTGTCAGCAACGGGTGTGGCTGAAATAGCCGAATCCACTAATTTGAAGGGGTGTCCACATACTTTTGTATATATAGTGTAGGTGTCACGATCGTTTACGGACGAGAAGGACCAAGGCGCAGCGTGATATGCATTCATGTTTATTGACGACTAAACACACGACAAAACAACAAACGAAACGTGACGTCCAAGGTAGACAAATAACATACCTCACACGGAACAAGATCCCACACCCCACTAGTGCCAACAGGCTACCTATGTATGGTCCCCAATCAGAGACAACAAGCTACAGCTGCCTCTGATTGGGAACCACCCTGGCCAACATAGATCTAAATGATCTAGAAACTAACATAGACAAACCCAACACAGAAAATACACACCCTGACTCAACAAATACAAGTCCCTAGAGTCAGGGCGTGACAGTAGGTTATACAAGGAAGACATTGTATAACCGTTGCCTCAGTGACTATGCTTTTGGTGATTTGATCAATGTTGCATCAAAGATTAATAAAAACCTACATGGGTCTGTGTTTTATAAATTGTCATTTTCACTGCCGTAAATATGTATTATGACACCATTGGCTTATATGCACAACCATGCAGAGGTAACAACATCCAACAGGTGCTCTACTTTCAGGGCCCAACTGGACTCATCATAATCATCGCAATTATCTTTTGAAACCTTTTAATAGTGGCCAGTGTGCATCATTATTTGTATGCACGATGCCAATGGAAAAAGGATGCTTCCATTAAAAGGCACCGAGTTTTTATTCCACTAATTTTGCACGCATGTCCACATTTATATAAACATGTATATTCACACACACAAAAACATCACACAGACACACACATGAACACAGACTGATAAAACAGTATTTGTTCTTGCCATGTATCAACAGTTGGGCTTTGCACCGTGTTTCCTGGGTGGCTTCTTGGGGATCTCTGGAACTTTGAATGGACTGACTGTGGAGGAGAACGTTGCCAAGCTCAAGAGGGTAAGGCTCATCTCATCATGACCTTTCTCCATTGATTTCAATTAAACATACATTAAACCTCAAAGAATAAGATAATTAAATAACATATATTAAGCATCAGTCACAAATGTATACATGCTGAGTTTTGTAATCACTAAAAATCAACATGTGGTCTGAGACAGAGGTGTGTAGCGTTGACCTTGGAGCCCAGGGACTGTCAGACCCATTTAGGACCCCCTGTAGCTCTCAAACTGAGAGGAACTCCTTTCCTCTCCTCCTCTGTGTTCTGAAGGAAACAAGCTGAGTGACCCCCATCTCTGCCCCAGTATAATTAAAGCTATTTTCTCCCATGGATGGATGGATGAAGGAATGAAGGGAAGGAGGGTTGAAATAGCGGCGGTGACTCATGTCTTAGAGAAGGTGTGTGTGTGTGTGTGTGTGTGTGTAAAATGGGGGTGTTCATCCACCGTTCTGCTCGCTCGGCAGACCATCAAATATTTATGTAAGGGGGGCGCTTGAGTTTAAATGAGGCCGAAAGGGCAGTCACAAAAATGTCAGAAAAGACAGAAAACAAATGGCAATAGTGCCCATTAGCCAAGACTATGATGTGTGATGAAAGGCAATAATGTGACCACACCTTCCTCATCTAAAGCCAGATGGAACTTTGTCTGATAGACAGTACTAGTTAAAATGGACATTAGTGACACGTGGGAATGTTCACAGTCATATGGGCGATTCCACACCAGGAAGGCCCGAAAATATTTTGGGTATCTCAGATTGTTCTGGCAATTCTCACATAGAAACTTAATTGGGAGGAAGGATGTTTGACATGCTTTTTACATTTGTATCACAAATCATGATGAAAGTGGCAATTTTAAGCACTTTTCAAACCTATACATGCCTCCTGTAAGACCCTATGAGCCATGAACCGTACATGATACAGACAACATCTTGGTGTCATTATACTCCTTATAGTGTGCTCTAAAATATGGAGTATGTCTAGATTCTGAAATAAAAAATTTCACAAGAATTTATTCAACATATAAAATATAAAATTGAAATTGATTTGTATTTATTAGGGATCCCCATTAGCTGCTGCCAAGGCAGCAGCTACTCTTCCTGGGGTCCAAACACATTAAGGCACTTACATCACACATAAAACAAAAGATAAAACAGTACATCATATAACATTATTACACCACTACATATCTACAATACAAAATGTATAATACCACCATACAACAATATTACATTGTACTTCTGTGTAGAGTGTGTGTGTGTGTGTGTGTGTGTGTGTGTGTCTGTTCCTGTTTGTGTGCATCTCTTTACAGAGTTCCATGTAGTCATGGCTATATGTAGTACTGTGCGCTTCCTATAGTCTGTTTTTGACTTGTGAAGAGACCTCTGGTGGCAGGTCTTGTGGGGTATGCATTGGTGTCCGAACTGTGTGCTAGTAGTTTAAACAGACACCTTGGTGCATTCAGCATGTCAACAAAAACAAGTAGTGATGAAGTCAATCTCTCCTCCAATTTGAGCCAAGAGAGATTTACAGGCATATTATTCAAGTTAGCTCTCTGTGTACATTTAAGGGCCAGCCGTGCTGCCCTGTTCTGAGACTATTTAATTTTCCAAGGTCCCTCTTTGTGGCACCTGACCACACGACTGAATAGTAGTCCAGGTGCAACTAAACTAGGGCCTGTAGGACCTGCCTTGATGATTGTGTCGTTAAGAAGGCAGAGCAACGCTTTATTATGGAGAGACCTCTCCCCATTTTAGCTACTGTTGTATCAACATGTTTTGGCCATGACAGTTTACAACCCAGGGTTACTCCAAGCAGTTTAGTCACTTCAACTTACTCAATTTCCACATTATTTATTACAAGATATAGTTGAGGTTTAGGGTTTAGTGAATGATTTGTCCCAAATACAATGCTTTTAGTTTTTACAATATTTAGGACTAACTTATTCCTTGCCACCCATTCTGAAACTAACTGCAGCTCTTTGTTAAATGTTGAAGTGATTTCACTTGCTGTAGTAGCTGACATGTACAGTGTTGAATCATCTGCAAACATAGATACACTGGCTTTACTCAAAGCCAGTGGCATGTCATTAAAAAGATTGAAAAAAAAGTAAGGGGCCTAGACAGCTGCCCTGGGGAATTCCTGATTCTACCTGGATTATGTTGGAGAGGCTTTCATGAAAGAACACCCTCAGTGTTCTGTTAGACAGGTAACTCTTTATCCACAATATAGTAGGGGGTGTAAAGCCATAACACATATGTTTTTCCAGCAGCAGACTATGATCGATAACATCCAAAGCCACATTGAAGTCTAACAAAACAGATCTCACAATATTTTTATCATCAATTTCTCTCAGCCAATCATCAGTCTTTTGTGTATGTGCCGTGCTTGAATGTCCTTCCCTATAAGCGTGCTGAAAGTCTGTTGTCTATTTGTTTACAGTAAAATAGCATTGAATCTGGTCAAACACAATATTTTCCAAAAGTTGACTAAGGGCTGGTAACAGGCTGATTGGTCGGCTATTTGAGCCAGTAAAGGGGGCTTTACTATTCTTGGGTAGCGGAATTTCTTTTGCTTCCCTCCAGGCCTGAGGGCACACACTTTCTAGTAGGCTTAGATTGAAGATTCAAAGGGAACTCCTTCTGCTGGTGACTTGCTGAATGTAATTGGTTAATGACCATAATGTCAATGTCTATGTATAAAATGGGTCATATCTTTAACCTTTTCTCACGTACCAACAAACGGGTGTGATCATTCTACAGTGGTCCCTGCAGCGTACGCTCAAACCGGTGTGATTAGAACGCTTATTTAGAACGTCCAGTTTCGATTGACGCAACAGTCAGCATTTGAGCTAGCCACACTGTTTTTTCACAGAAACATTTTGCGCAAACACAGTCCTTACAAAGTTATGTCCTGAATGTGACCAGTTTATTTTTGGATGCAATGTTCAGACATTCACAGAAGTAGTGGCAGCATACACAATCAACCAAACCGGAAAATGTAGGCTACATTAGTCCTAGTGCTAACTGAGGAAAGATTGACGTAACACAAGTGGTCATATTTAGATAACTCTTGGCTGTCAGAAACCACAATATGAATTAGCTAATAGCAATTACTATTTATAATTAATCACATCACGGATGAGCTCACCATTGATTGAATTAATTGAATAAAACACTTTCTAGAAATTGAAAGTAATCTGACCATGGGTAGTTTGTGCGCGCCGCCATGTTTGTTTTTTGCATCAACCAAAGATAATAAGAGGAGACAAGATGAGTTTGGTCTGTTTGCAGTATACATGTTGAAGGGGGTGTGCCGTCTACGGTCATTCACTTCCCTTCAATCACTTCCGGAAGTTTACCCTTCACGTCATTATAACATATTTGGTCTGACAGACGTTTACGTGACACCCATAATGCATTGTATAATGTCAACAAACATGGCGCCACACATAGCTGGCAAATATCTTACCATTAGCTTATTATAATCAGTAGAACCTCCCAAAAAGTATTTTACACATCATAGGTGTGCATTACAATCTATGCAATAATCGGAATGCATTATTTGTCACCAGTACTTGAAAACGTGAATAAAACTTTAAATATATTATGCTCCATACATACACACATACAGTGGGGGAAAAAAGTATTTAGTCAGCCACCAATTGTGCAAGTTCTCCCACTTAAAAAGATGAGAGAGGCCTGTAATTTTCATCATAGGTACACGTCAACTATGACAGACAAATTGAGAATAAAAAAATCTAGAAAATCACATTGTAGGATTTTTAATGAATTTATTTGCAAATTATGGTGGAAAATAAGTATTTGGTCACCTACAAACAAGCAAGATTTCTGGCTCTCACAGACCTGTAACTTCTTCTTTAAGAGGCTCCTCTGTCCTCCACTCGTTACCTGTATTAATGGCACCTGTTTGAACTTGTTATCAGTATAAAAGACACCTGTCCACAACCTCAAACAGTCACACTCCAAACTCCACTATGGCCAAGACCAAAGAGCTGTCAAAGGACACCAGAAACAAAATTGTAGACCTGCACCAGGCTGGGAAGACTGAATCTGCAATAGGTAAGCAGCTTGGTTTGAAGAAATCAACTGTGGGAGCAATTATTAGGAAATGGAAGACATACAAGACCACTGATAATCTCCCTCGATCTGGGGCTCCACGCAAGATCTCACCCCGTGGGGTCAAAATGATCACAAGAACGGTGAGCAAAAATCCCAGAACCACACGGGGGGACCTAGTGAATGACCTGCAGAGAGCTGGGACCAAAGTAACAAAGCCTACCATCAGTAACACACTACGCCGCCAGGGACTCAAATCCTGCAGTGCCAGACGTGTCCCCCTGCTTAAGCCAGTACATGTCCAGGCCCGTCTGAAGTTTGCTAGAGTGCATGTGGATGATCCAGAAGAGGATTGGGAGAATGTCATATGGTCAGATGAAACCAAAATAGAACTTTTTGGTAAAAACTCAACTCGTCGTGTTTGGAGGACAAAGAATGCTGAGTTGCATCCAAAGAACACTATACCTACTGTGAAGCATGGGGGTGGAAACGACTGATCCGTGTAAAGGAAAGAATGAATGGGGCCATGTATCGTGAGATTTTGAGTGAAAACCTCCTTCCATCAGCAAGGGCATTGAAGATGAAACGTGGCTGGGTCTTTCAGCATGACAATGATCCCAAACACACCGCCCGGGCAACGAAGGAGTGGCTTCGTAAGAAGCATTTCAAGGTCCTGGAGTGGCATAGCCAGTCTCCAGATCTCAACCCCATAGAAAATCTTTGGAGGGAGTTGAAAGTCCGTGTTGCCCAGCGACAGCCCCAAAACATCACTGCTCTAGAGGAGATCTGCATGGAGGAATGGGCCAAAATACCAGCAACAGTGTGTGAAAACCTTGTGAAAACTCACAGAAAACGTTTGACCTGTGTCATTGCCAACAAAGGGTATATAACAAAGTATTGAGAAACTTTTGTTATTGACCAAATACTTATTTTCCACCATAATTTGCAAATAAATTCATAAAAAATCCTACAATGTGATTTTCTGGATTTTCTTTCCTCATTTTGTCTGTCATAGTTGCCGTGTACCTATGATGAAAATTACAGGCCTCTCTCATCTTTTTAAGTGGGAGAACTTGCACAATTGGTGGCTGACTAAATACTTTTTTCCCCCACTGTACATATATACAGTTGAAGTCGGAAGTTTACATATACCTTAGCCAAATGACTATGTGATCACGCTCTCCGTAGCCGATGTGAGTAAGACTTTTAAGCAGGTCAACATTCACAAGGCCGCAGGGCCAGACGGATTACCAGGACGTATACTCCGAGCATGTGCTGACCAACTGGCAAGTGTCTTCACTGACATTTTCAACATGTCCCTGACTGAGTCTGTAATACCAACATGTTTCAAGCAGACCACCATAGTCCCCGTGCCCAAGGACACTAAGATAACCTGCCTAAATGACTACCGACCCGTAGCACTGACGTCTGTAGCCATGAAGTGCTTTAAAAGGTCATGGCTCACATCAACACCATTATCCCAGAAACCCTAGACCCACTCCAATTTGCATACCGCCCCAACAGATCCACAGATGATGCAATCTCTATTGCACTCCACACTGCCCTTTCCCACCTGGACAAGAGGAACACCTACGTGAGAATGCTATTCATTGACTACAGCTCAGCGTTCAACACCATAGTGCCCTCAAAGCTCATCACTAAGCTAAGGATCCTGGGACTAAACACCGACTGGATCCTGGACTTCCTGACGGGTCGCCCCCAGGTGGTAAGGGTAGGTAACAACACATCTGCCACGCTGATCCTCAACACGGGGGCCCCTCAGGGGTGCGTGCTCAGTCCCCTCCTGTACTCCCTGTTCACCCATGACTGCATGGCCAGGCACGACTCCAACACCATCATTAAGTTTGCCGACGACACAACAGTGGTAGGCCTGATCACCGACAACGATGAGACAGCCTATAGGGAGGAGGTCAGAGACCTGGCCATGTGGTGCCAGGATAACAACCTCTCCCTCAACGTGACCAAGACAAAGGAGATGATTGTGGACTACAGGAAAAAAAAGAGGACTGAGCACGTCCCCATTCTCATCGACGGGGCTGTAGTGGAACAGGTTGAGAGCTTCAAGTTCCTTGGTGTCCACATCACCAACAAACTATCATGGTCCAAACACACCAAGACAGTCGTGAAGCGGGCATGACAAAGCCTATTCCCCCTCAGGAGACTGAAAAGATTTGGCATGGGTCCTCAGATCCTCAAAAAGTCCTACAGCTGCACCATTGAGAGCATCCTGACTGGTTGCATCACCGCCTGGTATGGCAACTGCTCGGCCTCCAACCGCAAGGCACTACAGAGGTTAGTGCGTACGGCCCAGTACATCACTGGGGCCAAGCTTCCTGCCATCCAGGACCTCTATACCAGGCGGTGTCAGAGGAAGGCCCTCAAAATTGTCAAAGACTCCAGCCACCCTAGTCATAGACTGTTCTCTTTGCTACCGCACGGCAAGCGGTACCGGAGCGCCAAGTCTAGGTTCAAAAGGTTTCTCAACAGCTTCTACCCCCAAGCCATAAGACTCCTGAACAGCTAATCATGGCTACCCGGACTATTTGCACTGCCCCCCCCACCCCCACCCCCACCCCATCTTTTTACGCTGCTGCTACTCTGTTAATTATTTATGCATAGTCATTTTAACTCTACCCACATGTACATATTACCTCAACTAGCCGGTGCCCCCACACATTGACTCTGCACCGGTACCCCCCTGTATATAGCCTCCCTACTGTTATTTTATTTGATTTCTGCTCTTTTTTTCACAACACTTTTTTGTTGTTGTTGTTTTATTTTACTTTTTTATTTAAAAAATAAATGCATTGTTGGTTAAGGGCTGTAAGTAAGCATTTCACAGTAATGTCTACACCTGTTGTATTCGGCGCATGTGGCAAATACAATTTGATTTGATTTGATTTGAAATTCATTTAAGCTCAGTTTTTCACAATTCCTGACATTTAATCCTAGTAAAAATTCCCTGTCTTAGGTCAGTTAGGATCACCACTTTATTTTAAGAATGTGAAATGTCTGAATAATAGTAGAGAGAATGATTTATTTCATCACATTCCCAGTGGATCAGAAGTTTACATACGCTCAATTAGTATTTGGTAGCATTGCCTTTAAATTGTTTAACTTGGGTCAAACGTTTCGGGTAGCCTTCCACAAGCTTCCCACAATAAGTTGGGTGAATTTTGGCCCATTCCTCCTGACAGAGCTGGTGTAACTGAGTCAGGTTTGTAGGCCTCCTTGCTCGCACACGCTTTTTCAGTTCTGCCCACAAATGTTCTATAGGATTGAGGTCAGGGCTTTGTGATGGCAACTCCAATACCTTGAATTTGTTGTCCTTAAGCCATTTTGCCACAACTTTGGAAGTATGCTTGGGGTCATTGTCCATTTGGAAGACCCATTTGCGACCAAGCTTTAACTTCCTGACTGATGTCTTGAGATGTTGCTTCCTCATGATGCCATCTATTTTGTGAAATGCACCAGTCCCTCCTGCAGCAAAGCACCCCCACAGCATGATGCTTCCACCCCCGTGCTTCACGGTTGGGATGGTGTTCTTCGGCTTGCAAGCACCCCCTTTTTCCTCCAAACATAACGATGTTCATTATGGCCAAACAGTTCTATTTTCAGACCAGAGGACATTTCTCCAAAAAGTACTTTGTCCCCATGTGCAGTTGCAAACCGTAGTCTGGCTTTTTTATGGCGGTTTTGGAGCAGTGGCTTCTTCCTTGCTGAGCGGCCTTTCAGGTTATGTCGATATAGGACTCGTTTTACTGTGGATATAGATACTTTTGTACCTGTTTCCACCAGCATCTTCACAAGGTCCTTTGCTGTTGTTCTGGGATTGATTTGCACTTTTCGCACCAAAGTACGTTCATCTCTAGGAGACAGAACGCGTCTCCTTCCTGAGTGGTATGACGTCTGCGTGGTCCCATGGTGTTTATACTTGCGTACTATTGTTTGTACAGATGAACGTGGTACCTTCAGGCATTTGGAAATTGCTCCCAAGGATGAATCAGACTTGTGGAGGTGTACAATTTTTTTTCTGAGGTCTTGGCTGATTTCTTTTGATTTTCCCATGATGTCAAGCAAAGAGGCACTAAGTTTGAAGGTAGGCCTTGAAATACATCCACAGGTGCACCTTCAATTGACTCAAATGATGTCAATTAGCCTATCAGAAGCTTCTAAAGCCATGACATCATTTTCTGGAATTTTCCAAGCTGTTTAAAGGCACAGTCAACTTTGTGTATGTAAACTTCTGACCCACTGGAATTGTGATACAGTGAATTATAAGTGAAATAATCTGTCTGTAAACAATTGTTGGAATAATTACTTGTGTCGTGCACAAAGTAGATGTCCTAACCGACTTGCCAAAACTATAGTTTGTTAACAAGAAATGTGTAGAGTGGTTGTTCAACAAGTTTTAATGACTCCAACCTAAGTGTATGTAAACTTCAGACTTCAACTGTACATACTGTATGCTACAGTAGAAACGACAACACGATATACAGAAAATAAGGCACTTACTTTGATAGGAACGCACACATGTCCAAAGTTATTATTTGTAAGGAAAACAACAAGGAAGACAATACGTGCGCCAGCCAGGAAATGTTCCGATTCGTGCAAGACTGCGCAAATGTCTGCATACTTGATCTGCGGAAACATTGGTGAAGTGCTTGGGCTCTCCTCGAAGAGAGAAGTTTGTCCGGCTCAGTAAAGCCTGAAACATAAATTGTCCGCAACACTGAAATGGGCTACTTCTTTGTGAATGAATGAGGAGGCAGAACACACCTCAATTCAAACTGTTAGAAAAGTTGGAACATAACCTATAGATATTTAGCAGGCAGCGCGTGTTAACTGTCCTGTTGCGTAACAATCACATTTTGGAACAGTGAGTGCATTCTGACATCATGTGCATAAAACAACTCCCGCTGGGGCGACCGTTAGAGATATTTGGAACTCACGTGTGAAAAGTAGCAGAGTACCCACTCTGGAAATTTGACGTGTTTTAAGAGAATATTGTTCCAAATATAATTAATATTGTTAATGTTGAATAAGGTGATGTGAAAATGTGTTTTTCAGAATCTAGACATATTTTAGCGCATACTATAAGGAGTATAATGACACCAAGATGTTGTCTGTATCATGTGCGGTTCATGGATCATAGGGTCTTACAAGAGGCATGTATAAAAAGGGCCTGAAATGGCCACTTTCATCATGATTTTTTCAAAAATAATTTGTGATACAAATGTAAAAAGAATATCAATCATCCTTCCTTCCAATTAAGTTTATATGTGAGAATTGCCAGAACAATCTGAGATACCAAAAATATTTTCGGGCCTTCCTGCCGTGGAATCGCCCATATGCAGCGTCCTCCTCAGTCCTCAGCCCTGCTCTTCAATAGCTAGTGGCAGCCCGCTCTGGTGTCAATCACATCACAAGCCCATCCCAACTATGACTTCACTTCACCTCATTTTATAGTGTGCGTCAAGCTTTCCCCCGGGACCACTTGGTTATTCATGTGGCTTATTTCAATGGTCACTCTGATGCTACAGTACCTACTTCCTCTATGGCTCCTGTAGAGCTAGGTCATAATGTATGTCTTAGCTCTGACCTCCCTCCTTTATGAGACGATGAATGGGTTGGAAACGTGAAGGTCGGAGATGTCCATTTTGAGTGCAGCCATTCTGCTACACATTTGGTCAGTTACTCTGCTCCGCGCTGCTGAATGCTGATACTAAAGCGAAAAGGTCAAGTGCACACTACCTCCTGGGAACACAAAAACTAGTGCTAACAACTCGTCTGTATTTTACCGTTTTCATTATGTGACAGTTTGATGGTTTTATGACATTCTCAGAGCTCAGTGTGTCATAATTAAGGGGAAATATGGTGGGTGCTGGCCAAACAGTTCCATGGACACAGAACTGCAGCCTTGTGAGCTCAAAGAAGTTAGTTGTCTCTTCAGCCCTAGAAGAAGAATAAAAGATGTCCACTCTCCAAAGGGGGAAGGATTTTGGTAACGCCATCGTGTGTCTCTGACGTTGTAGCACTGCGGTGTTTTCACCCCAGGTGGCCGACGCCTTGTTTGCTAGTAATTAGAAACCGTTACGCCCCAGAAAACAAACAAAGACAACATTTCTGGGAACATTGGCTTATTTTATACACCTAGTCTTTCCCAATAAAGACATTCAAAAAAGAATGAAATCCATCCAATCTTATTGGGTTGACCTTTAGGGAGCTAAGTGAGGGTCCTGGCTGTTCCAGATGTCTGGTTGTTTTATATGCCATGTGATGTGAGGGAGCAGGACACGGCACTGACCCACAGTTGTTAACTTGAGACTCTGGTGTTGAGCTGTCAGCTGTCACTGTGACTGGCCCAGAGGGGGACCAACACATACTGTAACCCCTCACAGCTTGAATGACAGCCCCTACCCACCTGGTCAGGGTCAGAGGTCAACACAGGTGTGAACTGGAAGTAGGCATCAAGGTGAGGGAGGGTCAGTGAAAATGCTTCTATTAGAAATACACAATCATTCTAAGCTCTAACATAAAGGTCTCTGTGTTTATCTTATTCTCTGCAGGACTACACAGATGCCTTGATCTCAAATTACTATGTAAGTTATCCCTGTGAAAGGCTTAAAATATGACTTACGGTATGAACCGTTCTGCAGTGTTTCATTGAATGGTTCTGCTCTTTTTCAGCTATGGCCTGCAGTCCAGATTGCCAACTTCTATTTTATCCCACTGCACCACAGGTGAGCCCCTGGGATGGTTTAGTGACATCAATGTAGTCCTTATACATTTTATTTTCATATTGATCTATTCAATGGCATTGATCTATTCATTCAGCTGTGATGTGTGAATGGAACTCTGATGTTAGTATTGAACTCTTGTCTTGCAGATTGGCTGTGGTCCAGATTGTAGCTATCGGCTGGAATTCCTACTTGTCCTGGAAAGCCAATAAGATGTGATGGATATTTCAGGTCCCGCCCTACCTCACACATATAGGACTATCAATTAGACTTTTACACCTGCAAATAGTGTGATACACTGAATACAGAAAGCTGTGAAGTTAGCGGTCAGGAAAAAAATTTGTTAACAAACACTGAAATACTCGAACTTGAAACTCAAACTTTTGCGTAGTGGAAGATTTTTGTGAAAGTTTGTCAGACCTATAGAAACGTACTATTAATGCTACAAAAAAGTTTATAGTCAGGCAGACTATAGTTGACATATACATTGAACAAAAATATAAACGCAATATGTAAAGTGTTGGTCCCATGTTTCATGAGCTGAAATAAAAGATCCCCAAAATTTTCCATACACACAAAAAGCTTATTTCGCAAAAATGTTGTGCACAAATTTGTTTACATCCCTGTTAGTGAGCATTTCTCCATTGCCAAGATAATCCATCCACCTGACAGGTGTGGCATATCTAGAATCTGATTAAACGGCATGATCATTACACAGGTTCACCTTGTGCTGGGGACAATAAAAGGCCACTCTAAAATATGCAGTTGTACTTAATCCAAAAGTTATACTTAAATCCGAACTGGTTCTCAAGCAAATTAGTAAGATTGTCTCACCCACTGTTCAAGAAATGCCTTTTTCCCTTTATTCAGATTACAACCTCTCACTTTCAGTTATTTGAAAAGGAAATAATCTCCCAAATGTCACTATTTCTAAAACAAGCCATAGAAAGTTGGTTGCAATTTCAATTTAATCCTCCAGAAACGACAGAACAAATAATGCAACAAATATTGTGGTTAAATTCAAATATACTAATTGACAAAAAACCTTTATTTTTTGACAGAATGTTTAAAAAAGGTATAATCTTCGTAAATGATATCATCGGTAGGACTGGTGGAGTTATGTCGCACATGCAGCTAACAAAAACATATGGAAATGTCTGCTCTACCCAAAATTACAACCAAATAATTGCAGCCTTACCGCAAAAGTGGAAGAGGAAAGTTGAAGGGGGAGAAAGTAAGGAACTTGTCTGTCGGCCTTGCATTAAAGAACATAATTGGTTAAGGAAAACTGTGATAAATAAAAAAGTATATCAGTTTCACTTAAGGACCAAAGGATTGACAGCCGTCCCATATAGATTGCAAAATAGTTGGGAAGAGATCTTTGACGTACCGATCCCATGGCATAGTGTTTATGAACTGACACGCAAAACGACACCGGATTCAAAAATTAGAATCTTTCAATTTAAATTATTATATAAAATTCTTGCTACCAATATAATGTTATTTATATGGGGGATACAATCTTCCCAGCTCTGCAGATTTTGCTGTGAAGAGACAGAATCATTAGATCATTTGTTTTGGTTCTGTCCATTTGTAGCTTGTTTTTGGACACAGGTCCAGGAATGGCTAAAGGATTGCAATATTTACCTGGAACTAACCTTGCAGATAGCATTACTGGGTGATCTGAAGAGTCATAGTCAATCAATCAATAATATAATAATACTTTTAGCAAAAATGTTTATTTTTAATTCACAATCTGTGGAGGCAATGGGAATAGAAAGGTTCAGAACTTTTGTGAAACATCACAGTACGGTTGAAATATATATGGCAAATAGAAATCCTATATGGATGGTGTTAAGAGATAGATGGGAGGTATTGAATAGAGTTGAAGGATGGGACTAATAACAAATAACAACAAATAATAACAAAGATAGCTAATAATGTAAGCATACTGTGTCCATAATAAGTATATAGGTTGTATGTTGGGAGCTTTTGGGAAAGAGCACAGTTAGAAAGATATGGCATTTAGAAGCAAACCGGATGGACATCATGAAAATGATCGGAGAGGTTGAGAGTAGAAGAAGTTCAGGAGCAAAAAAAATAAATATATATATATATATATATATATATAGAATTCTTGTAAAATTAACTCTGTCCATAAGGTGTAGATAGTAAGTATAGACCGGAAGTAGAGGCCTGGGCGTTGTTGTTCACTAATTTACTCCAAGTAGGGAAAGGATGGTGGGGTTGAAAAGTAATAAAGGGGAATATATATATAAAAAATAAAAATAAACATGGGGGATTGGAAGTGATGCAGACAATTACATTGATAGAAGATACAATCTATCTGCAATATTAAGCTGATCCATTCCCCCCAAGAAAAAAAAAAATATATAAAAAAAAAAAAAAAATGCAGTTGTCACACAACACAATGCCACAGATGTCTCAAGTTTTGAGGGAGTGTGCAATTGGCATGCTGACTGCAAGGATGTCCACCAGAGCTGTTGCCAAAGAATTGAATGTTAATTTCTCTACCATAAGCCGCCTCCAACTTCGTTTTAGAGAATTTGGCAGTACGTCAAACCGGCCTCACAACCGCAGACCATGTGTATGGTGTTGTGTGGGCGAGCCGTTTTCTGGTGTCAACGTTGTGAACAGAGTGCCCCATGGTGGCGGTGGGGTTATGATATGGGCATGCATAAGCTACGGACAATGAACACAATTGCATTTTATCGATGGCAATTTGAATGCACAGAGATACCGTGACGGGTTCCTGAGGCCCATTGTTGTGCCATTCATCCGCCGCCATCACCTCATGTTTACGTATGATAATGCACAGCCCCATGTCACAAGGATCTGTACACAATTCCTGGATGCTGAAAATGTCCCAGTTCTTCCATGGCCTTCTTCCTCACCAGACATGTCACCCATTGAGCATGTTCGGGATGCTCTGGAACGATGTGTACGACAGCGTGTTTCCAGTTCCCGCCATTATCCAGCAACTTCGCACAGCCATTGAAGAGGAGTGGGACAACATTCCACAGGCCACAATCAACAGCCTGATCAACTCTATGCGAATCCATGAGGCAAATGGTGGTCACACCAGACACTGACTGGTTTTCTGATGCACGCCCCTACCTTGTTTTATAAGGTATCTGTGACCAACCGATGCTTATCTTTATTCCAGGTCATGTGAAATCCATAGAATAGGGCCTATTGCATTTATTTCAATTGACTGATTTCGTCTGTAACTCAGTAAAAACTTTGAAATTGTTGCATGTTGCGTTTATATTTTTGTTCAGTATACATACAATGACTTAGTCTGCTGTTAAACAATTTGTGACATTACCAGTAGTATTAAACATAAAATGTTACTATTTTGTATTAATCTTAAATTGTATACATTGTACTTTTAAAATGTACAAGGAATTGTAATATTAAAGCCATGTTTGCCATTTCTTTCATATCTAATTATTTCGTTAACTTCTGTTTAAAAGGAGACATCATAGGTGGCTTTGACCCAACTTTGCACCATTGTTGAATGTGCCACACTTCTCCAAGCGAAAAAAATGTGTTAGAAAAATAGCTGGGGGACCAAACAGACAAATCCATTAGCCTGGCTATTTCTGTAAAGATACATTTAGTTCGTTATAGAAAATATTTATCTGACAGAAATACATGGGGGTGGCACATGGGGGTGGTTTAAATTAGTTTTCAATGCATTAATAAGCCTACAGTCATAATATTAAGTGTAATATGTACAGCTCTCGGATTGTATCAGATAAATATAACATATTCCTCTATTTTGTGTAGTTTTAATTTAGAATCCACTTGCATCACGCGCATAAACCTTTTCAGTACCATGGACAAGTCCCTCTGCGCCCTCTGCACGTTTCCCGTCTGCTCTGCCTCGCTAAGATGTTAAACCATGCATAAAGGCATCACGACAACGGTTCATCATTTCTAGACTAGTTTATTCAGAGTACAGATTCATGGTACATGGAGCAGCTTTACACCTTGACGAATCACTTAGTTATAACTTCCATAATTGGTTGTTTTTAGTAAGTAAATGTGTTGTTTTTTTTGCGGTGCGTTCTGTTGTTTTAGTTTCACTGGAGGCATACCAACACCGTGTGAAACTAACTGCTTTTGCCTTGCGGACTTAATTAAGGATAATGTGACAGGTTGAGGTAGGCTAACTTAAGCATAATAAGCTGTCCCTCAAAACACTAGCCTTTACATCAAACGGAGTCGCCTCATTTACAAGCAGTTTATGCACTTGCACTGACGTCAATGGAATGGTCTTGGATGTATATAACCCTTAAGAAAGAGGCGTTCTCCAATCGCCATTTAGCGGGGCTTTTCGGACCGGGGTCTCAATTGACACTTTTCTAGCCGGTGTGCAACTTTTTCGGCATCAGGAGACAAAGTACCGGTAAGTGGTTTATTTAGCTTTCTTTTGTTTCACCTTTTTAGTTTGTGGTGCTGAATTCAGAATATCAAGGACACACAGCAATTCGTTGGTCATTTTTGTATCATCAAAACAATTATTTATGTTTAATTTACATATTTACAAAGCTGAAGAAGCATGTGCATGCTTGTTTCAGTAACTCAACGATGTATGTATCCATTGTGTGCCAATTAACCACGCCTATAAATAGCCTGCTCATATGCATATGTTTTTAATGTAAAGAGAAACATAATATTTTGTTACGTTTGTTGTTTATTACTGTGTACGTTAAGCTTGCCTTTAGACTAATTTTAGTAAGAATGTGATAGCCTATTTGTTTTTGCTTTGAACACAATTGTTAAATACGTGCAATTCAAAGTTTTAGTGTACTTTGAGTTCTAGTGCTTTTTCCTAATATTTGTACACATCTCTCCGTAACAGGGCACCGTTTTGTTCGTCTGTCCAGCACTATGAAGCCTGTTCCCCTGATCCTGCTCCTTGCCACTGTTCTCCTCAGCTCTCACATCCCCCACAGTGTCTGTAGACCACGGGACCTGGCAATGTTCGACGGCCATGGCTACAAGAGTCAGCTGGACGAGGTGTTGCTGAAGGCAGGCGATAACGCAGTTTCCTACCTTATAGGTGAAAAGATACTGAGGTATTTGCAAAGAAATCCCCGGTTGCAGGCAGGTCTCCATCCACAGTTTCCCTTTGAGGTGACGCCCCTGGGCTCGAGGGGTATTGGTCACCTGGCGCGCAGTTTGCCGCCCTTGGAGGAGCAGCGCGCACTTGAGGAGGGCAACAGCCTGGAAGACCTCGTAGAGATGACCAAGAGAAACAATGACCCCCCAATCTCCATCGACCTCACTTTCCACCTTCTGAGAAATATGATCGAAATGGCGAGGATCGAGAGTCAGAAGGAGCAAGCGGAGTTAAACCGCAAGTATCTAGATGAAGTTGGAAAGTGATACAGCAAGTGTCGTCAACAAGGGAGAAAACATCAAGATAAAACAACTCACAGAAAACAACAAAGCCCCTGGCACTCTCAGACCTACGAATTAGTTTAGCTTTTTCTTTGTATTTAACCGTTGGTTTCTCTGCCATTCGTCATCATAAGACACTACCTGTGCATAAAAATAACTTCCCCCACCTGTCCAAAAAGCCTTTAAAAATCAACGGCTATAAATGATTGACTGCCAAGACCCCATCTACAAGGGAATCATAATGTGGCGCCTTGACAACTATTCCCAGAGATATGGCATAGTGTGAATACTCCGGATCTCACACCTCTGTTGTGTATTCTCACCTTTGGATGTCCGGAGCATTGTAGTTGGCCTACAACAATAATATTGCCAGAATCAAATTGGGTTACAAGTTGCCCTCATGTGGAATAAGTGCAACATGTTTTGTTAGTCGTAGCCTAAATGGTTCGTACTAGCTAAATAACAAAGACAGGTAGGCTAATCATTGTTTCCAGCAATAAATGTTATAGGCCTTTTATAACACATTGGAGGAAAATAATGCTGTGTAAATTGATATTGGCTACCAATATGTGATCTTTCAATGGTCAGTTGTGTGACTCATTTTGTTGATTACTTTAAGGGACAACGATCGTCAATATAGGTACATTGAGTCCTTTTCCTGAGATTTATTTTTGTTCAATAACTGAAAAAGATGGAATAACATTGAACACCGGCATAGATTAAAACTAATCAGGTAAAGCACTCAAGTAATATTGTCATTTAATTACTGTATTTACTGTATGCCAATTGTTTAATTTATGGTGATTATCGATTTGCCCTTGGTTTGTTAGCTCACTTGGCAGGCAGCCATCTAGCCAGCAGAAGAAGCCTTTTCACATTGTTTCAGGTATGTGGTCTGGCATTGCCCGAAGGTTTCTGTGATACAACTAATCTCCATTCTAATCTGAGACAAAGTGAACATATCCTACACTTAACACCACTTCCACTCTCTGTATTATCTTTCCCTCCAAGCAAGTACACTATCCTCTATACTGTACCTAGCATGCTGACGTTAAACAAACAACTAAGAAAAAAATGTAAGGGTTCATTTTATGTTGACTGTTTTGTCAAAGCCCTAATCATGGACATATTGTATGATCACATGGTTTAGCAGTAAAGAAAAGCTTTTTTGCCCTTTATATTTTTTAATAAAAAAGTTCTGAAAAAATGTCAGTTGAGTGTGTCATAGTCTCTTACAGTAGTGAATGTAATAAAGGAAACTATTCTGCTGAATAAACTACCAAAATAATTTATTCCTACATCTGTAAACAGATGCTGCTGAAGATCCTCTTCCCTATTGAAATTCAAATAAACTCCTTGCATAGTTACTTAAACTCTCGCTAAACACTCATTGCAAAACCCCTATGGCCAAATATCTAACCTCCATGGCCAAACACTCATTGCAGTTATCGCCTTTAACTCTCATTAAATTGAACTTTACAGCAGTTGCCTCTTCTTTTTAAAAGCATAACGTGTGGAAGCCAACATAATGGTGTGATGGTTGGTGAGAGTCTCTGCGAACTTGTGCGAGCTCATCAAAATGCCACCCAGCCTGGTGTTTCTATGACTCAGACAGTCAGTATGGTGGTGGATCTGCTGCCTTGTTCCTCTCTTTGTTAACACCATAGATACATTCAATGACTAATTCTTAACACCACCTCAAATCCCACTGGAGATCAAAGCAGCAGCTGTAGCTCAAGATCAGGGTTGGTAACACAAACATTTGCTCAAAAAAGGAGAGGGGGTATATCATAATGAGATTTTTATATATATATATATATATATATATATATATATATATATATACCATTTTGTAAGCTGAGGCTAAAATGTGCATATACTATACAGTCAGATCATTAAATTTTGTCATCATACACTTTCATGATTAGTCTTTAAGCTGCTTCGGTCTCTACAATATTATTCATACTTGTGGAACTTGTTAAGGTTGTTGTAAGATGAAGAGGTAGTCAACATGTCCTGTTTCACACATGTACAAGGGAATTAGATGTTTTGTTGTTGTTGCATATCCCACTCCCCCTGAGAACCTGGGAGAGTGGGTCACAGCCAGAGATCAGCCATTATTGACAGCGACGTGGAGCTATTAGGGTTATGTCTTGCTCAAGGGCAGATAGACAGATTTCACCTAGTTGGCTCAGGGATTCGAACATGCAACCTTTCGGTTAAAGCTCTAGTAGGAGTGTGAGGTGAGATAAAAACATGACACAACAATGTATTCGTCCTACTTTACAACATGCACAATTCAAACCAACAGTGGTATACATTTAATTTGATTATTCTTAGTTTATCATATTTACACACAATACACAGGTTTTTCTACATAGAGTATATCTGGTGGGTGGAAAGGGAGGCCTTCCACTGTGTGGTGTTTGATCTTTATGCTCTGTTGCAGATCTGTAATTCACACAATGTAAATCCTGTGGACAGCAAAACCAGTTGACAGCAGAATGGTAAAGGCAAACTTCAATACTCTGGATGGATGTGTGCAGGGGATTACCATAAACCCACTATAAGTAGTCCTTTCTTGACTGGAAGAACCCTGATTAAAAGAAAAGATCAGTTTGTGTCATTCTTTTGTCTTTTATATTATGTTTGTTGTGTAGAAAATATTTCACCTTTTATTTTCATTGTTTTTTTGTTAGTTTTTCCTGTAAAGCACATTACGTTGCATTCCATGTCTGAAATGTGCTGTATAAATAAAGCTTGATTTGATTAATGTACATGTCACGGATCATGGAATTGGCCATTCTGTTCTGTCTTATCCTTCTTGTAGTGTGAAGAGTTGATGTTGGAACAGCTTGTTGCCAGAAAACGACATGCGTCAACCTCTGATCCATGTCTGACGGCCTCCAGTGTTCTGTCTCCATTCATAGTCAGGAAACTCTCACTGTGGTGTTCACACACACATACACACATCTTCATCATCCCACCAGAATTCTCAATAAATTACTCCCTGTCCCGGCTCTGTTATCCCCCCTTCCTTCAATCAATCAATCAATCAGGGGTCGACAGCCCCAGTGACAAGGTCAGCTCCTTTGAGCACTCTGGGTCAGGTCCATTTATCTACAACAACCCAAAAATACCCAGCACATGCAAGGTGGGGCAATAGTTATTTCTAACTATGTTATTTCTAACTATGTATTATAAGTAATGAAACAGGTTACAAAAGCATGGCTCAGATGTATGTGTGTGTGTATGTGTGTCCCTGGAGATGCAGGAAAGGTCTATTCTTCACTACCTATCAAGCTGAGGTCCCAAGGCACCAGGAGGCAGAGCTTTTGGCCTTTTTAACAGCGCTGGAATATCTGACCGTGGCCATTCATGAAATGTGTGCTTCCAGTTTATTCATCTCTGGCATGTTACAGTGACGCTGTGAGGCTGAAGGGTCTCTTTGGTTTTAAGATGGATCGTTGTACATTTGGAGGTAGCTAGGGGAATATGGAATTGATTGATCACAGAGGAAAAATAATGCATCGTCTTTCCATTTGAAATGAGTATGCTGTGAGGTAAACAAGACAAGTGATCCATATTCTGGACAAGAAACACTTGATTTCAGCCTTTAGGGCAATGTTTAAGACTGATGTCATAAGAAACTATATATAAAAGCCTTTGGGTTTGTAGCCTAAATGTTGTAAATGTGGGTACAGGAATAAAGCAGAGGAGCAGCATACTATATGCTGGTTTGTTTTTTGATATTAACCTGAGGGATCCTTTTCAACTACTGGTATCTCCCATAGTCTACGTCCACCGCTGCCAGTGATGCCAGGTCCTGACCCCCCTCATCCAGATCATAACCATCCTCTCCATCCTCTCCCTGGGAACCTGCGACCACATACAGCGCACCACATTAAGACAGACCAACAAAAACAAGGGAAATGGTCTTGAACGTGCGATTTCAGGGGTAATGTTTGGAGCTAATGATGTGTCACTGACGTCACTTACCTGAGGCTAAAGTCAAATATAGAGAAACCTTACATTTTACATTTTAGTCATTTAGCAGACGCTCTTATCCAGAGCGACTTACAGTTAGTGAGTGCATACATTTTTTCATACTTAATGGCCAAACTCTCCATATATGGTCGTATTGTACAGCTACCTGAGGCCCTACCTGTGTTGAAGTCAATGGTCCTTAGCATGTCTGCCACATCCTCTGTGTTGACGACAAAATGGGCCATGCTCTCATAACCCGGCTCTGGACGCTCCATGTTGGACGCCTTGGCAGTGGCAGAGATCCTGACAAGGACGCAGTGGGGAGGTCACAACTCAGAGACAAACAAATAGGTGACGACAGCAATGGATGGCAGCGTCCCCCGTCCCCCGTCCCTGTGGCTGGTAGTGACGCAGGCTGGGTAGGTCTGCTCGATAACTCTACAGGTGGATAGCTTCATTATGATGCATTAGCTATCAGCAGCCAGCAATCACACATAACTGCAAACCACACACATCTCTCATGCAGTTACTTTCAGTTTACAGTCACTGCAATTGGTGTGTTAGTTTATTTTAGTGCTTGTGTTAGTGAATGTAATGCAATTTGTGACTTTCCAGCTAAACACCCCATAAGAAGCAGAATGGAACACTAAACAGATGAAAATAAGAATTTTACTTACTGTTTAAATATATCTTTGATGCTCTGTGGAGAAAATAAATGATCAGTAGGCTATTGCGTGTAGTTTCAATTCCTGCACTTCAATTTCTGAGGTAAATTAGTGCTATATATACTCTAGAATAAGTTTGTAGAGTTTTATATCATTTTTATTCATTTACAATTCATTTAATTTCTATAGCATCCTCTTCTCTCGATCTTCTGAATCACTCGCTCAGTTTGAGTCATTCATAAAACGTGCACCTGCCACGGTCCTGACACTGACACTCACGCTAGCGCTAACAGTTAGGGCTCTATTCAATCCGCATCGCGGAAGTTCAGATTTACAGCGTGATTGAAATTTAAAGGCAATGTTTCCGCTTTAGCGGAGACTGCATTCACAGTAAACGCTGCATATGTCGGCTCAATCGGAAATTACTTTGACATTTCTATTGTGGGATCTGTATCACTCAGGTTTACAGATTGAATAGAGCCCTAAATCGGTTGACAAAACAAAGTGCTTGTAGCATGGACAATAAAGGAGTTGAATAAAGAGACACTTAGATTGTGAGCCTTCACTCAATCTGTAGCTTTTTATAAAGCAAGGGACCTGCATGGAGGAGAGGAGTGTTGGATGAATGGCATGAATGGCACCATCTATCTCTCGCCTGGCGGGGGTTTAAACTACCTGCGGTCTGCAGCAGGGGCACGTCGTCCCACCTTGCTCTATTACATTGTATTGAAGGCCAGTAGGCCAGCAGTCAAAGAATGAGGCAGGAGTCCCCCGCAGGGGAGGTAGGTGTGTGTGTGTGTAGGTTTGTCACCAGTTGATCAATGCCTGACCCCTGGGGCTGGAACTCCAGAGGATGCTTCCAGTGTATTGATGGAGAGCGGTGTCAATCACCTCCACAGGGTTACAGTGTGCGTGATCAGAGAATCACAGGACCAGAGTTCCTAGGGGTGTTTTTAAAAGCAGTGTCCCCGCCGACAAGGCTCCCCTGCTGGGCTTTCTACTCATCACTCCTCCCCTGCTCGATACGGCGAAGCCAGAGAGGGCGAAGCACTGCATGACACCCCATTGATCATCGATAGTGGTTTCTCTAAACCTGAGTTAAAGGATGAAAGGATCCTTTACTGCATCTTTGGGCATATCAATGAGCCCGGTCCCAGCATGTACAGGATGTAGACTGTCATTTGTTCAGGTCAGGGGTGAGAGGGGGGGACTATAGTCTCTATGGTGTCTGTGACTCATCATCACTGTTATTACTTTATGCCTTATCATGTCTCATGTGGATTGGGCAGAGCTATTGATCAAACAACTGATCATATTACAGTCAACTCTGATTCTAGTGCAGTTTCCGAGGGGCTGAAACAGGCACATTTTCTGCTCAAGAAGGTATATCTTAACATATACCGGTAATCGTGCTGGAATGACCATCATTCCATTCCATTCAAAGACATACCGGTACACACCCCAGGTCGAGTTACTGAGGCCAGACAGTGCACCCAGGTTCAGGGCTAGTGTTCCATCCATAGTGCCTACCTGTAGGAACACGGCCATCTGTGGCTCCTCCATGGACTGGATGGCTGTCCCCACCAGCTTGACGGAACCCTCCAGGTGGTCTCCGTGGCGACGCATGAGGGAGTGGACGTAACCCAGCTTGTCATCCTGCTGGTGGCTGATCATCCCCACCAACTCCTCCTTCCTCTCCTCCAGGATGGCATAGAGCCCGTCAAACTTATCACACAGACTCTGCTTCTGACGACGCCCGTTCTCCTGCACACAGACACCCATTGAACACTTTATAATAACTTTCATGAATAAGCCTTTATAAATGCTTATACATTTGTATAGAAAAATATATGTATTCTGAACAAAAATATAAACGCAACATGCAACAATTTCAACGATTTTACTGAGTTACAGTTCATGTAAGGAAATCAGTCAATTGAAATAAATTCATTAGGCTTTAATCTATGGATTTCACATGACTGGGAATACAGATATGCATCTGTTGGTCACAGATACCTTAAAAAAAGGTAGGGGCGTGGATCAGAAAACCAGTCAGTATCTGGTGTGACCACCATTTGCCTCATGCAGCACAAATCATTTCCTTCACATAGAGTTGATTGTGGCCTGTGGAATGTTGTCCCACTCCTCTTCAATGGCTGTGCGAAGTTGCTGGATATTGGCGGGAACCGGAACACGCTGTTGTACACGTCGATCCAGAGCATCCCAAACATGCTCAATGGGTGACATGTCTTGTGCGTATGCAGGCCATGGAAGAACTGAGACATTTTCAGCTTGTTTTAGAACATTTAATTCTCTGGTGGAAATTCCTGCAGTCAGCATGCCAATTGCACGCTCCCTCAAAACTTGAGACATCTGTGGCATTGTGTTGTGTGACAAAACTACACATTTTAGAGTGTGCTTTTATTGTCCCCAACACAAGGTGCACCTGTGTAATGATCATGCTGTTTAATCAGCTTCTTGATATGCCACACCTGTCAGGTGGATGGATAATCTTGGCAAAGTAGAAATGCTCACTAACAGGGATGTAAGCAAATTTGTGCCAAACATTTGAGAAATACGATTTTTGTGCATATGGAAAATGTCTGGGATCTTTTATTTCAGCTCATGAAACATGGGACCAACACTTTACATGTAACGCTTATATTTTTGTTCAGCGTATCAATAGTTTATAAATCATTTATTACTATTTATTCATGCTAGTTATTACAATACAACAGGTTCTTCACAGTGATGTGAGTAGTGTGTGTGGTGACCCCACAGTGAGTGATTGTGACTGTGAGGTGAGAAGTGTGAGTGGTTGTAGTGGGTGACATTCTCACCTGGATTGTCCTGCAGATCTCCTCCATCTTAGAGAGGAGGGCCTGGATACGGTCGTTCCCCGCCACCAAGATGGTGATGCTGTCGCTCAGCTCCGTCTATAGCCAATCACAACAGAGCATGATGAGTCAATGTCTCAAATGTACTCACTACACCAGTGGTCATCAACCCTGGTCCTGCTGGAGGACTAAAGGATAAGAAGGCTTTTGTTCCAACCCTGCACTAACACATTAGGTCAGGGTTTCCCAACCCTCTCCTCGGGCCCCCCCAGACGTTTCACATTTTAGTTTTAACCCTAAACTGGCACACCGGATTCAATTACTCAAAGGCTTGATGATTAGTTTACTATTTTAATGGGGGGGGGGGGGGGGGGTTAGGGTTAGGGTGCGAGTAGAGGCTTGGGAAACCCTGCATTAGGTGGTAGTTCACACAATTGTGAAAATTGAAATATTTAAAGTGTTGTTTTTTAACAATGCATAAAACATTGAGTGAGCAATGAGTGCAAAGAAAAATGTCACCAAAGCCATCTGCTCAATAACATGTCTGTTGCTATGGTCCATTCATACTGTTTTAGCTTATGTAAGTAGATATAGTACATATGTAAACTTTCAACTGTATGAATCATGTTTGTGTGGGTGGCGTTCGTCTTTAGTATTACTCAACAGCCAGACACATTGTCCATCCTTAACAAGTGACCTTCAGTTGAGTCCCACCATATGGTGTCCTCCAGGCTGGTATAGACGGACTCTCACTTTGATATTAGTCAACGTTCACCTTAATGCTGGAGAGAAGAGCTAGTTAGCGGGCAGCCAGCAGCAAGGGAGGAGCTGAGCCTCTGACTTGAGCTCAGAGGAGAATGACTCAAGTCCCAGTGCTGTGGATGGATGAGTCACTCAGAGAGAGAGAGAGAGAGAGAGAGTGCCAGGGAGAACTATAGGAGCTAATGTTCAGGCATGCCTCTCTCTGCTTGGGCCGACAGTACACAGCATGGCCAGAGGTGGAGGAGATTTGAGAGAGAGGGGAGTGAGATGACCAGTTTGGCATGAGAGTTTATAGTGAGTGAGTTAGAGGGAGAAAGGTTGGGAGTAGAAATTAGTGGCAGCAGACCAGGGCACCGCTGTGTATGTGTGTTTGTGTGTGTGTCCACATGAAGGACAGACAGACACAAATGCTGCACACGACTCAGGGGTGTGATATACAACATTAGCTGTTGTCGTGCCACCAGGCTGACAGGGCCATGGCGCGTGTGTGTGAGGTGAGACCCGGCCCGCACAGTGTGAGAACCCCCGCAGGACAGCCACAACTCAATACATCTGTCTGCTGTCACTACACTCAGCACTCACACACACACACACACACACACACACACACACACACACACACACACACACACACACACACACACACACACACACACACACACACACACACACACACACACACACACACACACACACACACACACACACACACACACACACACACACACACACACACACACACACACACACACACACACACACACACACACACACACACACACACACACACACACACACACACACACACACACACACACCACTTTAAATAACATTCAAATCTCTCTCTGGGGGACATGATGAATAGAGAGTGACAAAGTAAGTAAGCTGTTATATGGGATAATTCCTTTTCATTGTAAGGACGATCTAACAGACAGGAAGACAGACAGCCTACATTTTAGTCATTTAGCAGACACTCTTATCCAGAGCGACTTACAGTTAGTTAGTGAGAGCATACATTATTTTTCTATTTACTTTTATTTTTCATACTGGCCCCCCGTGGGAATCGAACCCACAACCCTGGCGTTGCAAACACCATGCTCTACCAACTGAGCTACATCCCTGCCGGCCATTCCCTCCCCTACCCTGGACGACGCTGGGCCAATTGTGCGCCGCCCCATGGGTCTCCCGGTCGCAGCCGGCTACGACAGAGCCTGGATTCGAACCAGGATCTCTAGTGGCACAGCTAGCACTGCGATGCAGTGCCTTAGACCACTGCGCCACTCGGATATAGAGTGACATCACAATCAGACCCTTGGCCCTGAGTCAGGGTGTTTCCTTACCTTCTGTCTCTTGTAGACGTTCTGCAAGGGGGCCACCTCACAGTCCTTGTGCTGGCCAAACACTTTGCACATGGAGCAGGTGGGCGTCTCACAGCTCAGGCAGTAGATGTTGATCTTCTCCTCATCATGCTCCTGACACATCAGCTGCTGCTGCTCCACCTTGGTGGGGTTCAGGGGCCTGCAGGGACACAGAAGTAAAGGAATTACCTGTTATAGAGACACTCAATCACACACACACACACACACACACACACATACACACACACACACACACACAGCTGCCTCTGTCTTATGAGACTCATCACTTCTGTCCATGACAGAGGAAATATCCTTATGGGAACAGCCCTTACAAGGAATTAGGGGATTTCACCAACAGTTTACCTCATATGTAATTTACAGCTATTGACCACCATTCTCCAGGGGAAAAGTCCACTCTTCGTTTCACAGTCACTGGAACAGCTGATGATGAACTAGCTTTGGTAATGTTTCATTTCTCTCCGTTGCTCTGCTGGGTTGAGATGCTATAATATAACTGCAAGCCAATTTACAAAGTCGATAAATGTAATTGAGGAATATAATTTCGAGTGTAATTAGATAGATTGTTCATATAGCTCAAATCTGTGTTACAGACCAAAAGTACTTCCCTTGATGTAATTATATTATATTTTATATTTATCGTGTCAAGTGACAAGGCATGAAAAAGCTGTAATATTGCTACAGGTTTCCAAACGATATATATATTGGAAAAGACTGCCACCCAGTGGCCTTCTATACAAAGTGAGACTGTGTACTCAGAGATGGGTCCTATTTCTGTCGTTGAACGAATATATACCACATACTACACATTCAGCGATGGAATATAAATTGTTCGTTTGTTTACAGCCAAAAAGACCAAGGGCTTTTAAATATGGCCGTAATGCGCTTTTACAACACCCAGTAGTAATAAATTACAGTACTGCTCTCTACTGGTAAACAGACATTACTGCCCGATGGTATCCTATTTCGAACAGCTCCATACACTTCCTCCAGATTCTTGACCTCACCCCCACCCCCACCGCTTGAGGTTACTGCTATAGGATCACCTATTCACCTGGAAATGTTAGGCTATTGTCTGTTTTACGGCATTGAAGTAACTTCGTGGTATATACCTTTTTTGTTTCTTTTTTTAAATATGTAACTTAATGTCTTTATTTTTTTTGATGTGTTTGAAGGCACTCGGTTTTCTGGAATAAGTTGAAAGCCAGACGGAGCCGACATCCAGCACCATACAGGTCCAAAGAGTGGTAGGATTAGGATAGAAAGTAGGATAAAAGTACTAACCCTAACCCTAGAATGGTAATACAATGCACCTACAGTAATTGCAGCACTTCCCAAATATAAAATCTATGGTACTTAACCCCCAGAATCACACGTCTGTAGCTGTGTCAATGCCACAAGAGGACATATGGTTCTCATGTTTACCACTCCATCGAGGCAGCGATAAAGTGTGCTTGTTATAACACCAACATTGAGGACTGCCAGGGACTGAGGTTTCCATATTCCTGGTATGTTAAAATGACACAGCTGATGAACACACACAGAAGCTCTAGTGACACCATTAGAATAAAAACAGATGCCTAGGTCTGTTGCATGAGCGGTGAATATTTTGGAAGCAATATTTCATGGCTGAGTTCACCTAAGGTTGTAGTAGTAGCACATGCCTTGTGCTCATGGCTACTGTTGACATGGCTACTGTTGACATGGCTATTGTTGACATGACAAGTCAACAGAGGTCAGCAGAAGTGTGAAGGCACGTTGTATGGATGATGTTGACATTTGGTGAGCATTCTGGTTCAGGTGGATACTTACAGAAAGCAGTCACGTACCCCTTACACACACAGACACAGACACACACACACACACACACACACACACGCACACACACACACACACACACACCTGACCTGCTGGACTCTTCTTGTTTGTAGATGTCTATGATGTTCTCTACTAGCAGGTTCCTCTGTAGGCCATACACACCATGACGGTCCAACACCACTTCGTGACGACATGACGGGCAGCGGAACCGCCCCCCCGTGGACATAGACCTGGACCCTCGAGACTGCCACAGGGGGTTGGCAGCCTGGGTGGGGAGGGTCAGAGGGGGGTAGTGGAGTCAAAGGGTAAAGCATCACTCTAACTGGGGGTATTGAGGAGTTAAGGGAGGATATGGACAACAGCTGTTTGACACAGATACTGTATGTTGTGTACTCAAGAGGAAACCAAAACATGATTCTGCACTGAGCAGTGCTTAACACTGGGTACAAAGTGACCTACCACTGAGTTACACACCTCTTTAAGGCCTCAAAGGTGATATGATATCAAGAAGACTAACATTGCTAGACAGCTTAGCCAGGATAGACCCACAACCCATGATCATGTCAGTCAGTGTGAGGGACCTTTCACACAGAAACTAACGTTAATCTACGGAGCCACTGATCCATCCACCTGCCACTAAATATTGGTTTGTCTTGTTGCCTGGCAACAAACTTCTCAGAGCTTCTCCTTGCACACCAGCAGATATGATCCTCTACAGTCGATACTTCATGACAAAGACCTCAACCAAAAGTGATTAAGGCTGTGGACACCGTAGACATGTTTATATTGAATAAGGCTAAATAGTTCCGACTATGTGGAGTAGTTAGTAATTACTATAAATAAGTGAAATGTATCCTGTCTTGGTCTGTGATGAGTAGACCACTTTCCACCAGAGAAGGCTGGTGGAAGGAGCTATAGGAGGACAGGCTCATTGTAATGGCTGGAATGGAATCAATGGAACGGAGTCAAATATGTGGTTTCCATATGTTTGATACCATTTCATATTTCCATTCCAGCCATTACAATGACCCCGTCCCCATATAGCTCCTCCCACCAGTCTCTGTTGCTTTCCACTAAAGGCCACGACCTGAGAGGCAGAGCTTGTTGCATCCTCTCTCTCCCCCAGGACTGAGGCAGCTGTTGGAGTCTCTCATATCTGAATGGCTCCTTGAGTTCGAACAGTCAATTGAAGGGTTCAACAGGACCAAAGATATACACTGAGTGTAAAAAAACATTAGGTACACCTTCCTAATATTGAGTTGCATCCCCTTTTGCCCTCAGAAGAGCCTCAGTTAGTCGGGGCATGGACTCTACAAGGTGTTGAAAGCGTTCCACAGGGCTGCTGGCCCATGTTGACTCCAATGCTTCCCACAGTTATGTCAAGTTGGCTGTATGTCCTTTGGGTGGTGGACCATTCTTGATCCACACGGGAAACTCTTGAGCGTGAAAAACCCAGCAGCTTTGCAGTTCTTAGTACACTCAAACTGGTGAGGGAGTGGGAATCTGAACACACTATTGCAGTAATGTCTGTTTTGTATATACACTGAGTGTACAAAACATTAGGAACACGACATAGACTGACCAGGTGAATGCTATGATCCCTTGTTGATTTCACCTGTTAAATCCACTTCAATCAGTGTAGAGGAGACAGGTTAAAGAAGGATTTTTAAGCCATGAGACAATTGAGACATGGATTGTGTATGTTTGCCATTCAGAGGGTGAATGGGCAAGACAAAATATTTAAGTGCCTTTGAACAAGGTATGGTAGTAGGTGCCAGGCGCACCGGTTTGAGTGTGTCAAGAACTGCAACGCTGCTGGGTTTTTTGCACTCAACAGTTTCCTGTGTGTATCAAGAATGGTCCACCACCCAAAGGACATCCATTGAACTTGACACAACTGTAGGAAACATTGGAGTCAACATGGGCCAACAACCCTGTGGAATGTTTTCGACATCTTGTAGAGTCCATGCCCCGACGGATCGAGGCTGTTCTGAGGGCAAAAGGGGGTGAAACTCAATATTTTTCTAATGTTTTGTACATTCAGTGTATGGTATGAGTCCCCCTTCATGGTCTTTGAGAGTAACTGATATGATTGTACAAAGAATGGCTCTCCAAGGCCCGGTTTATGCCATGATAAATAGAGATCATGTTCTGCTCTAACACTGTGATCCCCCTTAGAGCCATAACACCTCACTGTGTATTTTTTACTTTCACAAGTAACTATGGGTGTCATGGGCAGTCGAAGCTAAACAGCACTACTCATAAGACATGTACTCTGCTCAGCACCTGGAAACAGTGGAATCATGGCTCCAAAATCACAGACCACTGCTGGACCACTAATGGACTACACATGGCCTCAGAACAGGAGAGTGATGCAAAAAAACGTCCTCCCCTCTTACCTGGAAGACGTCGTTGACACACTTCCTGCAGAGGTTGTGTTGGCAGGGCAGTATAACCACAGGCTTGGTGAACATCTCCAGGCAGATGGGGCAGATGAGCTGCTTCTCCAGGTTTTCCATGGTGCTCGAATCCTCCAGCTGCACAGGTTTGTAGCCCAGCGCAAAGTTCATCCCAAACACTGGACTGTGTGAAGCTCTGAGTCTTTCTGAAGCTCTGAATCTGTGAAGCTCTCAAGAAGAAAGAACTGGGGAGCTTCCTGTGCCTCTCCTCTTTCTCTATCACTCTATCCCTCGATCTCACTGCCTGTCTCTCCAACAGCTTAGAGACCCTCCTTGACAGGGAGATATATTTAGCCGCTGTTTGTTCTCGGTTACTGTCCAACTGCATGCCACTCTGGCCCACTGGGATTCCTAACCCCAGATCCAAAACACAAACCAGGAGCGTGGTAGAAGACAGCAGGGAGAGATTCCTCTGTCCATTTTTATTTTTTGCGGTAAACTGATAGGGTAACAGACAGGAAGGCCTGTGCGGGCACACACTGGAATATTCAGTGGGGTAGGGGTGTATTGGAGGCTCCTGAGTCACTGGGCCTAAGAGAGATAGATGGCGCAGATGACATGAGGCACTAAAATATTTAACACCACGTCAGTAACACAGCATCAATCTAAAGCCTGCTGAACACAGGCCAGACTGGAGGCAGTCACTCACTGCTGTTGGCATCACAACAAACAAATGACTCCACTCCACACTACATGTTGTTGTGCTACTAGTCAATTACTCAAAACCATTACTTGAGCAATGGGCAGCAATTATATGGCGTCCTACCGGTATGTTATCAGTTGATACTTTCGGGGAATAGCAGGCTCATATAATGCTCATCTGAATATTTTCTACATCAACGTTTCAACTTTCAATGTGCCTTCTATGAAAAATACACTGAACAAAAATATAAACGCAACATGCAACAATTTCAAAGATTTTACTGAGTTACAGTTCATATAAGGAATCAGTCAATTGAAATAAATAAATTAGGCCCTAATCTATGGATTTCACATGACTGGGAATACAGATATGCATCTGTTGGTTACAGATACCTTAAAAAAAAAAAAGTAGGGGTGTGGATCAGAAAACCAGTCAGTATCTGGTGTGACCACCATTTGCCTCATGCAGCGCGACACATCTCCTTCACGTAAAGTTGATGAGGCTGTTGATTGTGGCCTGTGGAATGTTGTCCCACTCCTTTTCAATGGCTGTGTGAAGTTGCTGGATATTGGCGGGAACTGGAACACGCTGTCGTACACGTCAATCCAGAGCATCCAAAACATGCTCAGTGGGTGACATGTCTGGTGAGTATGCAGGCCATGGAAGAACTGAGACATTTTCAGTGTACAGATCCTTGCGACATGGGGCAGTGCATTATCATGCTGAAACATGAGGTGATGGCGGCGGATGAATGGCATGACAATGGGCCTCAGGGTCTCATCACAGTATCTCTGTGCATTCAAATTGCCAACGATAAAATGCAGTTGTGTTTGTTGTGCGTAGATTATGCCTGCCCATACCATAATCCAACCGCCACCATGGGGCACTCTACTCACAATGTTGACATCAGCAAACCGCTCGCACACACTACGCCATATGCGCTGTCTGCCATCTGCCCGGTACAGTTGAAACTGGGATTCATCCATGAAGAGCACACTTCTCCAGCATGCCAGCGGCCATCGAAGGTGAGCATTTGCCCACTGAAGTCAGATATGACTCCGAACTGCAGTCAGGTAAAGACCCTGGTGTCACGCCCTGACTCTGGGGACTCTTATTTGTTGAGTCAGGGTGTGTATTTTCTATGTGGTGTAGGTCTATGTTGTAAGTCTAGTATGTCTAGATCTATGTTGGCCGGTGTGGTTCCCAATCAGAGGCAGCTGTCGCTCGTTGTCTCTGATTGGGGCCCATACTTAGGCAGCCTATTGGCACTAGTGGGTTGTGTTACCTTAGGACTTCACGTGTCGTTTCGTTTATTGTTTTGTCATGTGTTTATTCGTGTAATAAACATGTTTGCATATCACGCTGCGCCTTGGTCTGACCCGTCAATCAACGAACGTGACACCTGGTGAGGACGACGAGCACGCAGATGAGCTTCCCTGCGACGGTGGACATTCCTGCAGTCAGCATTGACAATTGCACGCTCCCTCAAAACTTGAGACATCTGTGGCATTGTGTTGTGTGACAAAACTGCACATTTTAGAGTGGCCTATTATTGTCCCCAGCACAAGGTGCACCTGTGTAATGATCATGCTGTTTAATCAGCTTCTTGGATGGACTATCTTGGCGAAGGAGAAATGCTCACTAACAGATGGTGGTATGTGCAAAATATTTTTGTGCGTATGGAACATTACTGGGATCTTTTATTTCAGCTCATGAAACATGGGACCAACACTTTAAATGTTGCGTTTATATTTTTGTTAAGCATAATTATCAGTGATAAAATATCCAAAGTATTCAAAAGATCCAAGCTGGAATGTGAGCCTATAAGAAAATGCCTCAGCTGATTAACTGACCCGGAAAGACTTTATCTGAAACACACCCTCTGACCAGTGGCCCATAACCCTCCACTTCCTGGTTACTAAACAGATGAGGTAATTGCTGAGGTAAGGCTAAGCTGCTAATAAGTTTACAGGGACTTTTATAGGACATGGAGGCTTTGTGCAGAGTAAGCCAAACACACACCCAACTGTACTTCACTCTATCTCCCTGTTGCCTATCTTTTACTGGAGTAGCCTACAAGCAGGCACCCTCTAAATATGTAGCTAGTTTCACTAATGTGGCTCGTGGCAACAATTTAGCTTGATGCTTTGTTGCCATTATGAAATGTTGGCAGACTTGGATAACATCTTCAAATATTGTAACAGTAGAAAACGTTGCTATTCCTGATAAAGATAAGTATTTTTAGTATTTGGTCTTATGGCAGCCAATTTTATGTTCACCAATGATTGCAGTGTTCTTTTGGTCGGAGAGAACAGAAAGAAAAGATAGCATTCTTCTGTGAACAGATATACTTTGTTTGGTTCATGGAGAGCCATTCCATATATACACTGCCGATTTTGCAGGTTTTCCTACTTACAAAGCATGTAGAGGTCTGTAATTTATAACATAGGTACACTTCAACTGTGAGAGAAATCCAGAAAATCACATTGTATGATTTTTAAGTAATTAATTTGCATTTTATTGCATGACATAAGTATTTGATACATCAGAAAAGCAGAACTTAATATTTGGTACAGAAACCTTTGTTTGCAATTACAGAAATCATACATTTCCTGTAGGTCTTGACCAGGTTTGCACACACCGCAGCAGGGATTTTGGCCCACTCCTCCATACAGACCTTCTCCAGATCCTTCAGGTTTCGGGGCTGTCGCTGGGCAATACAGACTTTCAGCTCCCTCCAAAGATTTTCTATTGGGTTCAGGTCTGGAGACTGGCTAGGCCACTCCAGGACCTTGAGATGCTTCTTACGGAGCCACTCCTTGGAGGTGGAAACATCATTCTTTGGGGATGCTTTTCTGCAAAGGGGACAGGACGACTGCACCGTATTGAGGGGAGGATGGATGGGGCCATGTATCGCGAGATGTGTGTTTCGGGTCGTTGTCATGCTGGAAGACCCAGCCACGACCCATCTTCAATGCTCTTACTGAGGGAAGGAGGTTGTTGGCCAAGATCTCGCGATACATGGCCCCATCCATCCTCCCCTCAATACGGTGCAGTCGTCCTGTCCCCTTTGCAGAAAAGCATCCCCAAAGAATGATGTTTCCACCTCCATGCTTCACGGTTGGGATGGTGTTCTTGGGGTTGTACTCATCCTTCTTCTTACTCCAAACACAGCGAGTGGAGTTTAGACCAAAAAGCTCTATTTTTGTCTCATCAGACCACATGACCTTCTCCCATTCCTCCTCTGGATCATCCAGATGGTCATTGGCAAACTTCAGACGGGCCTGGACATGCGCTGGCTTGAGCAGGGGGACCTTGCGTGCGCTGCAGGATTTTAGACTGTGGTCCCAGCTCTCTTCAGGTCATTGACCAGGTCCTTCCGTATAGTTCTGGGCTGATCCCTCACCTTCCTCATGATCATTGATGCCCCACGAGGTGAGATCTTGCATGGAGCCCCAGACCGAGGGTGATTGACCGTCATCTTGAACTTCTTCCATTTTCTAATAATTGCGCCAACAGTTGTTGCCTTCTCACCAAGCTGCTTGCCTATTGTCCTGTAGCCCATCCCAGCCTTGTGCAGGTCTACAATTTTATCCCTGATGTCCTTACACAGCTCTCTGGTCTTGGCCATTATGGAGAGGTTGGAGTCTGTTTGATTGAGTGTGTGGACAGGTGTCTTTTATACAGGTAACGAGTTCAAACAGGTGCAGTTAATACAGGTAATGAGTGGAGAACAGGAGGGCATCTTAAAGAAAAACTAACACGTCTGTGAGAGCCGGAATTCTTACTGGTTGGTAGGTGATCAAATACTTATGTCATGCAATAAAATGCAAATTAATAACTTAAAAATCATACGTGATTTTCTGGATTTTTGTTTTAGATTCCGTCTCTCACAGTTGAAGTGTACCTATGATAAAACATTACAGACCTCTACATGCTTTGTAAGTAGAAAAACCTGCAAAATCGGCAGTGTATCAAATACTTGTTCTCCCCACTGTGTATATATATATACATACAGTGCCTTCAGAAAGTATTCAGACCCCTTGACTTTTCCCACATTTTGTTACGTTACAGCCTTATTCTAAAATGGATTAAATATTACTTTTTTCTCAGCAATCTACACACACTACCCCATAATGACAGTGAAAAAAGTTTTATTTGCAAATGTATTAAAAATAAAAAACATAAATACCTTATTTACATAAGTATTCAGACCCTTTGCTATGAGACTCGAAACTGAGCTCAGGTGCATCCTGTTTCCATTGATCATCATTTAGATGTTTCTACAACTTGATTGGAGTCCACCTGTGGTAAATTCAATTGATTGGGCATGATTTGGAAAGGCACACACCTGTTTATATAAGGTCCCACAGTTGACAGTGCATGTCATAGCAAAAACCAAGCTATGAGTTCGAAGAAATTGTCCATAGAGATCCGAGACAGGATTGTGTTGAGGCACAGATCTGGGGATGGGTACCAAAACATGTCTTCAGCATTGAAGGTCCCCAAGAACACAATGGCCTCCATACGTTTGGAATCATCAAGACTCCTCCTAGAGCTGGCCGCCTGGCCAAACTAAGCAATCCGGGGAGAAGGGCCTTGGTCAGGGAGGTGACCAAGAACCCTATGGTCACTCCGACAGAGCTCTAGAGTTCCTCTGTGGAAATGGGAGAACCTTCCAGAAGGACAACCATCTCTGCAGCACTCCACCAATCAGGCCTTTATGGTAGAGTGGCCAGACAGAATCCACTGCTCAGTAAAAGGCACATGACAGCCCGCTTGGGAGTTTGCCAAAAGGCACCTAAAGACTCTCAGACCATGAGAAACAAGATTCTCTGGTCTGATGAAACCAAGATTGAACTCTTTGGCCTGAATGCCAAGCGTCACGTCTGGAGGAAACCTGGCACCATCCCTACGGTGAAGCATTGTGGTGGCAGCACCATGCTGTGGGAATATTTTTCAACGGCAGGGACTGTGAGACTAGTCAGAATCGAGGCAAAGATGAACGGAGCAAAGTACAGAGAGATCCTTGATGAAAACCTGCTCCAGAGCGCTCAGGACCTCAGACTGGGGCGAAGGTTCACCTTTCAACAGGACAACGACCCTAAGCACACAGCCAAGACAACGCAGGAGTGGCTTCGGAACAAATCTCTGAATGTCCTTGAGTGGCCCTGCCAGAGCCCGGACTTGAACCCGATTGAACATCTCTGGAGAGACCTGAAAATAGCTGTGCAGCAACGCTCCCCATCCAACCTGACAAAGCTTGAGAGGATCTGCAGAGAATGGGAGAAACTCCCCAAATACAGGTGTGCCAAGCTTGTAGCGTCATACCCAAGAAGACTCGATGCTGTAATCGCTGCCAAAGGTGCTTCAACAAAGTACTGAGTAAAGTGTCTGAGTACTTACAGTGGGGAGAACAAGTATTTGATACACTGCCGATTTTGCAGGTTTTCCTACTTACAAAGCATGTAGAGGTCTGTAATTTTTATCATAGGTACACTTCAACTGTGAGATACGGAATCTAAAACAAAAATCCAGAAAATCACATTTTATGATTTTTAAGTAATTAATTTGCATTTTATTGCATGACATAAGTATTTGATCACCTACCAACCAGTAAGAATTCCGGCTCTCACAGACCTGTTAGTTTTTCTTTAAGAAGCCCTCCTGTTCTCCACCCATTACCTGTATTAACTGCACCTGTTTGAACTCGTTACCTGTATAAAAGACACCTGTCCACACACTCAATCAAACAGACTCCAACCTCTCCACAATGGCCAAGACCAGAGAGCTGTGTAAGGACATCAGGGATAAAATTGTAAACCTGCACAAGGCTGGGATGGGCTACAGGACAATAGGCAAGCAGCTTGGTGAGAAGGCAACAACTGTTGGCGCAATTATTAGAAAATGGAAGAAGTTCAAGATGACGGTCAATCACCCTCGGTCTGGGGCTCCATGCAAGATCTCACCTCGTGGGGCATCAATGATCATGAGGAAGGTGAGGGATCAGCCCAGAACTACACGGCAGGACCTGGTCAATGACCTGAAGAGAGCTGGGACCACAGTCTCAAAGAAAACCATTAGTAACACACTATGCCGTCATGGATTAAAATCCTGCAGTGCACGCAAGGTCCCTCTGCTCAAGCCAGCGCATGTCCAGGCCCGTCTGAAGTTTGCCAATGACCATCTGGATGATCCAGAGGAGGAATGGGAGAAGGTCATGAGGTCTGATGAGACAAAAATAGAGCTTTTTGGTCTAAACTCCACTCGCCGTGTTTGGAGGAAGAAGAAGGATGAGTACAACCCCAAGAACACCATCCCAACCGTGAAGCATGGAGGTGGAAACATCATTCTTTGGGAATGCTTTTCTGCAAAGGGGACAGGACGACTGCACCGTATTGAGGGGAGGATGGATGGGGCCATGTATCGCGAAATCTTGGCCAACAACCTCCTTCCCTCAGTAAGAGTATTGAAGATAGGTCGTGGCTGGGTCTTCCAGCATGACAACGACCCAAAACAAACAGCCAGGGCAACTAAGGAGTGGCTCCGTAAGAAGCATCTCAAGGTCCTGGAGTGGCCTAGCCAGTCTCCAGACCTGAACCCAATAGAAAATCTTTGGAGGGAGCTGAAAGTCCGTATTGCCCAGCGACAGCCCCGAAACCTGAAGGATCTGGAGAAGGTCTGTATGGAGGAGTGGGCCAAAATCCCTGCTGCAGTGTGTGCAAACCTGGTCAAGACCTACAGGAAACGTATGATCTCTGTAATTGCAAACAAAGGTTTCTGTACCAAATATTAAGTTCTGCTTTTCTGATGTATCAAATACTTATGTCATGCAATAAAATGCAAATGAATTACTTAAAAATCATACAATGTGATTTTCTGGATTTTTGTTTTAGATTCCGTCTCTCACAGTTGAAGTGTACCTATGATAAAAATTACAGACCTCTACAAGCTTTGTAAGTAGGAAAACCTGCAAAATCGGCAGTGTATCAAATACTTGTTCTCCCCACTGTATGTAAATGTGTTATTTCAACAATGTATAAAAACCTGTTTTTGCTTTGTCATTATGGGGTATTGTGTGTAGATTGCTGAGAAAAAATTAATATTTAATCCATTTTAGAATAAGGCTGTAACGTAACAAAATGTGGAAAAAGTCAAGGGGTCTGAATACTTTCCGAAGGCACTGTATCACACTCCAGGAACCCCAGGTAGAGTAGCTGCTGCTTTCCCAACAGCTAATGGGGATCCTAATAAAATACCAACCATTCTCAGTGTTGAGGATTCAGAGTCCACAATAACTACACAATGACGCACACAGAAGACATTGTACAAATCCCCCTTCTTTTAATTGTTTCGATTTCATTATATAAATACACATTTACAGATAATTTCTGTCCATGAGACATCATGGTGAACAATGAATGACAATGAAAGCATCGACAAAACTACAATCAATCATTTCCGAGTTCTCATATTCCCGTGTCCTATAAGAGAGTGATGAGATGGAGACAGCCTTGCCCCCTACACTCAGAGCAGATAGATGCACACTGCCTGTCTGTCTGCTACTGTAGCCCAGAGCCATCGTGGCCTAGCCAGTTAGGACATTGCCTGCCCACCTCTGTCAACCAGTTGCCCAGCCCATTTGGAGGACCACTTTGGCTAGTCTAGGGTCCTCTCTTCCAAACTGTCAACATGTTTTTTTTTTAAACAGCTCTTTCGGTTTGACATAAATACAAAATAGACAATGTACACTATTTAAATGGGGTTGATTCTTAAAACATTTTCCATTCAACAAAGATTGTCAAACAACGTTATTACAATGTTATTTGCATGTGACACACATACTGTGATTATTATTATTTACAGCAGATAAGGATCACCAGAATAAATAAAAGGTCTTTCTCCTCTCTGAGCCCTGGGGCCAGATACTGCACATTTATGTTGAAATGCATCAGATTTACTATGGTTTGTGAAAACGCATAACCAATAGACTGAAAAATCAGGAGGGTTTTGGCTATTAACTTAGTGAAATGAAGAGGTGAGAAAAGGTGCTATAAATTCCAGTAAGAAATTGAAGCTACTGGTAGATCATTTCTATGGAAACACTCATGAGAAAAAACATCCAAAGCTACAAAATATAAAATGGCTGCTTGACATCATTTGATGACATGACTTTAGTTTAGCCTAACTTTCGGGTTGTTCTTCGGCCAAGACACAAGGTGGTTAACACCATGTACTAGCCCCTCTTTAGGAAACACAGAATGCCCTTTTCAAATGACAAGGGGATGACTGACTGACCACAGCACTAGATGAACAAACCAACAACGACTTTGTACAATGCTCTACACACACACCCCCACCCACCACTGGGACGGACTGACTCGCAATAACAATGTGGCATCCATTTACTTCACTGTTTTCACTATTCTGATTACACAACATTTGAGAAACCGCTGACTCTGCACCCCCAGGGTCATAAAGAGAGCTGAACTGAAGTACAAACTGCTGGTTGGGTGATCTGTACAGATCCTAACCCCGCTGTGTGACATTGTATCAACTAATCACTGAGAGAAAGTACTGTAGAAAGGAGTGAGCAGGAGGACTAATGCCTAGTTGGAAATAGTAGTCATGTGCCTCTTTAGCCCAGAAAATACTCAACATGGCTCAGTCCACCAAAACCCCATGGAAAACACCCTGGTGTGTTATTTCTTAAAAATCTCAAATCATTGGTGATAGGTTCTCTCTGTAGGCAGTTCAGAGAACATAGTGGTCATCTAGGATGTGGCATAGCGTGCACTTAGTGGCTGGGTCAAACACAGACCCCAACAGCACATACCACCTGTTTCTCCATGTTACAACATCAGACTATGACAATGCAAAGCAAAACCACCATTTGAGATGGGAGACGTTTGATAAGTAGTTGGGTTGCAGTCAGCTAGCTGTTGCTATTTGTCAGTTCCACCGAATACAGAGAGAAGTGTGCTGACTGTTTCAGTAAGCAGTGCTGGTTGGCTGGAACCATATGTTAGCTGACAGCCCATCAGAAATGATCATTTACCCACTTCACAGGTTTCAAAAGTGCATAGTAGACCCAAATGCATACACCTCAAAGGAACAATCCTCTCAGGTTAGCTCTAGTGTCACGAGGAGAAACTGGTGGCTGCTGAACGCATGGAGTTAGCGCCATCTAGTTTGGCTTTGGTCTAACTAACATAATTGTGACATCAATTAGCAATAAAATAAAACAGTCAACACATTTTCCTGTTAAAAATGCTTAATTCTTTCACTGCACATTTTCACTGTTCTTGAATGTCTGCCCCACTCTTTGGTCTCATTCAGGTGGAGGTGGATGGGGAGAACCCTGGTTGTGTAGCATACTGTAAGTGCACCCGGCTGGAGCTGGGGGTATCGCTGACAGGGGTAAGGTGGTGGTGGTGGTGTCTGTAGTAGAGGGGTGTGGGTGTGTGGGGTATGTATGTGCCAGTGTTGTACAGTAGGGACATGCAGATCAAACATAACACATGCACATCCTCTGATCCATGCTTTAGTCTTCGGGAGGTGGAAGGTTTGAATCAGGCTATTTAAAACCCAAAACTCAGACTGAACTTGAAATTAGTCTCCAATCCCAGAGCTCTGACAGAGACGAGAATCCAAGAGGGAGACAGAGAGCGGGGGGGAGGATTGAAACAGAGGGACAAAATGAAGGAGTGATCGGAGAGAGTTTGTTCTAATCCTCAGTTTGGTGGATAGATATAGATATATATCATGTCTATCAAGTCATAAGGAGTCCTGGTCTCTTGGCAGCGTGCCACCCGTGTCCATTTGGTTGGACCTTTGCCACAGTATGGGGGGTTGACTGGCTGGCTGGTTGACTGGCACTGGTGAGTCCTGGCTCTGGTGACAGCTGGCCTGGCTGGCTGCTGGGGGCTCCAGGGTGGGGCCCTCAGGGGGCCTGGCCGTGCCCACCTGAGGGGAGGGCTCCAGCGGGTAGACAGGGCTGGGAGGGGAGGGTCACTGCTGGGGCTTGGAGGTGGGCTGGCTGGCTGCAGGCTGGGAGGTCTCTGGAACCTCGACGGTGATGGAATGCGGCTGGATCACGATAGGGGCACGCGGACCTGCAGGAAGACATGGGACTGGGTCAGATTAACTACCAAAAAATAACCCTCAATAGAGAAAAGGACAGTTGATACAGTGCCTTCAGAACGTATTCATAACCCTTGACTTACTCCACATTGTTATTTTACAGCCTGAATTCAAAATTGATTAAATTATTGTTTTTTTCTCACCCATCTACACACAAAGTGAAGACATGTTTAGACATTTTAGCAATTGTATTGAAAATGAAATACAGAAATATCTCATTTACGTAAGTATTCACACCCCTAAGTCAATACCTTGTAGAAGCACATTTGGCAGCGATTACAGCTGTGAGTCTTTCTGGGTAAGTCTTTAAGAGCTTTCCACACCTGGATTGTGCAACATTTACCCATTATTATTTTTAAAATTCTTCAAGCTCATACCCATAACATGATGGAGCCACCACTATGCTTGCAAATATGGAGAGTGGTACTCAGTAATGTGTTGTATTGGATTTGCCCCAAACATAACACCTTGTATTCAGGACAAAAAGTTAATTGCTTTGCCACATTTTTTGCAGTATTACTTTAGTGCCTTGTTGCAAACAGGATGCACGTTTTTGAATATTATTATTCCGTACAGGCTTCTTTTTCCCTCTGTCAATTAGGTTAGTATTGTGGAGTAACTACAATATAACAGTTTTAAAGTCACCATTGGCCTCATGGTGAAATCTCTGAGCGGTTTCCTTCCTCTCCAGCAACTGAGTTAGGAACAGTCATGTACAGACAGGTAACACCAATGATCACAATGACTTTCATACGTCAATGACAATGACTTTGTAAACATCAAATGACATATCAGGGTTCTGTAGATATAGGCTAATGATGACATGATGCCAATGAGGAATTAAAACAGGAATATCAGTACAGGTTGAGGTTCATGCAGACTGTATAAGCCAAAGGTCTGTGACTACAATAAAACTTCCTCACAAAGGATAAAGCCGCTAGGCTGAGGCCATGAGGGCAAAGTCTTGGCTGCCAGGTACACACAGAGTATTTACTGGCTGGATGATTGATAGGAAGCTTACAATCCTCATCTAGCTTTGCTGCATTAAATCCTGTTATCAAAAAATAAGTGACCTCTTCTGAAATACAGAGTTCCAAATCCAGCAAGTCATGTTTTATGATTTTTGTTTTGTTAATGCACCGTCTTATAAGTTATCATCTTATACCAGTTTGTCATGATTTAGGCTACTTGCTGAGTGAAAATGTTAAATAAAAAGTTCACAATTTTAGCAATAGCCTGTTGTATCTCAAATAGATACAATTCACAAGGGAATGTATTATTAGTAGGAGGCATGACCTCAAGTTGGGCCCTTGTTTAACTGTCCTCAGGTGTAACCTGTCCTGAAGTGTTGAAACTCCACGAGGGTCATGTTCAGTAGGTGGGAAAAGTTTTGAAACAAGGAAGTGCTACCTGAGTGTGTCCAGTGAGGACACATAATTTGGTTTTCTGTTGCAAAACGTTTTGCTACGGTGTGCCCTACTGAACATGACCAAGTGTGTATCAGGAACCTACCTGCCCTCCCCTGGCGAGGCTCATCCACACTGTCACTGTCCTTATAGAGGACACATCCAAAACGCAGCAGAGGGAGAGCACAGAGCACTGCTTTGAAAGCACTTCTACTATTAGTGTTAGACTACTACCCCTACTATATCAGATTACAATGTAATGCAATGATAGTAATGATTCACTACTATCCCAACATCATTATATAGCCATTGTCTCTCGAATCTTCAAGCTATCACTCTGGTATTGCTAAAGAGAGAATAATAGACTGACACGTCAACAGGCGTCATGGTGTTGAACAAACAGACCACTAACAGAGCGAGGACAGTGCTGAGGAAGTAGGTGTGAGGTGAGATGACAATGGCTGGATGTGACAGGACAGCGGTGGTCCATCTAGGGGGTATTGGTCTCAACACTGCACTGTACACACACCTGTCCCTAGTCCCTACCACAGGTGACAGTGGAACCCCACGAACAAACTCTCAAAATACATCCTAATAGTACTCTGTGGGTATCATGGAATATTCCAGACTATTCGAGTATTAGTATATTCCAGACTATCTAGGAACTCTATGCCCGGTCTTTAATGGAAACACTACTAATGCTCCTAACCTAAAGTGGTTGGCACCTGACTGACATACTAGAATGTTCTGTAATTCCCTGGGAGTTAGCCTACAGTATGTGTAGGTTAATGAAGGCATATCCTGTGAGGTTACTGTTTCAACCCTGCTTCAGAGTGACAACCCCCTCCCCCCTTCTTTTCTCACAGCTATGATTAGTCTATCACCTCCACCACTATGAAGGGAGAGCATGAATCATAGAAATAGAATGAATCAATATAGTTCTATAGTATGAATACTGTGCGAACACTGTAGTTGCTGGACCCACACTGGACTGGCTCAGCCAAGCGGTCAGCTACCTCTACGTCAGGCCCCAGTGGGATCATAGGGTTTTGTTAGCTTATGACAAAAAGGGACTGTGCTTTTAGCACATTGCTCTCTGTCCTGCACATACCCACAGGCTAGGTTTTCAACTAACCAGCCTGACATTTCATTGATGTTTCATATAAATAGACTGCTACGGTTTATTGAAGGCAGCTAATGTGTTGTGGGTTGAGTGAGTACTTGGCTGCTGTGGGGCCCTGTGTTGCCTAAGGGCTGGATTCAATCCGTATCGCGGAAGTTACGCGTTAAAATGTAAAGGTAATTTCCGACTGAGCCGACATATGTAGCGTTTAACGTGAATGCAGTCTCCTCGCGGAAGATGTGTGTTATAGCACGATTGAAATTTAAAGGCAATGTTCCCGCAGAGACTGCATTCACGTTAAACGTCGGCTCAATCACAAATGACCTTTACATTTTAACGCGGATCCCCGATACGGACTGAATCCAGCCCTAAGTGTCCCTGTGGTCTTGCTGGTAAGGTAATGGGATACTGGGCAGAGATTAGGCTATATCTAATTACCATTTACCAGGCCTAATTAATAAAGAGATGACATCCACTTTATAACCAAGGCAGCAAATAGTTACTGCAGATATATTCATGATGGACCAAACACAATCAAAATACTTAGCAATCAATTAACTGAAATGATTGTTATGGAACGATTGCAAGAGACATTATATACAAGGCAAGCTCATGTGGCCATGCTCAAAGCATTTTGAAGTAACAGCCATGACGTCATGCAACACTGACAGGCAAACAGAATGGATGGATAGTGAGCCAGTCGAACTACCAAACAGCTGAACATGGTACAAAGGCACCATGTGTCACTACGAACAAATACAGCACGGTGAAACAGGGGTTGGTCTGGGGCGTGACGGATGGACAACACGATGCAGATGGGATAAGTACAACCAGTACATCAGGTAGACGGGGGGGCTTACGAGTCATTTAGACTCTGGCAGCGTTTCGCCTGGGTTCTCAGCAGCCACTGGACTGGTCGGGTTGTCACCCACTGGACTGGCAGGGCCTAGGTTGATGCTCTCAGCCACAGGGCTCGATACAGCGATAGGTACGGCTACAGGTATGGGTTGGACAATGATTACTGTGTCACCTGGTGGATCAAAACACACAAACGTACAGAAACACCTCTCTGTCAGAACGAGATGAACCTGTCCTGCTCATTGGGCCAGAGTATACTGATGTGTTATCCCCATTCCCATACTGCCCTGGGGCTGATAGCTTGTCATGTCCTGTTTAGCTTTCAGGTACTGTAGATGAAGCACAGTTCCTGTTTTTGTGTGAGATTATTCATGTCACCTAGGTATTCGCCTAAACATGTGAATATCTCTGAAACCAACAGCAAATCAAATTGCATCATCATTTCATAACTTCTTATACTGAAATTCCTACTGGTGTGACAGCAATTTGGGCTTAGGGTCATGACTATAGGGTCACCATGGTCGCTGATCACTCCGACCTCAGAACAAAAACAAGGCAATTCGGAGTCTAGTCCTTGGGACTGTCTGCTATTGAGTGATCTGAGCTCTCCTGCTGCCGTGTTAACAGGCAACATGAGTCGAGGAGCTGTGAGTCCTGTCCTCAGACCAACCAGTCAAGGACACGACACAGGAGTCTGAGGAAGAGAGAGCATCCTCAGATCTGACAGGACTGTATTATTAATCGCCCTCATCTTGCTTCTGTCTCAGCCCTTTTCCTGGCCTGTTCTGACCTGCACTGAGGACCACTGATAGTAGAGGATAAAACAAAGCTTCTTGTTGGGTTTGAAATGTTGTTAATGTGTACATGTTATTGCACACTACATCCATAGCTTTGACATAGAAAGATGACATGCAGAAATACCAAACAACAACATTTCATTACCGTTTTGTATCCTTGTGGTAAAGGATTTTCATTTCAACATGTAGAAAAAAGATTCAAATAAATGTCAGAGCTTGGGCTATAACTTGGATAATATCCTCCTCTGTGATATGAACCAGCAGTGTGTGTGAGCTATAAATACATGCACTTTTAGCTGTTCTGCTTCATTAAGGTAATCTATGGGCTAGCCTTCAGCCTCAACCCCTTGAGCAGGATCAGGTGCTGTAGACCGGGAGTTCTGCCTAGCAGAGCTAGACACTGGCGCTTCTCCCCTCCTCCTCTCCCTCCATTCCCCCATCCCTGTTTGGCTGCTCTGGCCCCATCTGTGCTCTGCGGTTTCCCTGCCTCTCCTCCCTCTACTCTCCGGCGCCTATGCTCTGAAAGGAAGTGACAGCGTTAAGTCAGGCTGAAAAACCGACATCTGCGAGGCGGCCTGCCGCTGAGGTATCGTGAAGAGCGCCAGGACTCAGGAAAAGGGTCAACCCAGAAGGACAGGGATGAGGGGCATACTGTATTTATCCTGCTACCCTCCTCATGACCTCTAGCCCAACTATAGTATAGAGTCTATACTATGCATGTGCAGTACCACGCTCTCAGTTTTATATCCAATGCCAAACAGTCCCCTTCCCAGCTTGCTCTCACCTCCGTCCGTCTCAGCTTTGATCTGAGCCTCCAGGTCCTCTGGGTCCACGTACTGGTAGTGATCATCCTCCTCTGGCGGCTTGCACTTTCCGCAGCAGAAACAGCAGCAGCAGCAGCAACAGCAGCAGGAGAAGACGGTGCAGCACACAGCCATGGTCTGCAGCACAAGGGCATAACACAAACACACAGCATAGTCAGTCAGGACAGCCACACGCCGTCATCCTGTCCCATGAAAACCTCTACATATCTGGCCTCAGATCTACAGGGTGACCCAGTGAGAGAACCTAGTGGATGTTTTGGGTTTTTTGGAGGTAGATCAGCTTAATATTGCAGATAGATTGTAACTTCCATCAATGTAATTGTCTGCATCACTTCCAATCCCCCATGTTTTTTATATATATACTCCCCTTTATTACTTTTCAACCCCACCATCCTTTCCCTACTTGGGGTAAATTAGTGAACAACAATGCTTGGGCCTCTACTTCCAGCTTATACTTACTATCTACATTTTATGGACAGTCAATTTTTACAATAATTCTATTTTATTTGTTTTTGCTCCTGAACTTCTTCTACTCTCAACCTCTCCGATCATTTTCATGATGTCCATCCGGTTTGCTTCTATATGCCATATCTTTCTAACTGTGCTCTTTCCCAAAAGCTCCCAACATACAACCTATATACTTATTAGAACCTAGTGGATGTTAGCAGCAGAGACCTCCTGGTTCGGACAGTGGCTTTGCCCTCAGTGCTCTCTGCTTTTCAATCCTACATATCCAATGTAATACATGTGATGCTCTCAATAATCCTACTGCACTGTGCTTTCTAGGGTATATGAAAAATGTATGCACTCACTAACTAAGTCGCTCTGGATAAGAGAGTCTGCTAAATGACTAAAATGTAAATGTATAAATAAGTGGAGCGGTTTTGTTCCTCCCTGCAATTTTCCTGTGCTTTGTATTTTTCTTTGTAGATGAAAGCAGAGTGAGGTTTGTGAGACAGTCACTGGATCGTCCTCTCTGCATCTCGACCACTCTTCATACTGTACTGTACTCAGCATCAAAGGCCTCACATCTCAGTGACTGAGCACAACTACACAGAACACAGTTCTAAATAAAGACTGCTTTGCTCTGACACTTTTCAAAGCAATAACACACAGATACTTTCACTAATAGACTGTCAATGCACTCCCACCACAAGATAGAAGGGTGTCTAATGCATGGAGTAGACATAGTACTAAACAGTGAAGTCTAGCCATAGTAATGTCTAATACAATGTGATGAGTGTGTGAGTGACGTGGCTGTAAAAGCAGTCCAGTCAGTATGTCATCACAGACAGAGAGAGTAGGCTGGGAATCAGGATGGGTTAATCACCCCACTGTTGGAGGCTCCTGCAGTACTGACAACACCAAGGATAACCTGTCCACAGAGGGTCATGGTCACCTGAGTACTCATTCTATTAGCCTGTTAGACTAAAGGTGTTTTTTAAAGGGGTTATGAGGTACTCTCTCTCGCTCTCTCACCTTAAACCACCACTTGGACATGAGGAAGTAGTATTTGACGCTCTCCTCTCCAAACTGCTCGGACACGTAGAGGCCCATGGAGCCGTATTCTTCGTAGATCCTCCTCTTGCCATCATCGTTCAGGATTGAGTTGGCGTTGTTGATCTCTTTAAACGTATCCGCAGCCTCCGGGTTGTCTGGGTTCTTGTCTGGGTGGTACTTCAACGCTAGTTTCCTGTAAATGGATGTATGAATTAACAAATGGATGGATGGATGGATGAATGTATAAATTCATTAATCTCAGTCCACACCATCACATACAAATTCTGCAAAACTCTAAATAAGAGCTTATAACTCATTAAAAGTCCATACTCCTGTGTCTGATGGACCAATTCATGAATAAAGCTGATCATTAACTTTCTCCAGGAAATGGAGAAACAGGCTTACCGGTTATGTGGCTATAACAACCAGAGACAGGCTAAGTGTGTTACCTGTAGGCCCTCTTAATGTCATCAGCGGAAGCTCCTTTCTCCAGGCCTAGCACCTTGTACAGGCTTTCCCCTGTGGTGGACATCTTCCTCTGGGGGCCTGGCCGATTTGGCTCTGCTGAGCCTGGTCCTGTGCCTGCCGTGGCCATGGCTGAAGTCTGCCAAGATACACACACACAGTAACACAGGATTCTATGAGATTAAAATTCTATAAGAGGAACAGGAGCTCAAGCAGTAGAAAATGTGAGGTGCCGGTACTCAGCTCCGGCGAGCTCCTGCCCAAGTCAAGCACTGCTTCTTATCCCTTGCGCAAATAGCCTACAGCTGTGTTTGTCCCGAGCTGGAAACTGAGGGCCAATAATATTTTATACAATGTTGCAAGTTCACTAGTGCAAGCTTCAGGCTGAACCTAATTTAATAGTTGATACAATGTTTCAAGTTCATTGCAAACAGGCCATGCATAGCCAATGTGCATTTTTGGATTTTGTAATTGTTTTTATTAGGATATTTTCTATCTGCAGGCTGCAATGTTTTAATTTGTTGGCTTTATGTAGGCTATTTTTACATAGTTGGCAATGGCAATAGAAGTTACTTTTTAGGTTTGTCTCATTTTCATTTAGATTTTGATTAACCATTGATTGAGATATGAAGACGTTATTATAAGTTAAATGAAACTGTTCCACAAAAATGTGCATATGAAAACCATGACTGGCACGCATATCAGTATAAATGGTAAGATAAATTGGCATTTCACATGAGAAAGGTTGCCGACTCCACGTGTAGCCTATTACCAGCAACTTCAGGAGAATAAGGCAAAATCTGCAAAAGCCAGCAGGAGTGGGAGGAGAATGGTTGGGTCAGGTTAAGGTTTTTTTCTTCCTCTAGATCTCTGGCTCCCTCTTGAGTCATTTGTGTCTTATTTCATCAAACACTAAGCTTAAAGCATCAGACAAGCTCAATACATATAGTTGATTTGATTAAAACACATATACAGTGCCTTCGGAAAGTCTTCAGACCACTTGTCTTTTTCCACATTTTGTTACGTTACAGCCTTATTCTAAAATTGATTAAATATTATTTATCATCAATCTACACACAATACCCATAATGACAAAGCAAACACTTATTTTTTTGTGCTCATATATTATAAATAAAATCTGAAATATCACATTTACATAAGTATTCAGACCCTTTACTTAGTACTTTGTTGAAGCACCTTTGGCAGCGATTACAGCATCGAGTCTTCTTGGGTATGACGCTACAAACTTGGCACACCTGTATTTGGGGAGTTTCTCCCATTTTTCTCTGCAGATCCTCTCAAGCACTGTCAGGTTGGATGGGGAGCGTTGCTGCACAGCTATTTTCAGGTCTCTCCAGAGATGTTCGATCGGGTTCAAGTCCGGGCTCTGGCTGGGCCACTCATGGACATTCAGAGATTTGTCCCGAAGCCACTCCTGCTCCTCCTCTTGGCTGTGTGCTTAGGGTCATTGTCCTGTTGGAAGGTGAACCTTCACCCCAGTCTGAGGTCTGGAGCAGGTTTTCATCAAGGATCTCTGTACTTTTCTCCGTTCATCTTTGCCTCGATCCTGACTAGTCTCACAGTCCCTGCCGCTGAAAAACAACCCCACAGCATGGTGCTGCCACCATGCTTCACAGTAGGGATGGTGCCAGGTTTCCTCCAGACGTGACGCTTGGCATTCAGGCCAAAGAGTTCAATCATGGTTTCATCAGACCACAGAATCTTGTTTCTCATGGTCTGAGAGTCTCTAGGTGCCTTTTGGCAAACTCCAAGTGGGCTGTCATGTGCCTTTTACTGAGGAACGGCTTCCATCTGGCCACTCTACCTTAAAGGCCTGATTGGTGGAGTGCTGCAGAGATGGTTGTCCTTCTGGAAGGTTCTCCCATCTCCACAGAGGAACTCTAGAGCTCTGTCAGTGACCATCGGGTTCTTGGTCACCACCCTGACCAAGGCCCTTCTTCCCCGATTGCTCAGTTTGACCGGGCGGCCAGCTCTAGGAAGAGTCTTGGTGGTTCCAAACTTCTTCCATTTAAGAATGATGGAAGCCACTGGGTTATTGGGGAACATCAATGCTGCAGAAAGTTTTTGTACCCTTCCCCAGATACGTGTCTCGACACAATCCTGTCTCGGAGCTCTACGGACAATTCCTTCGACCTCATATGGCTTGGTTTTTGCTCTGACATGCACTGTCAACTGTGGGACCTTATATAGACAGGTGTGTGCCTTTCCAAACCATGTCCAATCAATTGAATTTACCACAGGTGGACTCCAATCAAGTTGTAGAAACATCAAGGATGATCAATGGAAACATGATGCACCTGAGCTCAATTTCGAGTCTCATAGCAAAGGGTCTGAATACTTATGTAACTAAGGCATTTCTTATTCTTTTTTTAACCTGTTTTCACTGCCATTAAGGCCTACTGTGTGTAGATTGATGAGACATTGTTTTTATTTAATCAATTTTAGAATTAGGCTGTAACATGATAAAATGTGGAAAAAGGGGTTTGAATACTTTCCGAATGCACTGTATGTAAAGGTTGGGCCTATCCAAAACCCTTACAGATCATTTACAACCACAATACACTCTATTGACAAGTAGGCCTAGCACAGATTAATTTGGGATTAAGCTCCAAGACTGTGAGTAGTGAAGTGCAGCATGTCAAACATGAATAATGAAATACATGACAACTATGGAGCCTCAATCTGAAATCCCTGTGATTAAAACAAAGCCTAACAGAAGGCAGCAGTGAAACTCCAACACCCCACAGAACACCACATTCTGCTGAGCAGGACATTAGTCCTGCTGTGGCTCACACACAATGCTCAGCCACGCACAATGTGACTACTAGTGACTAGTAATGCCCCGGGGAGGCTTGAGATAAAGGCGATTACATTTAGCTGATCTCACAGAGGTCAACATGGGGCAATCTTAGACTGGCCCTGGCCTGGCGAGACTTCCCTGAACAGCCAGCACAGAGACAGGCAGGGAGAGGCTTAGGAGGTGGCTTGGGCTGGTGAGGAACCTTTTTCTATAGGTTGTTGTGAGGTGAAACAGTAAATGGTGGCACAAGGCTACAAGCAATAGCAGACTAGCAGTAAACTAAGCTTACCCCATTTCCCATTGTTTCCCTTAAAGCTGGTGGTGCCCTAACACTGAAAAGGAGGTCTGTTTGTAATCACCTTTGTCCTACATTGGAACTGGTCAGTCGCCAAGTCAAGGGTTTCCAACTGCTTAACAACAACCACACTTCACTTACACACTTCCAAAGCTTGGATAACCAGAGACATTTAGCTAGCAAAGCTTGTTTTCCATGAATTACCTCTGCTATTTGGCCCATCTGTCGGCCATTCACTAAAGCTCCAGTTACAATGTTCCACTGGCTCAGGCCCAGTCTCAACTCAAATCAGTTCAAATAAAATAACTTGTGAACAGTCTGTCCATTTCTGTAGAGAAAAAGGAATTCACAATTACTGGGCTAAATGGGGTAACGCGACTGCATGAGGCATCCATCATGTCAGATAGGACCTACTGAGGCCCAGTGTTTCCCCTAGGATTTTTTTTCAGCAGCGGTGGCAGATTTAGTGGGGGGGGGGGGGGCTTCCTGCAGGGGGGGCGGATGGTGTCTTCCTGGGGCATACATTTATACATCTACAGTGGCGGTCACGATTTAAATGCATATGGGGGTCAAAAGTTTTAGAACACCTACTCATTCAAGGGTTTTTCTTTATTTTTACTATTTTCTACATTGTAGAATAATAGTGAAGACATCAAAACTATTAAATATGGAATCATGTAGTAACCAAAAAAGTGATAAACAAATCAAAATATATTTTATATTTGAGATTCTTCAAAGTAGCCACCATTTGCCTTGATGACAGCTTTGCACACTCTTGGCATTCTCTCAATCAGCTTCATGAGGTAGTCACCTGGAATGCATTTCAATTAACAGGTGTGCCTTGTTAAAAGTTAATTTGTGGAATTTCTTTCCTTCTTAATGCGTTTCAGCCAATCAGCTGTGTTGTGACAAGGTGGGGGGGTATACAGAAGATAGCCCTACTATGGCAAGAACAGCTCAAATAAGCAAAGAGAAACAACACTCCATCATCACTTTAAGACATGAAGGTCAGTCAATACGGAAAATGTCATGAACTTTGAAAGTTTCTTCAAGCGCAGTCGCAAAAACCATCAAGTGCTATGATGAAACTGGCTCTCATGAGGACCGCCACAGGAATGGAAGACCCAGAGTTACCTCTGCTGCAAAGGATACGTTCATTAGTTACCAGCCTCAGAAATTGCAGCCCAAATAAATGCTTCAGAGAGTTCAAGTAACAGACACATCTCAACATCAACTGTTCAGAGGAGACTGTGTGAATCAGGCCTTCATGGTCGGATTGCTGCAAATAAACCACTACTAAAGGACACCAATAATAAGAAGACACTTGCTTGGGCCAAGAAACACAAGCAATGGACATTAGACCGGTGGAAATGTGTCCTTTGGTCTGGAGTCCAAATTGGAGATTTTTGGTTCCAACCGCTGTGTCTTTGTGAGACGCGGTGTGGGTGAACGGATGATCTCCGCATGTGTGGTTCCCATCGTAAAGCATGGAGGAGGAGGTGTTATGGTGTGGGGGTGCTTTGCTGGTGACACGGTCTGTCATTTATTTAGAATTCAAGGCACACTTAACCAGCATGGCTACCACAGCATTCTGCAGTGATATGTCATCCCATCTGGTTTGGGCTTAATGGGACTATCATTTGTTTTTCAACAGGACAATGACCCAACACACCTCCAGGCTGTGTAAGGGCTATTTTACCAAGAAGGAGCGCAATGGAGTGCTGCATCAGATGACCTGGCCTCAACAATCCCCCGACCTCAACTAAATTGAGATGGTTTGGGATGAGTCGGAGCACAGAGTGAAGGAAATGCAGCCAACAAGTGGTCAGCATACGTGGGAACTCCTTCAAGACTGTTGGAAAAGCATTCCAGGTGAAGCTGGTTGAGAGAATGCTAAGACTGTGCTACGCTTTCATCAAGGCAAAGGGTGGCTATTTGAAGAATTGCAAATATAAAATATATTTGAATTTGTTTAACACTTTTTTGGTTACTATTTTTTGGGGGGGAAATCAAGACCTAAGAGCACTTCTAGCTGGGGAGTGGTTCTATTTCATTTCAGCAAGCCATGACACCCACCATCTCAGACTTTGTTGAAATATAATTTTTATTTATAGGATTCATATAATATCCAATAAATATAGTACCGAATATCTGATTTGGACCAAACTTTTTTCTAACAATGAGTAAGACATGAGGAATACAAAGAATTGGCAAAAGCCACCCACGGACCCACCATGCCAAGCAGTTTACGTACAGGGTATGACAGCAAACCATGTTAACCTGGCCACTGTGGTATGCAGATTGTCATATTGATGTTGTGCCGTCCCAGGATATTCTGCAATACCTGCACCGAACACAAGGGGCACTGTTTTCAAACCCCACTGAGCCTCTGTAATCCGAAGGTTAGCAATGTTAACAAGTACATGTAAAATCACATAGAGAACACTAACGAGCACATAGCAAACTTTTTCTCCACAATTTCGTGATATCCAAATTGGTAGTTACAGTCTTGTCCCATAGCTGGAACTCCCCTACGGACTCGATAGAGGTGAAGGTCAAGAGCCAAGCGTCCTCCGAAACACGACCCTGCCAAACCGCACTGCTTTTTGACACACTGCACGCTTAACCCGGAAGCCACCCGCACCAATGTGTCGGAGGAAACACCGTCCAGCTGGCGACCGAAGTCAGCTTGCAGGCGCCCAGCCCGCCACAATGAGTCGCTAGAGCGCGATGGGGACAAGGAAATCTTAGGCTACCCTGATCACATTCAACACACATTTTATTGTAGGCTAAGAATATATTGAAATGATAACAAAATACAAATCATATTTTACCCACACAACTAGCTTCATGGCAACTTGTGGAACCACTATCATTAAAAAAGTGATATTTTGTAAACAGAGCCCTTGGCAAGCCCATGCTTTTTTTATCCGCATTTCATCTCTTTCCTACCGTCACTCTGCTTTGTTAGGGAGCGGGCGTGGAGTCTTACATTGAGAGTATCTTCATCATGATACCGATAGAAAATAATAGCAATCTATATTTTCAAAAGCATTTGAGTCTTGTGATCATATTTCACAACCTCCAAGGGCTTTTGAAGTTGCCTATGCGCAAGCTCAATAATAAGCCTACACTTGATTTACATTATTGCATGCTAAATATTTCTGATCAGTGACAGATGAGCAAGCGAAGAGATGAGCTATACCACCAACTTATTTGCCGAGCCACAGAATTCATCAAATATAGTTTACAGATGGAGGTTCAGTGAAACAAAATCACATTGATTGATTAAAGACAAGTCTTTTGGTCGGGAGTAGGCCTAGGCTACTAAGCGACTGAAGAGCAAAATAATCCACTTGTTAAGCTACATAACATGCTGGCAAAATGTTCTGATCAGGGCTAATAAATGAGCCAACTAGACAAGATGACCATGAGCAGCACTCACCTCAACATAGCTAACACTTCCATAGCCTCATTGTAGCCTAACCAATATCCAAACGGAGATTCAGTGAAAAGAAAAATTGGACATTGGTTGATTTATCAAGAGACGCTTGTCTCAAAGCAGCGCGAAACGGTGCTGAAATAGTTGACCACACGCGTGTAGGCTATTGCTTGAATCAAATGTATTATAACAATTGGATGACTTTTGGAGTTTCATTAAGCAACAATTTGATGCCTTAAATTGCATTAGCCTACTTTATTCCAATATTTTCATCATTAAGTGATATTTATTCCCACAGTAATTCTTTATGGATCTATCCAGTTGTGGTTAAGAAAACATGCATGTGGTGGGAATGGGTGAAGTGACATGCTTTGCAAAGTTTAGAACTGCCAGGAGGATGGCAACAGCCTAGTAGTAACTTGTGCTGCCTAGCAACCATCAAGAGCTTAAGAGCGTAGTGCGTGCCAATGCCACCTCAGCATTACAGCTACATTTCATACTAAGCCGTAGGCAGAACTTACTATCAATAAATATCCCTGACGGTCACCACTGATCTTGTACCTTCTCACACTTTCTAATATGGAAAAAGCCCATAGACATCACTTATATGCATAAATAAGGGCAAAGACTGGATTAATGGGAGAAGAGTGCTTTATCTAGGCCAGTGGTCACCAACCTTTTCTGAGTCAAGATCACAGAGCCAAAATGCAAGCAGAGATCTACCGCTCAGATTTCTTTTTAAACATGGCTTAAAAAACATAAGCCTATGCAACATTAACCAATTAAAAACAGTTATGTAGCAATGAGGTTAGTGCAGTAGGCTATAGGCCCAATACATTATCACTGCATATTGGCTATGCTTGAATCGCCCTGCCAATGTTGATCTTCTCAAACCATATAGAAATTATATTTCAAAATGTAGGTATATGATCACACTGGTAATAGATACAAGTAATACTTTGTTGTGAGGCACGGCTGAGTGAGCATAATAATATATTTTTTACTGGACTGATGGCATGCATATGATGGTCAGTCTGAGGGGAGTGAGGGAGAAACGGTGAGGCTGCCGCTCTCCCTCCACTGAGAAAAGGGGACACAGTCTTCCAGCTGATGGAGAAACTCAAGTCGCACTCCATTATTTCTGCCTCATGCATAAATTCATGTTGTTACTCCAATGACCAGAGAACGTGAAATATTCCTCGATATTAAAAAAAGACAAGCCGCTAATAATAACAACGCAAGCTTATCAGAACACTGCTACACTCATTCATTGCAGCTGCAGCGCTGGTTGTAGCGGAGTGGAAGTAGGGAGAAAGCGCATTTTATGTCTTATAAAAGTGTTGAACAAAGTGTTGACAGTGCTGAGTAACAACTTAAACATGAACTGCTGTTTTTACGAGTAAGTTCTTTGCTGTATTCGTTGAGTCTCTCTCGTCATGGTTTTAAACGTTCTGAAATCTCACAGTATCAACTTTGCTGTGCATTTGAGGTTTCTTTTTACAGCCTATGGCTCGAGGAAACTATGCAGACACAGTGATCTGAGCTGTCTGATTGGCCAGCGGTAGGCCTACAGGGGCACTTGATTTGCTCTCTGGGCCTGCCGGGTAGGTGGAGTTCTACCTCCAGACACATAAAATGGGAACAATTGTGTTTATTGACCATAGCTTATACCAGCCCATACCATAACCCCACCGCCACAATGGGGCACTCTGTTCACAACGTTGGCATCAGCAAACCGCTCACCCTCACAACGCCATACACGTGGTCTGCGGTTGTGAGTCCAGTTGGACGTACTGCCAAATTCTCTAGAACGACGTTGGAGGCGGCTTATGGTAGAGAAATGAACATTCAATTATCTGGCAACAGCTCAGGTGGACATTCCTGCAGTCAGCATGCCAATTGCACGCTCCCTCAAAACTTGAGGCATCTGTGGCATTGTGTTGTGTGACAAAACTGCACATTTTAGAGTGGCCTATTATTGTCCCCAGCACAAGGTGCACCTGTGTAATGATCATGCTGTTTAAATCAACTTCTTGGATGGACTATCTTGGCGAAGGAGAAATGCTCACTAACAGGGATGTAAACACATTTGTACACAACATTAGAGAGAAATACGTTTTTGTGCGTATGGAATATTTCTGGGATCTTTTATTTCAGCTCATGAAACATGGGACCAACACCTTCATGTTAAAATTTGTTTTCAGTGTATAAACAGTCTGTCAGAGATGGAAAGATCAACCAGATTTGCAGCACAGACTGACACTTAGCACCATGTGACAGCCAAAAAAGCCTATTGTCAGTACTGGGCTAAATTAAGTATTTTGTATTTGTCTTTGCAATCCTCTTGTTTCTCACAGAAAGGCTATTTTTGGCTACCTTTTTCAAGTGATTTGAGAGACGGATGTTGCCTCAAAAGGACTTTCATCAACATCTCAGGGATGAAAGCTACTTCAGGAGAAGAAAACATCCAGTCTACTTCAGTACCTTGTCAAAAGAAAATGATCATATCTGCTTTCACAAACCCACCATCGCTGGACCAGACAGGACTGGCAAAAAGTGCTCTTCACTGACGAGTCGCAGTTTTGTTTCACCAGGGGTGATGGTCGGATTCGCGTTTATCGTCGAAGGAATGAGCGTTACACTGAGGCCTGTACTCTGGAGTGGGATCGATTTGGAGGTGGAGGGTCCGTCATGGTCTGGGGCGGTGTGTCACAGCATCATCGGACTGAGCTTGTTGTCATTGCAGACAATCTCAACGCTGTGCATTACAGGGAAGACATCCTCCTCCCTCATGTGGTACCCTTCCTGCAGGCTCATTCTGACATGACCCTCCAGCATGACAATGCCACCAGCCATACTGCTCGTTCTGTGCGTGATTTCCTGCAAGACAGGAATGTCAGTGTTCTGCCATGGCCAGCGAAGAGCCCGGATTTCAATCCCATTGAGCACGTCTGGGACCTGTTGGATCGGAGGGTGAGGGCTAGGGCCATTCCCCCCAGAAATGTCCAGGAACTTGCAGGTGCCTTGGTGGAAGAGTGGGGTAACGTCTCACAGCAAGAACCAGCAAATCTGGTGCAGTCCATGAGGAGGAGACACACTGCAGTACTTAATGCAGCTGGTGGCCACACCAGATACTGACTGTTACTTTTGATTTTGACCCCCCCTTTGTTCAGGGACACATTATTCAATTTCTGTTAGTCACATGTCTGTGGAACTTGTTCAATTTATGTCTCAGTTGTTGAATCTTGTTATGTTTTATTGTTAAGTTTAGTAGGACAGACAGTAATGAGAAATATTAACAATCAATGACTAACCTGTAAAATAACACACCATGATTTTGCTATGATACCTCACCTTTGACCTCAACCTTTGCAGCCACTACAGCTGGGCAAATAGGGTTATTGATGTCATGAGGGTAAAATATCTACATTAACCATCAACACCAACCTATACCAACATAGTGCATTCGGAAAGTATTCAGACCCCTTGGCTTTTTCCACATTTTGTTACGTTAGCCTTATTCTAAAATGGATTCAATTGTTTGTTTTTTTCTCAATCAATCTACACACAATAACCCATAATGACGAAGCAAAAACAGTTTTTTTGAAATGTTAGCAAATGTATTAAAAATTACAGCCTCGAGTCTTCTTGGGTATGATGCTACAAGCTTGGCACACCTGTTTTTGGGGAGTTTCTCCCATTTTTCTCTGCAGATCCTCTCAAGCTCAGCAGGTTGGATGGGGAGCGTCGCTGCACAGCTATTTTCAGGTCTCTCCAGAGATTTTCGTTCAGGTTCAAGTCCGGGCTCTGGCTGGGCAACTCAAGGACATGATACTTGTCCCGAAGCCACTCCTGCGTTATCTTGCCTGTGTGCTTAAAGTCGTTGTCCTGTTGGAAGGTGAACCTTCGCCCCAGTATTTGTAGTTATTATGGATCCACATTAGCTGCTGCCAAGGCATCAGCTACTCTTCCTGGGTTCCGGCAAAATTAAGGCAGTTATAACACTAAGAACATTACAATACATTCATAACAGATTTCACAACACACTAAAAGTATGTGCCCTCAGGCCCCTACTCCACTACCACATATCTACAACACAAAATCCATGTGTGTGTATAGTGCGTATGTTATCGTGTGTGTATGCATGTGTCTGTGTTTGTGTTGCTTCACAGTCCCCGTTGTTCCATAAGGTGCATTTTTATATTTTTATTTTATTTATTTTTATCTGATTCTACTGCTTGCATCAGTTACTTGATGTGGAATAGAGTTCCATGTAGTCATGGCGCTATGTAGTACTGTGCGACTCCCATAGTCTGTTCTAGACTTGGGGACTGTGAAGAGAGCTCTGGTGGCATGTCTTGTGGGGTATGCATGGGTGTCTGAGCTGTGTGCTACTTGTTTAAACAGACCGCTCGGTGCTTTCAACATGTCAATACCGCTCACAAATACAAGTAGTGATGAAGTCAGTCTCTCCTCCACATTGAGCCAGGAGAGATTGACATGCATATTATTAATGTTAGCTCTCTGTGTACATCCAAGGGCCAGCCGTGCTGCCCAGTTCTGAGACAATTGCAATTTTCCTAAGTCCCTTTTTGTGGCACCTGACCACACGATTGAACAGTAGTCAAGGTGCGACAAAACTAGAGCCTGTAGGACCTGCCTTGATAGTGCTGTTAAGAAGGCAGAGTAGCGCTTTATTATGGACAGACTTCTCCCCATCTAAGCTGCTGTTGTATTAATATGTTTTGACCATGACAGTTTACAATGCAGGGTTACACCAGGCAGTTTAATCACCTCAACTTGCTCAATTTCCACATTATTTATTACAATATTTAGTTGAGGGTTTAGTAAATTATTTGTCCCAAATACAATGCTTTTAGTTTTTGAAACATTTAGGACTTATTCCTTGCCACCCATTCTGAAACTAACTGCAGCTCTTTGTTAAGTGTTGCTGTCATTTCAGTCGCTGTAGTAGCTGACGTGTATAGTGTTGAGTCATCCGCATACATAGACACACTGGCTTTACTCAAAGCCAGTGGCATGTCGTTAGTAAAGATTGAAAAAAGTAAGGGGCCTAGACAGCTGCCCTGGGGAATTCCTGATTCTACCTGGATTATGTTGGAGAGGCTTCCATTAAAGGACACCCTCTGAGTTCTGTTAGACAGGTAACTCTTTATCCACAATGTTGCAGGGGGTGTAAAGCCATAACACATACATTTTTCCAGCAGCAGATCATGATCGATAATGTAAAAAGCCACACTGAAGTCTAACAAAACAGCCCCCAATCTTTTTATCATCAATTTCTCTCAGCAAATCATCAGTCATTTGTGTAAGTGCTGTGCTTGTTGAATGTCCTTCCCTATAAGTGTGCTGAAATTCTGTTGTCAATTTGTTTCCTGTAAAATAGTATTGTATCTGGTCAAACACCATTTTTCCCAAAACGTTACTAAGGGTTGGTAACAGGCTGATTGGTTGGCTATTTGAGCCGGTAAAGGGGGCATTACTATTCTTAGGAAACTGAATGACTTTTGCTTCCCTCCAGGCCTGAGGGCACACACTTTCTAGTAGGCTTAAATTGAAGATATGGAAAATAGAAGTGGCAATATCGTCCAATATTATCCTCAGTAATTTTCCATCCAAGTTGTCAGACCCCGGTGACTTGTCATTGTTGATAGACAATTTTTTCACCTCTTCCACACTCACTTTACAGAATTCAAAATTACAATGCTTGTCTTTCATAATTTGGTTAGATATACTTGGATATGTAGTGTCAGCGTTTGTTGCTGGCATGTCATGCCTAAATTTGCTAATCTTGCCAATGAAAAAATGATTAAAGTAGTTGGCAATATCAGTCGGTTTTGTGATGAATGAGCCATCATTCAATGAATGATGGAGTGGAGTTTGCCTTTTTCCCCGACATTTCATTGAAGATGCTCCAAAGCTTTTTACTATCATTCTTTATGTCATTTATCTTTGTTTCAGTGTAGTTTCTTCTTTTTATTCAGTTTAGTCACATGATTTCTCAATTTGCAGTACATTTGACAATCGATTGTGCAGACAGACTTATTTGCCATTCCTTTTGCCTCATCCCTTTCAATCATACAATTTTTCAATTCCTCATCAATCCACAGGGATTTAACAGTTTTCTTGAATGGCGCATGCTTAGTAGTAACGAGGATAAGCAATTTCATAAATGTGTCAAGTGCAGCGTCTGTTTGCTCCTCATTACACACCACGGACCAACAAATATTATTTACGTCAACAACATAGGAATCACTACAAAGCTTATTGTACGACCTCCTATACACTATATTAGGCCCAGCCTTTTGAACTTTGGTTTTCCTAGACATGGCTATTATATTGTGATCACTACATCCGATGGATCTGGATATTGCTTTCAAGCACATTTCTGCAGCATTAGTAAAGATGGAATCAATACATGTTGATTATTTAATTCCTGGGCTGTTTGTAACTACCCCGGTAGGTTGACTGATAACCTGAACCAGGTTGCAGGCACTGGTTACAGTTTGAAGCTTTTTCTTGAGTTGGCAGCTTGATGAAAGCCAGTCAATATTTAAAATCACCCAGAAAATATACCGCTCTGTTGATATCACATACATTATCAAGCATTTCACACGTTATCCAGATACTGACTGTTAGCACTTGGTGGTCTATAGCAGCTTCCCACAACAATGGGCTTTAGGTGAGGCAAATGAACCTGTAGCCATATTACTTCAACAGTATTTAACATAAGATCCTCTCTAAGCTTTACAGGAATGTGGTTCTGAATATAAACAGCAACACTTCCACCACTGGCATGTCTGTCTTTTCTGTAAATGTTATAACCTTGTATTGCTACCACTGTATCATCAACGGTATTATCTAAGTGACTTTCAGAGATATTCATACATTGACTGTCATCGCTTACTAGCAAGTTATTAATTTCATGAACCTTGTTTCTTAAGCTACATTCTGTGGTCCTGAGCAATCTGGAGCAGGTTTTCATCAAGGATCTCTCTGTACTTTGCTCCAATCATCTTTCCCTCGATTCTGACTAGTCTCCCAGTCCCTGCCGCTGAAAAACATCCCCACAGCATGATGCTGCCACCATGCTTCACCGTAGGGATGGTGCCAGGTTTCCTCCAGAAGTGACGCTTGGCATTCAGGCCAAAGAGTTCAATCTGGGTTTCATCAGACCAGAGAATCTTGTTTCTCATGGTCAGAGTCCTTTAGCAAACTCCAAGCGGGCTGTCATGTGGCTTTTACTGAGGAGTGGCTTGTCTGGCCACTCTACCCTAAAGGCCTGATTGGTGGAGTGCTGCAGAGATGGTTGTTCTTCTGGAAGGTTCTCCCATCTCCACAGAGGAACTCTGGAGCTCTGTCAGAGTGACCATCGGGTTCTTGGTCACCTTCCTGACCAAGGCCCTTCTCCCCCAATTGCTCAGTTTGGCCGGGCGGCCAGCTCTAGGAAGAGTCTTGGTGGTTCCAAACTTCATCCATTTAAGAATGATGGAGGCCACTGTGTTCTTGGCGACCTTCAATGCTGCAGACATTTTTTGGTACTCTTCCCCAGATCTGTGCCTCGACACAATCCTGTCTCAGAGCTCTACGGATAATTCCTTCGACCTCATGGCTTGGTTTTTACTCTGACATGCACTGTCAACTGTGGGACCTTATATAGACAGGTGTGTGCCTTTCCAAATCATGTCCAATCAATCGAATTTACCACAGGTGGACTCCAATCAAGTCGTATAAACATCTCAAGGATGATCAATGGAAACAGGATGCACCTGAGCGCAATTTCGAGTCTCATAGCAAAGGATCTGAATACTTATGTAAAATTCTAAAAACCTGTTTTCGCTTTGTCATTATGGGGTATTGTGTGTAGATTGATGAGCATTTTGTATTTATTTAATCCATTTTAGAATAAGGCTGTAAAGTAAAATGTGGAAATACTTTCTGAATGCACTGTAGAATATCATTGTCACTACCATATGTTACTACAGACCCAAATCTTTGTCACTACTAGATAGATCTGCTGACAAATGGGCAAAAAAAGAAAAAACTGTTTGAGCTATATTTTCTGTGACAGAAGATTGAGGAAACGGACAGCAGCTACGCGTTGCTAGGCCACACATGGTGGTGAGGGCTGCCTGCAAGGGTGTGAGCATCAAAATAAAAAGAGACAAAGCAACAGTATGCAATAGCTAGCTCACAAGACATAAACCCATAGCTGTAACATTACGTTACTAGCTACAGATAAGAGATTGAGATAGAAGAATACATGCAATCTTAATTGTTTCTTGCAGTTAGTCAAGAGCATAGTGGTGAGGAGGAGGAGCTCCGCGGACCCTTAAGGCAACAGCATGCATTCAGTTCGGCTGGCACCTAGCCGAACGAGGGTGCTCGCATACTCCCTTATAAACCTTCGCTTATAAAATGAGAAAAAAGCGGCAATTGTACTGTTTGTCCATTTAGAGATGACGTAGCCAGTATACACTTCCTCAAAATATTCAGAATTAAGAGATAATTCAAGAAATCTTTCATTAATATCGACATTTAACTTTTATGTTTAGTGCAGTATTTTTCAATGAATTTCTTTTCATGAAAACGAGTCGTCTCTCATTGAATGACAACAAAGACTTTATTGAAGAATCCCTACTGTTGACCAAACACCGACAAACATTTACATTACATTTACGTCATTTAGCAGACGCTCTTATCCAGAGCGACTTACAAATAGGTGCATTCACAAAGAGGCATAGACTTCGGCTCTGAACTTCTGCTTACCTCCAGAAAAAATTACTTGTGCCCGAACAGCCGAAAAAACCCTCACCGAAGTCCAAAACAAATAAAAACGTCACAAAATGTCGTCATAATATATACACGAACTCTACCAAACTGTTTTGGCCGGGAAGCATGCGGACGCCTTTAGTGTCCGGAAGTAATTTAGCCATTAATTGTAGTCATTGCGATCTGTAGTTACTATTTTCTCTAGTTTTCTCGTGTCAATTAACTTGTGACATTCCTGGATTACTCATTATATTAATAAAGTCTGATTTAATCAACAAATAAAATCACTACATATCCCACTGAGCCAAGCAAGGACAGGCAGCCCGTTTTCACAGTTCCAAGTCCAGTCAGAAACATCCATCTAACCCTACGCCAATGACTCCGGTGGATCTCAAAAGTTAACTTGGATCCACGTTAAGTATCAATGATATCCTTCGCCACCGTCGTCTTACGACGGATATCTCGAACCAGTCATGATTATTCAACAAAACAATACATAATTTTCACGTTTTTTCCCAGCAAATATTCTTATTGATTGTATAACTAGCAAAAGAGTTTTGAAGTTGAGGGTGCAGTATTTAGTTTAACAATAAGGACGAAAACTAGCATAGTTCAGCTAGCCAGCTAGTTTAGCCAGAGAAAACGAGCTCAGGCCTAGTGCGCATGGGCTAATTCTGGAGACAGGTTGTCGTTTTTATGCCCTGACATTAGGAGATGGCGGTGAAAAGTTTGATTAAACAATTCAGAGACAAACAAATAAATCAGATAACTTATATTTAAGGAGAGCAAATCGATATACAATCCCGAAATGATCTGTAACTGTCAATAGTAAAACAACGTTTAAATGCTGTTTGAGTGAACCCTGAATACAGAAATGAATGGTGAATTCGCTTCTGGACACGGTAGACTCCTCTTCATCACCACTCTATAGTGGTTTGTACAGTTTGCTGGGTGTCTTGTAACAACGGTCAACACTAGCTTCTATACCCAAAGTCATAAACTCTGCCCATTTCTACAATTTAAACCTAATCATAACCAAACTGCTAACCTTATGCCTAACTAACCTTAAAGCGGAAATCCTTAATTAAAACAAAGTGTTCTCATGGCCACAGTTTCAGTGAAAAACCTCATCGGTAAAAAACTAGGTCCCCTGTGCCTCATATGGTAGAGCATGGCACTTGCAACGCCAGGGTTGTGGTTTCGATTCCCACGGGGAACCAGTATGGGGGGGGGGGAATATTAAAATGTATGCAATCTGTAGTATGAAAATGTATGCACTCTGTAAATCGCTCTGGATAACAGCGTCTGCTAAATATGTCAAATGGATGGAGAAATGCAACTACTATCAAATTCATAGACTGAGCTATGGATGCAAGGACTGACCATCCATGATATCAAAATTATAGTTTTAAACATTTAGGCTATACAGTGTTTGTTTACATTTACTTTGTTTACAAACATTGGAGTAAAACAAACTTATATTTTGGGTTCTGATTGTGTACGACAGTTAAACTAAGCTAATGAGGCAATTATACGTTATATTCTTCAGTGATCAATGGGTACATATATCATACATTTATAGGTCCAAAAATTGATGTAGCAACTAAGGATTGCCCGTATAAATTATGACCAACAAGCTAATTTTTTTGCCAATTTAGATTTTGTGGCTGTGGAATCTGACTGTGGATATAGACGCTAGTCAGTGGAAACGTGTAACCACTGCTGTGTCCTTGCACAACCATAATCCCTGCTACTTCACATGGAGAATAACAAACCATTTTTACATCCTGTCTTTTCCCCCATTTATTGTTAGAGAATTATCTAAAGCTAGTACTGCAGATGTAGTAAACTATCTAACGTTATCTAGCTAGCTAAGCTAACTAGTAACAACATTCCATGTTCTTCGCACATAGATAACGTTAGTCTGTCAATCAATGTTGTCAATAACGTTTGGGGAGCGGCAATGTTACAGTTAACTGGCTATTAGCTAGCTAACTAATATGAACAGATTCATGCTTAACGTGATCTACTATGTTGGTTAGTAATGAGAAACAAGTGTTTGGACATCAACTAATACTTCAAAATGTGTTTCAACTGCAAAAGCAGACGGGCTGCTTCGCTGTAACTTAACTAACGTTTGCTAGCTCGCTCGCTACGATGATACTGGCTGTCACAATTAGCTAGCGAACGTTCAAACGTTCAAATAAATTATATTTAACGAATCCAATACTATTCAACCCTATGCCAGAATATGTTGCTTGGCTTTCCACCATGTCCATGGTCTTCTTGGTGTCGAGTCTGGACTGTCACTCACTAAACTACCACCCAGAGACTGTATAAGCTAGTGGCTAGTTTGCTAGTTAGCCAAAACCGGCTAGCGTTGCTCGAAATCATCTCCCGTGGCTCAGGTCAGTGTGACTTTACGACGTATCTTACCTTGTGCAAATTGGAAGAGGTATATTTCGCTGTAGCTGGATCATAGAGGCATCCACTTTGTATTTCAAGAATGCCAGACAATGGCTCAGAATATTTCTGCCCCTCCTAAAAATGCTAGGCGCTATAGACTATGGTTTCAGTACGGTTAGCCATACAGACAAGTGAGGTCTGATTGGTTGATTCCCTCAGAAGCAAGGAACAGCGTCGTCATATCCTTACAAAAATGATGATGCTTGTAACATTAATGTTTCAATTCAAAGAAAGGCATCTTGGTTTTTCTAACGACTGTAAATCTGTCTTCTATGAAAACTATAAAATTGTTGTAACAGACTATGATTGATTGAGCCAGGCTTGTCAAATAGTCTTATGTCGGACCACCACTACTTCACTATAGTCACAGAACAATGAGCCAGATGTTTTACCGGATGTATAAATCTGAAGCATCCGGTTGGCGTTTCCACTCACCACCAAATATGGTGATGAGAAAAAGCCCGGTGGCCGGCAGTAGGAAAAGATGGAGCGAGACGGCTTTTGGTCGACATTCTGCAAATTCTCATCGATTAAACATTCTCTCAATACAGTTCTGTTCCCAAAACTAGAATCTGTTACGAACAGAGTGGACAACATTTTGTAGACTTTACTGTTTGAGAAGTTTCTAAAAATTGCCAGGGCAAATTGAGTTATTGCACAAACCAATTCAATGGGCTTTATTGTCATGGGAAACATATGATTACACTGCCAACACAAGTGAAATAGATAATAAACAAAAGTGGAAAACAAAAAGAAATTAACAGTAAACATTACACTCAAAAGTTTCAAAGGAATAGAGACATTTAACATTTTAGTCATTTAGCAGACGCTCTTATCCCGAGCAACTTACAGTTAGTGAGTGCATACATTTTCCATACTATCATGATTTTTGAATGAATACCTAATCTCTGTACCCCACACATACAGTTATCTGTATGGTCCCTCCAGTCGAGCAGTGAATTTCAAACAGATTCAACCTCAAAGACCAGGGAGGTTTTCCAATGCCTCGCAAAGAAGGGCACCTATTGGTAAATGGGTCAAAATAAAAAAAGCTGACATTGAATATCCCTTTGAGCATGGTGAAGTTAGTGATTTCACCATGAGGCCAATGTTGACTTTAAAACAGTTACAGAGTTTAATAGCTGTGATAGGAGAAAACTGAGGATGTATCAACAACATTGTATTACTCCACAATACTAACCTAATTGACAGAGTGAAAAGAAGGAAGCATGTACAAAATACAAATATTCCAAAACATGCATCCTGTTTGCAACAAGGCACTAAAGTAATACTGCAAAAAATCTGGCAAAGCAATTAACTTTTCGTCCTGAATACAAAGTATTATGTTTGGGGCAACATGTCATTTGGCTATGTACAGTGTTGTAACAATGTGCAAATAGTTAAAGTACAAAGGGGAAAATAAAAAACAAATATGGGTTGAATTTACAATGGTGTTTGTTCTTCACTGGTTGCCCTTTTCTTGTGGCAACATGTCACACATCTTGCTGCTGTGATGGCACACTGGTATTTCACCTAATAGATATGGGAGTTTATAAAAATTGGATTTGTTTTCAAAGTCTTTGTGGGTCTGTGTAATCTGAAGGATAAATGTGTCACTAATATGGTCATACATTTGGCAGGAGGTTAGGAAGTGCAGCTCAGTTTCCACCTCAATTTGTGGGCAGTGTGCACATATACTGTCTTCTCTTGAGAGCCAGGTCTGCATACGGCGACCTCTCTTAATAGCAAGGCTATGCTCAGAGTCTGTACATAGTCAAAGCTTTCCTTAATTTTGGGTCAGTCACAGTGGTCAGGTATTCTGCCACTGTGTACTCTCTGTTTAGGGCCAAATAGCATTTCAGTTTGCGCTGTTTTTTGGTTAATTCTTTCCAATGTGTCAAGTAATTATCTTTTTGTTTTCTCAAGATTTGGTTGGGTGTAATTGTGTTGCTGTCCTGGGGCTCTTTGGGGTCTGTTTGTGTTTGTGAACAGAGCCCCAGGACCAGCTTGCTTAGGGGACTATTCTCTAGATTAATCTCTCTGTAAATGATGGCTTTGTTATGGAAGGTTTGGGAATCGCTTCCTTTTAGGTGGTTGTAGAATTTAACTGCTCTTTTCTGGGTATTAGCAGGTATCGTCCCAATTCTGCTCTGCATGCATTATTTGGTGTTTTACGTTGTACACAGATGATGTTTTTGCAGAATTCTGCATGTAGTCTCAATTTGGTGTTTGTCCCATTTTGTCCCTCACAACCATTATGGGCAATGGGTTCTATAACTGATTCAAGATTTGTTCCTTTTGATGGTGTAGAAAGCCCTTCTTGCCTAGTCTTTCAGATCATTCACAGCTTTGCGGAAGTTACCTGTGGTGCTGATGTTTAGGCCGATGGAGGTATAGTGTGTTGTGTGCTCTAGCGCAACAGAGTTTAGATGGAGTTTATATTTGTGGTCCTGGCAACTGGACCTTTTTTGGTGAGATTTACTGTCAGGGCCCAGGTCTGACAGAATCTGTGCATAAGTTCTAAGTGCTGCTGTAGGCTCTCCTTGGTTGGGGACCGAAGCACCAGATCATCTGCAAACAGTAGACATTTGACTTCAGATTCTAGTAGGGTGATGCCGGGTCCTGCAGACTGTTCTAGTGCCCTCGCCAATTCGTTGATATATATGTTGAAGAGAGTGGGGCTCAAGCTGGATCCCTGTCTCACCCCACGGCCCTGTGGAAAGAAATGTGTGCGTTTCTTGCCAATTTTAACCGCATACTTGTTTGTGTACATGGATTTTAGAATGTTGTATGTTTTTCCCCAACACCGCTTTCCATCAGCTTGTATAGCAGACCCTCAAATCAACAAAGCATGAGAAGACTTTGCCTTTGTTTTGTTAGTCAATTAGGGTGTGAAGGGTGAATACATGGTCTGTCATGAGGTAATTTGTTAAAAAGCCAATTTGACATTTGCTCAGTACATTGTTTTCACTGAGGAAATGTAACAGTCTACTCAATGATAATGCAGCAGATTTTCCCAAGGTTGCTGTTGACTCATATTCCACAGTAGTTATTGGGGTAAAATTTGTCTCCACTTTTGTGGATTGGGTTTATCAGTCCTTGGTTCCAAATATTGGGGAAGATGCCAAAGCTGAGGATGATGTTTAAGAGTTTAAGTATAGGCAATTGGAATTTGTGGTCTGTATATTTTATACATTTAATTTAGGATACCATCAACACCACAGACCTTTTTGGGTTGAAGGGTTTGTATTTAACAGAAATATGCAACTACATGCAAGAACACGTCAATAGGATCTCGTTAGCTCGTGCTTGGTTCTGCCCACTGATTCATTTAATTTGCTCCCATTGGAAACAACAAGCTGTGGTCTATCTTGGGTTAGTTATAAAAATCTTCGGTACAGTACTGCGCTGCCATCTAGTGTTTGAAGACAACTTGGGTGTATTCATTAGTTGGATTCCCTTTAAAAATATTTTGTCTGAAACCATTCACTCTAGGAACCTACATTTACATTTTAGTCATTTAGCAGACACTCTCATCCAGAGCAATTAGGGTTAAGTGCCTTGCTCAGGGGCCAGACAGATTTCAAACCTAGTCAGCTCGGGGGATTCGAACCAGCGACCTTTCAGTTACTGGCCCAACGCTCTTAACCGCTACCTGACTGAATTTGTCCAATAGAAACTAGTTTGTTGCTAAACGTTTTCCATTGCAAAACTTAGATTGTTTAAAATGTAGTCATATGTACAGGGTTGCATATGGAATTACACAAGCTCCAACACTGCAGGACAAGGTGAAATAAAACAATACAATAAAAATAATATATGCATACTAAAACTGTAGCAATGACAAATGTCCATTGGGGTGGGGGCAGGCAAAAAAGTTAGTTGGGGGGAAGGTAATGTCCACAGGGGGAGTAGCAGGAGGAAGAAGGGGACAAGGTAGCTGACTAGTGGTGGCTATTCCACAGCCTGATGGGCTGTGGTATAAGTTATTGGCCAGTATTGCAGTACTTGCCATGATGCTCCTATACTGCATGCATCTGAGTGATGGAAACGGGGAAAACAGGCCATTGCTCAGGTGGCTGGGGTCCCTGATGATCTTCTTGGCCTTCCTGCCACATCTGGTGTTGTAGGTGTCCTGGAGGGCAGGCAGTGTGCACCCAATGGTGCATTCGGCTGAGCGCACCACCCTCTGTAGCACCTTGTGGTCCGTGGCGGTTGAGTTGCCGTACCAGGATGTGATGCAGGCCGACAGTTTACTCTCAATGGGGCTCCTGTAGAACACTGAGGGCCCTCTGGGGCAGGCCAAATTTCTTCAGCATCCTGAGGTTGAAGAGTCGCTGACATGCCCTCCTCACCATGGTGTCCGTGCAGTTTGACTATTTCAGCGTCTAGGAGATGTGCACGCCAAGGAACTTTACGTTTTTGACGGTCTCCACGGCAGCCCCGTTGAGGATGGGGGCGTACCCAGCTTGGTCCCTCCTTTGTTTTGCTGACTGATGGAAAGGTTGTTTACCTGGCACCACGCCGTCAGTGCCTACCTCCTCCCTGTTGGTAATCAGGCCTACTACTGTCGGTCGTCAGCAGACTTGGGAGTTGGAACTGTGTGAGGCCATGCAGTCGTGGGACTACAGGGAGTACAGGAGGGGACTGATGACGCACCCTTGTGGGGCCCCACACGTCGAGAATCAGTGTTGAGGAGGTAACGTTGCCTACCTTCACCACCTGGGGGCGGCCCGTCAGGAAGTCCAGGTTCCAAATGCACAGGCAGGAGTTCAGTCCCAGCGCCGTGAGCTTTGCGGTGAGCTTAGAGGTCACTATGGTATTGACGGCCGAGCTGTAGTCAATGAACAGCATCCTCACATATCCTTTCCTTTTGTCCAGGTGGGTGAGGGCAGTGTGCAGTGCAATGGCGATTGCGTCGTCTGTGGATCTGTCAGGGCGGTAGGCAAATTGGAGAGGGTCGAGTTTGTCGGAGAGCGAGGTGATGTGGTCTTTAACTAGCCTCTTGAAGCACTTCATGATGACTGAGGTGAGAGCTACGGGACAGTAGTCTTTCAGTTGTTACTTTCCCTTTCTTGGGCACAGGGATGATAGTGGACACCTTGAAGCAGGTGGCGACAGCGGCCTGAGCTAGAGAGATTGAAGATGTCCAAAACACAACAGCCAGCCCAGCCGGTCTGCACATACTCTGAGGGCGCTGCTAGGGATTCCGTCTGGGCCAGCAGCCTTGCGAGGGTTAACACGTTTGAATGACTTCCATACGTCCTTGGTGGAGACTGTAAGTAAGTAGCCCTCATTGTCCTCAGGGGCTCACCTCGGCAGCTCAGTCATCGTTGTGCTCAAAGCGTGAGAAAAGGTGTTTAGCTCATCTGGTAGGGCGGCTTTGATGTCCGCGACGTGGCTGGCTTTCTTTTTGTAATCCATGATCGTTAGGAGTCCCTGCCACATTCGCCTCGTGTCCGACCCACTGAATTGCTCCTCTACTTTCTCCCTGTACTTTCATTTCGCCATCTTGATCGATCTCCGTAGGTTTAGCAACAGACTAAACATTTTGCAATGGAATCTGACTAATGAATACACCCCTGGGTAGAACCATTCACATAATTGTCTGTAGTTAATGGAACAAACCACATCTACAAAACCATTCTGAGAAAGTGTTTACATTTTATTTATAAAAAACACCTAAGAGTCCAACAATCAGCTTAACAATTCTTTATCGCATAAAAAGGATGTTCTGCAAGGGTTCCACCTTTGATGAGCAGCATGTATCCATTTTCCCCATACAATAAACACCACAGATGACTCCAGTCAGTGATACAAAAATAAAGTACTCTATGAACTACATATCGCCATCTGTTCTATGATGCAATGCTACATAAAAAAAACATGTCTCTACCAAAAATGTTACTGTGTGTGATGAAACAAGAAACAATACATAACTGATAATACTAATTCATTCCGTTTACATATCTTGCATTACTCATCTCATATTTATATACTGTATCTTAGTCCATGCCGCTCTGTCATTGCATGTCCATATATGTATACATTCTTAATTCCATTCCTTAAATTAGATGTGTGTATTGGGTATGTTGTGAAATTGTTAGATATTACTGCACTGTCGGAGCTAGAAGCACAAGCATTTCGCTACACCCGCAATAACATCTGCTAAACACGTGTATGTGACAAATACAATTTGATTTGAGATGTGGTGAAATGCCAGGGTTGAAGAGGAGTACACACTAAACATGTGACTGTATATAGACTTTTGGAGCAGTTTCATCATTGTGAGCACCCGTAGCGCCCCCTCACTCTTACTGAAACCTTAATACATTTGGTCCCTTTTGGTCTCGCAGTCTCGACAGTGGAGTGTGTCCAACTATCTACTGATCATCTGCCCATCACTGTGGCCAGGAGGGCCATGCGGATGTACATGCCGTTCTCAGCCTGCCGGAAGTACGCAGCACGAGGATCAGTGTCCACCTCCGCACTACAAGAGACAACGTCAACATGAAACCAAGTCATCCCGCTTAAGTCATTAGCTAGAATTTTCCACACGACTGCTAACATTATTGAATCAAATGAAGTATAATGAAAAGAGATGCATTCTAATCGAGGGGAACATCCATACCTGATCTCATTGACTCTCGGTAGAGGATGCATCACCACCATCTTCCTCTTAGCTCCAGTCATGATGTGTGGGGTGAGGATAAACTGACCGAAGCACTGTAGGAAAAAACACAAGTCCTTTAGCACTGATCAAACACTAAGGCCAGCCTCACATCAGTTTAGTGAATCCCCATTCCATCCCATCCTTACTGCTTTGTACTCTTCCTCTGAGGCAAACCTCTCCTTCTGGATCCTGGTCATGTAGAGGACGTCAGTGTCAGGCAGGGCCTCCTCGATGCTCTCAAACTCTTCCTGCAGTCACAAGGACATACAGTAGTTTAGTGCGTTATACATACAGTAGTTTAGTGCTTTATGTAGTGCATACCATGTGTAAAGGACACCTACATACCAGCAGCAGTGCCATTGAGATTTATATACAGAGCCATCAGCTTTACCACAAACAGCCTATGTGATCCACCCACCTGCTTGATGCCTTTGGAGGCCACAAAGTCAATGATCTCGGAGGGCATGTGGAGGTTCTTTGGGGCGACGTAGCGCAGAGTGATCCTGTACTGGGTGAGCAGCCTGGCCAGGGAATGCACTGTGCGGCCATGCTTCAGGTCCCCTACCATGGTGATCTACAGACGTCGAGAGAGACAAAAGTCAGGACACCTGGATGAAGACTGGAGGGCCATTGGGCATTGGCTATGTTAACTTAAAAGGCAGGTTGCCATCACAACGTACACAGTCTGGTTCCAGATCTTACAGCTTTCTGTTTGCATTACTGTAAGAAAAACTTTACGCCGCCGTTTACACTTCTAAATTAGTATTAGCACTAGTACTGTTGCAAAGACATGACCACCATCCCTAAAGGGGAGATGGGTGCGCTGAGGTCTCACCGTCATGCCGTTGACCGTGCCCAGCTCCTCTCTGATGGTGAACACATCCAGCAGGGCCTGAGTAGGGTGCTCCCCGACCCCATCCCCAGCGTTGATCACTGGCTTCCGGCAGTGCCTCGCTGCAGACTACAGGTGGAAATAAATGTGTCAGATACAGCTGAGCAAGTACATCTTCTCACTCAATAACTGATAACAAGGGTTGCGGTCAGTGTTAAGGTGGTACCACTTCTTTTTCAAAGTGTTTTCTCAGAATATCTTGCCTCAATGAACATGACCTTAAGTTTTCAATGTAGTTGTAACACGTTGTATCGACACCCTGCTCACCTCTACGGCCCCTGGCATGGGGTGTCGCAGCACCAGGACGTCAGCGTAGCAGCTCATGGTCTGGACCGAGTCGGCCAGAGACTCGCCCTTCTGCGACGAGGAGGTTGCCTCACAGAAATGGACCACGGAGCCGCCCAAACGCTGCATGGCGGCCGCAAATGAACTGCTGGTGCGCGTGCTGACCTCGTAGAACATGGACGCCATCACCTTACCCTGAGAGAGCAACACACAGGGGTCTAAGACAAATAATACAGACTAGTGTACAACATATATATCTCTCTGAGCACAGCATTCATTGGGGCATTTCTACACTGAACTAAACGCAACATGTAAAGTGTTGGTCCCATGTTTCATGTTTCATGAGCTGAAATAATAAAGGCCAGACATTTTCCAGACACACAAAAAGCTTATTTCTCTCAAAGTTGACACATTTATTTACATCCCTGTTAGTGAGCATTTCTCCTTTGCCAAGATAATCCATCCACCTGACAGGTGTGGCATATCAAGAAGCTGATTAAACAGCATGATCATTACACAGGTGCACCTTGTGCTGGGGACAATAAAAATCCACTTTAATGCTTTAGTGCTGAGGAGTATTTCTGTCTGTAATATAGCCCTTTTGTGGGGAAAAGCTCATTCTGATTGGCTGGGCCTGGCTCCCCAGTGGGTGGGCCTATGCCTTCCCAGGCCCACACCCCTGCCAAGTCATGTGAAATCCATAGATTAGGGCCTAATTTATTTAAATTTACTGATTTCCTTATATGAACTGTAACTCAGTAAAATCGTAGAAATTGTTGCGTTTATATTTTTACAACAGATTTACTGATCGAGTGGCACACCTTGAGAAATTCAGATAACTCGTTTTATGAGATCTTTAGGCATAGATGCAAACAGGTGGCAGGTGTTGCTTGTATTCTATTCTGGATCAGGTGATGTCATCAACTCCGATGTGAGTAGTCATTTCCGGTAGTTGTTTTGATATTTTATACAGCACACCTGCTCCTGTACGTTTATGCTGAAGGACGATGGGGCTCATCTCACTCCAGAAATAGGAGAAGAGTTAAGAACCAGGAAGAACCATGCTGCCTCCTGAGGTCCTGCAGATTACTCAAACCCTGGATGACTCAACACTGGGCTTAATGGAATGGCCTGACCGGCTACTCTGAAACGAGCTTCTCTCCTGCAATTTATACAGTGACAAATCACAGATTGCAGTAATTCCCAGACACTGTTGTTCTTTAGATTAATCTGAGTTTTAAACAAAAGGGAAAGAGAACTCTTACCTTCAGGATATCCAGGCTTCTCTCTTTCTGAACCATCAGGCGAAGAGTATGGGCCACGTTAAACATGTGAGAGATCTGAAATAAAGAGTTAGAAGATATAAAAATAATTTAAAAGTAATTTAGAAAAAAATGTCCCTGGCTGTGTGTTTAGAGCAGTGTTTCCCAACCCTGGTCCTCCAGCACCCCCAACAGCACACAGTTTCGTTGTAGCACTTGACAAACACACCTCATTCAACTCATTGAGGGCTTGATGATTAGTTGACAAGTTGAATCAGGTTACAGTAAAAATGTGTACTGTTGGGAGTACTCGAGGACCAGGGTTGGGAAACACTGGTGTAGAGTACCTGTTCCTTGCTGAACTGCCTGACAGAGAGGACGTGTTGTCCCACTAGGGGGTGCAGCAGGGGGGAGGTCTGGAGGTGGGCCAGGGTCTGCCCTGCCACTACCTCAGCCCGGGGGGACAGGATCCTGGCCAGGGGAGGGGGATGGCTGTAGCTGTCCCCAGCTGCAGGGGCCATCTCTGGAGACAGAAACACCAAACGCTTCAAATACCAAAGGAGAAATCTAACATATGTGTTAATATTAATTCGTTTAGCAAAGTCTCTTAAAATGATTGCAATCTTTTCTATTTCCTGAGGATGAAACACGACAAACACCTGAAATTACACTATATTTCAAATAAAGTTTGTCGCTTTTTCTTTCAAAGCGATCCAAGTGTTAGGAAAGCAGTCGGTTCAGAGCAAAGCGACATGGATAGTGCAGCAACTAATGAGAAGGAATGCAACCTTTTCTAGTATCTCTACAACAAGTATTCCATGAAATACAGGTGTTCAAAGCAACTACCAGCGACTACCAGTATAACTCCATTGAAAGGTTTTGCCAGAATATTACGCCAAACAGCCTGAACGATAGCAGAGTTAGGAAATATGTTAGTATTAGGCGTAACAGCTGAGCTGAGCTACATCAAGCTTCAAACCTTCTCTTAAACCTTCTTCTAATGCTCTCTCCCTTGAATCTTCAGCTGCTTAGAATATCATGACAAAAAGTTAGAACACAAGTGTTAGAGATTATTTAAAAAAACGATGGTATTTAGACAATATTATAGCCAGTATACTGACATATTCAACGCTAATATAACTGGGTTATAAATACATTTGAAATTGATATGGCATTGAGCGTCATTTCATCCATCGTTTCTTACAAAGACTGTGAATCTTAATAAATGTGAGAGTCAAACATTAAACAACTTCCATCAGTAATTTCACACTGAAATGATTTGATAGGGGCTGTGATCGAACGGTCTTAGTAATGGGTGAAGAGCATAGCAAATGGCCAACCAAAATAAAAGGCTTTTAATTCCTTCATTCCCATCTCAACAATACACTTGTATGGATCGATAAAGTACAGCCCCAGGTCTTAAGCATCAGAACTATAGGTGGAGCACTAGATTTAGACATCTCATTTAATCAGCAAATGTACTCCTTCTCTTAGGAGCCAATCAATCTGTCATGATGACCATGCAGCCTACAGTAGAGACAGTGGAATCTCTCGTTATACGATTTTCGCTTTCTCAGCAAACGCTTAATATACTGTGTGCTGAAATCACATGATCAGTGGGTTCATAGATATAGGCTAAAAGTTTACCAATGACATCCAAGCGCCATTTTGTGTACATTCCAAAAAAAAAAGAACAAAAAAACCTGTAGATGGACAGTGAATATCCTATTTATTGAAACTGACATTCACACAGCACTTTGCCACAACAAGCAAGAGCTCAGTTAGGAAAGACAAAACATTGAGGCTGTAGTACCTGGGGGTATGCCTGGGTCGGAGGACCTATGAACGCGGGGCGGGAGCATGTAGCGGCCATCCCCAGTGGAACGGCGAGGGCTCGGGGCGCATGTACGGATGCCCTCACACGGAGGGGTCAGCCGGGGGTGCTCTGGGGTCTGCCACACAACAGCCTTAGTTAGCGCCACGGCCAATGCTTGCTAGTATGGTACATAAGCACATATTACTGTCGGTTAAATAGTAGCACACGAATGTGAATGTGCGGAACTGAAATGGGTGGGACTGTACCTTTGGGACTTCTTTCACTGGCTCAGGGGGCTGGAGGATGGGGATGGGTGCAGGCCAAGTCTTCACATCCTCCCCATAGCCAGGAGGGACCAGCACCTGTCCGTCGATGTAGGCCACCTCTCCTCTGAGCACCACTCTGCGGACCTTGCCTTTCACCTTCATGCCTTCAAAGGGCGTCCACTTGGACTTGGTGAACTGCATGTGTTTGGGGATGACCCACTCCTGCTCCATGTCCACCTGGTGGGAGACAGCAGGTCAAGAATGTTGTTGAAAAGCCAAAACATTGAGTCTCTTTTCAATCCCACTTTGTATTTCAACATGGTAACCCAAGTATATAAATCCTTGCCATGTTGCCCATTTTACATGGTTAAAAACTCCCATTGGCTTGTGTCTATAGCTACCTCTACATAGGTGTTGTCCTGTGCGGGCAGGGAGAAAATTTTGCGGGGGTTGTCATACAGGCGCTTGATGATATCGTCGATGGTGAGGCGCCCATCGCTGACTGCGGTGAGGAGAAGGGGCAGCATGGTCTCCAGGCCGGGGTAACCTGGGGGGGGCTTCTCTGAATTCTTCTCCTCCACTGAATGGGGGGCTGTTAGTTAGCCAAAACACACAAATATTATCAGTATGGCAACACTCAATACTCATCTTTTTTTAAACAGCCATTATTATGAGCCATCCTCCCCTCAGCAGCCTTCTGTGGTAGGTACATAAGCAGCTTGCCGAGACTAACTAGTGTTTTGCAGAGAGCTAAAGAGCTACACAAACTAATAGTATAATACCGAAAACATGTGTATTTATATAAAGAAGCAAAGTGGAAAGCAGCATTGTTCTTGTTTAGATAAAATCTTTTGACTGCATGAATTGACCTAGCTAGAACAGCCTGCAGATTAGAGTGAATCTAATTGTAGGCACTAACTCCGCCATGGTTCGTTGAACAAAGCCTATGGAAAAAAGTATGGAGTTTTTATAGGGATTTTGGATAAACGTCAAGAATACGGTCTGTGGTAAACACAGGCTTAGGAGATCTTATACGTTTTGATCTATGGAGATAACACATAAAGGCTTCATAATTCATAAAAGTCATGTTAACGTTCTAATATTATCTCATAGAACAAAACGTACACTATCTCCTAAGCCTGTGTTAACCTCAGACCTTATTTTCAGCATTTATTCCAAAACCCTATTCTCTCCCCATTCATTTTGCCCCTAGCAATGGCTGAACGAACCAGAGGTAAGTTATTTAAGTTTAGGACAACAAGCTGGCGAGCTCTATAGCACGAAGGAACTGTGCTGCCTGCTTGAGTAACAGGGGGCGGGGCTTTGTGTTTGTAGATAGAAGGCGCAGGGCGGCAGATACGACAAATGAAGTAAACTATAAAAACGTGTGTTAAAAAAATATTGCATGGATCTTGCAATATGGATATTGCAAGTCAGTTTAGCTGAAAATGTGATTGATGGTGCAGCCCTGCTTACCGTGGTCAGTTGCGAAGCAGTCAATGATGTCCAGTTGTTCCCAGAGGGCCTCCATGTCCTCCCGGGTGCCCAGCATGGGGCGTACCTGTGCCCGGCCTTCCCCAATGTCCGCCACGTTCTCCTCACACAGGAAGAGGTGGTGGGGCGCCACCTCACATGTCACCTGGATGCCATTCTGCTTGGCCGCGCGGATGACCATGATCTGGGGGAAGGGTGGAATAGATGCCAAACATTACTCACCAAATGTATTGTATGTGTTCTGATGTTGTTTGTCTTAAAATGAATCATTTCAATGGCTCAAAGCTAATTTGTTAGATTTTGTGTGTTCTTGCAGTTGATCTTAATGAAAGCAATCGGTGAGGACTCCTTCCAAAAAAAAGACAACTACAAGGTTTCTGTATGCCTCGGTTGACACCTAATTTCACTCTGGAGACAACGAACGGGCAACACATAAAGGCAAAGCAGTGCTATGTCTGTATGTGATGTTCCAGGCGGCCATCTTACCTCCTCCTTCTTGGCCACATGGCAGATATGAACAGCTCTCTGGAACAGCTGGGCAACCATCAAGATGGCTGCCACAGTCTGCTTCTCTGCGTGAGCCACGATTGGCAGGTGCTTGGGCCACTTCTCAAAGTGCTAGTTCACACAAAGAGAAAGGGCAATTGGTCAGATCAACAAATCAATGTGAAAGATATATTTCAACGACCTCATTCAGTCAGTTGATACCTACCTCCATCCACATTGAGACGTTGTCCATCTTCAGAGTGGAGTAGGTGTCGTTCAGATACATCTTCAGCCCTGCGGCGGAGTTAGCGATGGAGGGCAAGATGGTGGAGTTGTCTGAAGCCGCCCCGACGTAAAGAGCATAGTCACAGCGACACCCTGCCTTGGCAAGCTGAGACGACAGGGACAAAACATTAAGATCAACAGTGCATGAGTAAACCTTCAGGTACTGATTAAGCCCATTTTATAAAACAGGCATTATTTAATGTTTGGAACAGACTAATTCAAATATCCAGTGGTAATTGTCTTAATGACTATGTATTCTCTCATTACCTTCTGGAACATGGCGAAGGAGCTGGGGTCGATTATGGCAGGTGCCGTGTTGGGCATGGCACACACCATGGTGACGCCCCCTGCCAGGGCAGCCGCTGTGCCCGAGGAGAAGTCCTCCTTGTGGGTGGCACCCGGCTCCCGCAGGTGGACGTGTACATCTATCAGACCTGTCACGGGGGGGGGACAGGGAGAGGGGACTCGATGAGTACTATTCAGAAACACTGCAGTTCCACAGGTTGACAGAAGGAGCTATCATCTATTGTCCAAATACAGGAAGATAGCAGGGGGCTTGTATTTGAAGTTAACAGCCTTTACTTTTGAACACAGCCCAAGCCGATGGTGCTTACTGCTTACCAGGCAGGCGAATCAACTTCTGTGACGTCATACAGTCCACGTGAGTCTTGACAGGCGGGAAGCAGCCAACCAGACGCAGCGCCTACAATTATAGGAGCATACACTTCAATCAGGATAGTCAGCAATCAATGTAGAACCAACATAGCTAGGTCAAACATCAGCAGTGGCTAACATCCCATCATAGCCCCCTAACTAACCTACCTGGACAAACAGCTTGGTGCACTTTATGTCAATGATGAGGGGCACGGAGTAGTCGATGGCCATGCGGCGGGTGCGGTAACCCTTGGTGACGAAGGAGGAAAGGCGTCGGCCTCCGGAGTTCCTCATAGAGAGGTTGATAACCATGTCAAAGTGGTGGTCCTCCAGGTATTCCAAAATGTTCCTCTGCTTGTCCTTGTTGGGGCAGTCGCTCTCCTCCTCCCCAAATGGCCAGTCCACCGCCATCACCTGAAAGAGACCGAACATAACAGGGGGGGTTCCATTTTCAATTCAGTCAAATTAAGGAAGTAAATTGAAAATAACGTTGTGAATTGAAAATTGCTCATTCTGGAAACTATTCTGTTGAGAAGAGCCCACTCAGACTAGATGTGATGTACCTTGACTCCATGCTCAGTGTAGAAGTCAGCGGTCCCCAGGCTGGCATACAGATCATAGCCCAGACTCTCCAGAGCCTGAACAGTAGGCAGCAGCTCACTCTTGTTCTGCAAAGATACAATGAACATTTATGTACCGCTGGCCTCAAAATGAATTACCATGAAAATGTTTAGCTCATTGTATTATAGTCAGGTTAGTGTACCTTGTAACTGCCAATTGAGAGCAGAATGTTCTTCTTGGGGATCTTGAAGCCTGTGCTGAGCATGGCCTTCAGATAGGCCTCATATCTGTTCTCTCCAAAGCAGGCCACCTCCCCAGTACTGGTCATCTCTACCCCCAGCACCACATCAGCCCCGGCCAGACGAGAGAACGAAAACTGGGGGACCTGAGAGACATGCATTCAAACAAATGGAAGTTGGTATATGATCGGTGAAACAATAATTAAACTGGAGTATTTTACAGTTGTTGTGAACTCGTCAGTTGGGTTACCTTGACGCCCACGATGCCCACTCCTTTCATCAGGCCCACGGGCTCCATCTTATCTCCCATGATGACGCGCGTTGCCAGGGCGACCAGATCCACTCCCAGAGTTTTTGAGACGAACGGGAAGGAGCGGGAGACTCGGACGTTGCACTCGATCACCTTCAGCTGGTCATCCTGTCCAGGAAACACACTCGTTGCAATTAAAGGCAACAGAACAGCCATTGGAAATCCCGCAGGGAACAGAAACACACTTGATTTTATGGTTGTGGGTGATTATCTGTTTGGCATGTTATTGGTTGTCAATCTCTGATTTGAAACCCCCCCCCAAAAATTTTTTTTTCCTTTAGACTTTACCTTAGCGATGAGTTGCAGGTTGAAGGGCCCAGTGACCTGCAGTTCCTGTCCAATGGCATGGACAATCATCTTAATACGCTCCATGGTCTTCTGGTTGATGTCCTGGGGGGGGGTGACCAGGGTGGCGTCCCCAGAGTGCACCCCGGCGTTCTCCACATGCTCCGACACGGCGATGGCCATCACCACGCCGTCGCACGCCACCGCGTCCACATCTATCTCCTGGAACAAAGAGAGACGCCAGTCAGGTCCAGACTAGAGTTGACTAAAGGAGCCATCATGGATATTTAAAAGGGATAGTCCACTTTTTTGCAAATTGAAAATAAAGACTTTGAAATCTATGTAGTAAAGAATTTCCCCAGTCGTACCTTGGCCTCCTGGATGAACTTGGAGATGACCACGGGGTATTCCTTGGACACGGCCACAGCGCTGCTAAGGTACTTCTCCAGGTCGCTGTCTGTGTACGCCACGTTCATGGCCGCTCCACTCAGCACGTAGGAGGGACGCACCAGGCAGGGGTAGCCCACAGTCTCACAGAACTTCATGGCTGACTGGGGAGGAGGATACAATATAACATACAGTGCCTTCAGAAAGTATTCATACCCCTTGACTTTTTCCACATTTTGTTGTGTTACAGCCTGAAGTTAAAATGTATTAAATGTAGCTTTTGTGTCACTGACCTACACACGAAAGTGGAATTGTGTTTAGACATTTTTACAACTTAAAAATGAAAATCTGAAACGTCTGAAGTCAAATCAGTACTCAACACCTTTGTTATGGCAAGCCTAAATAAATACAGTAGAAAATAAAATGTGCTTAACAAGTCACATAATATGTTGCATGGACTCATAAAAAATATTCCAAAACATGCACCCTGCTTGCAATAAGGCACTAAAGTAAAACTGCAAAAATTATGACAAGAAAAAAAATACTATATTCTGAAAACAAAGCAATATGTTTGGGGCAAATCCAACAACATATTACAGAGTACCACTCATCATATTTTCAAGCATGGTTGTGGCTGCATCATGTTATGGGTATGCTTGTCATCGGCAAGGACTAGGGAGTTTGTAGAAAAAAATAAAACACAGAATAGAGCCAAGACTTGAAAATGGCTCTCTAGCAATTACCAACAACCAACTTGACAGAGCATGAAGAATAAAAAAATTAATAATAATGTGCAAATATTGTACAATCTAGGTGTGCAAAGCTCTTAAGAGACTTACCCAGAAAGAGACACAGCTGTAATCGCTGCCAAATGTGATTCTAACATGTATCGACTCAGGGGTGTGAATATTTATGTTAATTAGATTTCTGTATTTCATTTTCAATACACTTGCAAACATTTATAAAAACATGTTTTTACTTTGTCGTTATGGGGTATTGTGTGTAGATGGGCAAGGAGAAAAAACAATTATTCAATTGATTTTTAATTGAGGCTGTAACACAACAAAATGTGGAATAAGTCAAGGGGTATGAATACTTTCTGAAGGCACTGTAAATTTCACAATTTCTTTCCAATTTGAGATTGACTCATCTGCAACCAAGACCTATAACCTCTATTACTGGTTTGAAATTAATATGGATTAGAACCCCTGTTCTGTGCTGACCTCAATCTCAGTGAGTTCCTTCCACAGGGGCTGGCTGATGCCGATGGTGTCCAGCATGCGGGAGAACTTGAACCTGTTCTCAGCAGAATCGATGAACTCCGGGGAGGTGCCCAATATACGACACTGCTGCCTGTGGAGGGACATGGCGATGTTGTTGGGCAGCTGGCCCCCCATGGACAGGATCACTCCCTCTGGGTTCTCCATCTCATAGATGTCCATCACAACCTGGAGGAAGGGAGGCGACAATGGAGCTTTATGGTCATGGCAACATACCATGCATTAAACAGAGTTTGATGGCGAGGGGGTGAGGCCCTTTGCTCATGTGATAAAAGCATTAGATCAAGTAAGTTAGGACCTTTGAATGTTGATTATTGTATGATAAAAACTACAAAATAATTTTTTTGAAAGAAAATGTGTTGGGACTATGCCATCAGAGTCGAGCATTCTTACCTCAAAGGAGATCTCATCGAAGTAGAGCCGGTCGCACATGTCATAGTCTGTGCTGACAGTCTCTGGGTTATAGTTCACCATGATAGTTTTATAGCCCATCTAAAAAAGGGGAAACACAGCAAATCATGACAATATCAGCTTTTGTTCTTCAACATTCTTCTAATAAATGAGAGCTATTCTGCGCAAAGTAGAAATTGTCTTACCTTCCTGAGTTCCATGATGCAGCCCACAGCGCACCAGTCAAACTCCACACTGCTGCCGATGCGGTAAACCCCGGAGCCGATTACTATGACATGGGGATCTCCAAAGCCCAGGTCGCTCTCCGTACCATTATAGGTCAGGTACAGGTAGTTGGTGTGGGCAGGCCACTCCGCCGCCACCGTGTCGATCTGCTTCACCACTGGCAGGATGCTCCAATCACGACGCAGCTTCCTCACCGCCAGCTCCGTGCTGGAGTGAGACATAGGTTCAAAGGTCAGAGCTCAGACAAGTTCATAAAAATAAACTCACATTTCAAACCAAGTCAGTTTTTTTATCCCAGACAAATGCCTCAAAGTCTTTAACGAAAGGACACACTGCTCTGCGGAACTGAACCCTGAGACACAAAACATAACAGACAGACTGCGTCCCATTCCGACTCGTCATCGTATCGTCACTGAAGAATCTCTAATTTATTCTGTATGTTTTTCATGTACCAGCCTCAACTTTTAATGATGTTTTGAAACACGTGAACAACAGGCTACCATTCTCAGGAGTATCACAGTCCTGTACCTCTGCACAGCCAGGGCGATCTGTTTGTCTGAGAAGCCCAGCTGCTTGGCTTTCCTCATCACCCCCAGAGGCATGGTGCTCTCGTCCTGGTTGTACGACTCCAGCACCTTCTCATGGTCCGCGATGTTCTTCATTTTGTGAAGGAACCAGCGGTCGATCTTGGTCAGGTCGTAAAGGCGGTCCACTGTATAACCTGCCCTGAGAGCAGCCGCCAGAACAAAGATACGCTTGTCTGTCGGGGTCTGCAGCTCCTGTAAGACCACAGGACAGAGTCATGTCAGAACAGCCAAGAGGAAAAAGACAGGTAAAAAAGGTGCGTGAGCTTACCTCGTCAGACACTGGTTTGATGGTGTGGTCAAAGCCCACACAGTTCTCATCCACCATCCGCAGAGCCTTCTGGAAGGCCTCCTCAAAGCTGCGGCCGATGGCCATCACTTCTCCTACAAAGGTCACAGACAAAAACTGTGTTAACCAACTATCAACCAACTCCTATTGTGTGAACTTGCAATGCAACCGAGTGGTAGAATCACCTGCCCCTACAGATAGAAGGCAGATAAGGCACTCTGCTGCTCCCAAATGAGATCATTAATAAAAAGTGCTTGTCCTCTTACCCACGCTCTTCATGGAGCTGCCTATCTTGGTGCTGACGCGCAGGAACTTGCTGAGATCCCAGCGAGGGACCTTCACCACACAGTAGTCAAGACTGGGCTCAAAGTTAGCCGTGGTCTGGTTGGTCACAGAGTTCCTGGATAATAACAGAAACATTACCTGTTAGAACCATCGTATTAGTAGATCAATGCCAAAATTAAATTCTTAACCTGACTTCAGGCCACAAAACGTGAATAAACTCACTTGAGGACAGGTAGCGGGATGCCCAGACCCAGCTTGGCGGCCACGTAGGCCAGGGGATATCCTGTAGCTTTACTGGCCAGAGCTGAGCTCCGAGATAGACGGGCATTCACCTCAATGATGTAGTACTGCAGCCCAGAAACACCCATTTAGATTGCTATACAGTATAAACATTTAAAAAATATCAGAACATGTTTGGCGTTTCCCCCAATACTTTTTCAGCAGTGGCAAAGTTAGGGGGGGGGGGGGGGCATGTCTCCCAAGTGGCGCAGCGGTGCTAGAGGCGTCACTACAGACACGGGTTCGATCCCGGGCTGTATCACAACTGGCCGTGATCGGGAGTCCCATAGGGCGGCGCACAATTGGCCCAGCGTCGTCCGGGTTAGGCGAGGGCTTTACAAGTAGGCCGTTATTGTAAATAAGAATTTGTTCTTAACTGACATGCCTCGTTAAATAAAAAATGGCGCGGTTTTAGAGGCCCTCCTCTTGGCTGCAGAGACTAAATGTTGGTGGTAAAGCTAATTTCCTGAAAGTCTACCCATTTTGCCATGCTTATGCTGTTTCTTATGCCATCGGAGTAACTCAATTAGAACTAAAATCAAATGAGGGCCCCATGCCATTTTAGATTCTCCCTGACTGTCTAGCTTTTATTTAGGTGATTGTTAGTTCTCAAAGATGATCTTAATTAAAAATATATCGCTCCATTATCTTTTCTACATACTTTATCTGGTTTTAGTCGTCTAAGTTCACACTGAAAACATTGAAACATCCCTAAATATACATTTTATTTGCAGTGGTGGACACAATTTAGGGGTAACACTGATGTTTCTGAGGGTTAACACTAGTATAAACTATAAATGTCAGTACGGGCCATTACCTGTTCAGACTCAGGGTTGAGGGCGTACTGGATGTTACACTCTCCCACGATGCCTAGGTGTCTGATGACCTTTATGGCGGTGTTCCTCAACATGTTGTACTCATAGTCGTTGAGCGTCTGACTGGGCGCCACCACGATGGACTCCCCGGTGTGGATACCCAGAGGGTCAATGTTCTCCATGTTACATACCTACAGGATAGAAAAACTCAACACTTTAATAACATTCCATCTTGCTTGATAAAGGAATCTTCACGCTTAAACAAATAATGACGTATAAACGTATATAACAGTCAAATGCATAATAACATAAAACGTACATAGTAACAAATATACAGGTAGCTGCCAAAATAACAGAAACACTTGAGTAAATGAGGGACACAAAGTATATTAAAAGCTGGTGCTTCCACACAGGTGTGATTCATGAGTTAATTAAGCAATTAACATCCCATCATGCTTAGGGTCACGTATAAAAATGCTGGGCAGGCCATTTTTTGGCCTACCATGGCTATGCCCCGATAGGATGACAATGCCCCCATCCACAGGGCACGAGTGGTCCCTGGATGGTTTGATGAGCATGAAAACGATGTAAACCATATGCCATGGCCGTCTCAGTCACCAGATCTCAACCCAATTGAACACTTATGAGAGATTCTGGATTGGCGCCTGAGACAGCGTTTTACACATCCATCAACAAAACACCAAATGATGGAATTTCTTGTGGGAGAATGGTGTCGCATCCCTCCAATAGAGTTCCAGAATCTACGCAAAGGCGTATTGAAGCTGTTCTGGCTATTAAGACACTTTATGTTGGCGTTTCCTTTATTTTGGCAGTTACCTGTACATAGTAACAAATACATGCACAGTGACGTCCCTCTACTTACGGTGATACAGTTGTCGTAGGCGTCTCTGACCACCTCATACTCAATCTCTTTCCAGCCCTTCAGGGACTTGTCCACTAGGACCTGGGAAGTGTGGGCGAAGGCAGATGTCACCAGAGAGGTCAACTCCTCCCTGTTGTTGGCAAAGCCAGAGCCCAATCCGCCAAGGGCAAAGGCCGAGCGCACCATGACTGGGTAGCCAATACGCTCTGCAGCCGCCACCGCCTAGAACACACAGAAAAGAAGAGACCACATAAAAATACACCACAAAAAGCAAAAGCCCACAGTCAAACAGATTAACAGGATGATTCCAATCAACACATAAAGTGACAATCAGTATGGGTCAATGTGTGTGTGAGAAGGAGAGTGTGTGTGTGATATTTGTCCCAAGCCATTCTCCTTACCTGCTCCACAGACAGAGCGGCCTCGCTGGGCGCTACGTGTTCATTGATCTCCTCCATCTTCTCCACAAAGATCTTCCTGTCCTCAGTCATCTCGATGGAGGCCACTGGCGTCCCCAGCACACGCACAGCATACTTCTCCAGGACCCCCCTCTTGGTCAGCTGCACCCCGCAGTTTAGAGCAGTCTGCCCCCCGAAGGTCAGGAGGACCCCGTCTGGACGCTCATTCTTTATCACCTGGACAGGGGAAATAGGGCAGAGGGTCAGTTCTCACTCATTGAATGAATATCAACCGTAGGTCAACCCTACTGATCTTTTATCAGTTCTGAGTACCTGAGAGATGTAATACACATGCTTTGCTTGTTGAGCACTGATCAGAAATGAGTGACTGGAGGATGGCGCAGGTAGCAGTGGCCATTCCATTAGCATCTCCTTCCTTACCTGAGTGACGTACTCTGGGGTGAGAGGCAGGAAGTAAACCTTGTCAGCCAGACCCTTGGAGGTTTGAACCGTGGCGATGTTGGGGTTGATGAGCACTGTCTGAATGTTCTCCTCCTTCAATGCTTTTATGGCCTGGGGGGAGGGTTGGACATAGAAGAGTGTCTGATTAGTTCAAATACACTTCAATTATACTGCTCATGACACCTGCTGTTGAGTCTTCACTGGGGTTGGCAGTGTGTCTCACCTGAGAGCCAGAGTAATCAAACTCCCCAGCCTGTCCGATGGAGAGGCCTCCAGAACCCAGGATTAGGACTTTGCGTGGCCGAACAAATTCCTCCGGATTGGTAGACCCAGGATAGGTCAGATGCTCTGTCAGTCTCTGCTTCACTACAGGAAGGGAGAGGTGTTACTTTAACCTACAGGTAGTATAGAGTCCTAAGAACAGTTGAGATGAACGCATGTCTAACCTGGTTTGCCACTCTTGCCCTCCTTGTGGTCTCTGACCGTGTCCAGAAACACATCAAACAGACTGACCAGGTCAGTGGGGCCTGCCATGTGCTCTGGGTGGAACTGGACACTGGAATGACATGGGTAAAACAATATCTGGTTTTCAACTTTCTGTATCTTGGGAGGGTCAGCTGATGAAACCAACACTGTAAAAGTGTGAAAACATTTGATCAGTGTTATTCCCTGACAGTTGCTGGTTGAAAATACAATATACACAGGGCCTTCTAATCAACAGGTCTGCATGGGCAGGAGTTTCGATTTTCCATGGTGACGTCGCCATGCGGTAAATTAGTTAATGGACCAATAACAGTTTTCCCCTCCTCACTCAGACCACTCCCAGACAGTCCTAGCTAAATTCTTGCTTGAGAATTAGTTTGTCTCAAAAGCTATTTTTCCCCCCATTTTAATGTACTTAAAGTATTACCTAGAAATTATTTGATATAAAAACAGCTGCATTGGGCCTTTAAACAAGTTGAAAGGCTGGAAGCAGCACATGAGTTCCCATTGGTAGATGGTACCTGAATAGGTGTTTGGTGTTGTGCACGATGCCCTCACTGGTCTGGTCATTGGCGTTGGTGAAGAGCACATCCCAGCCCTGTGGCAGGGTCAGGGGATCCACAGCAAAACCATGGTTCTGAGATGTGATGAAACAGCGATCTGTGCCCTTGTGGATACAGGGCTGGTTATGGCCACGGTTCCCATACCTGAAACAGACAACTGTTTTTAGTCTAAATCTATTTTTTAATGGCCGTGACTGGTTAAGCTCTATTCCAGATGCGGATTCATAGTGCTCCTGCAGAATCCTTACTTGACACCTGCACAGTGCTATAAACCATGTAAATTGTTCAGCTTTCCACCGACTGACTGCATGGCATTCCAGACAGACAAAAGGAAGCTGGCATCTCATCTGGCCTTGGGACTAACGGAACGCTAACAAAGTAACAATCCCAGGAGTCTTACCAAAACAAACCAGGCCTTTCCAGCACCTCAGCAATGCACTACGCTGTGTCCAAACTGCTGCGCTAAGCAGAAAAGCTCATTTCACACCAGAACGCTCCCAGATAAATAAAGAGGGGCCCTGGGAAGCACTGACATCTGAGGGGGCCAAACAAAAGCAAAAACAGCCAGCACCACTGGTTTTGTCCTCTTTGAAACCAAACAAAGACAGTAAGCAGAACTTAAGACCTGAGGAGGCAGAAAGAGACGGACACAAGTCACAACAACCATTTAGTGCCCTGTCCCTGTACTAACTTCATTTTGTAGGTTTTTGCTCCGATGACGAGGGAGAGAAGCTGGTGGCCCAGGCAGATACCAAACACAGGCTTGGGATTGTCCACACACACCACCTTCCTTACATTGTCTATGGTCTCCTTACAGAACTGGGGGTCCCCAGGGCCGTTGCTGATGAACAGCCCATCAAACTCTGAAAAGGACCACAACTTTGTCAGCATAGCTAAAATAAATATTATAATACAAACTATTTCACTTACAATAGAACTTCATGATATCATGGCTGAAACTAACTTTGCAGGTCAGATGCACCAAGGTAAAGATTAAGGCAGGGGAGAGAAGAGGCAAAACAAGGGATCAGGGAGTAATCTCTGAATCTTAAATGAAACCCAGCGCAGTAACCAGCTGTGACTAACCTGTGCTGTCCAGTGGGTGATCCCAGGGCACCACGGTGACACAGGCCCCTCTCTGACACAGGCAGCGGATCTGGTTGTACTTAATGCCACAGTCTACAGCTGTGATTCTGACAGCACCACTGGGGTTGAACACCCGGGGCTCCTGTTCAACACAGACAGAAAAGGCACTTAAGTCCTGAGAAAAAGATAGCGTCTGCCTATCCACTGTGGTGAGAAAACATTTGGCTTGTCACGGACTTGCAATGGGTTAAGCTACAGATAAGTGTTATGTAATCCACAAAAAACTATTGGCATTTCATTGAGGAAGTTTCAGGATCGTAACACTAGAAAAGTGTGACAGGATCAAGCTTAAACATAGCAACACCGTACCTTCACGGACACCTCCTTGACCAGGTTCCTCTGGTCAGGGTTGTCAAATGGAACGTTGGCCTCAGGCGTTCCATCCACAACCAGCTTCCCCAGCATTGTTCCCTTCTCACGGATCTTCTTGGTCAGACAACGGGTGTCAACTCCTAAAGTATCACAGCAAGCACATTAACTACAACCTCTATTGTAGAGGCTATACTGTAGACAGCACATATCAAAACACATATTCAGACAACATTTGATACAGTACTAGGATGTTTAGAATGATAACTCTACTGACCCTCTAGGCCGGGGATGCCCTGCTCTTTCAGCCACTGGTGCAGAGACATGGCTGAGCTCCAGTGGCTGGGGTTCTGGGAGATCTCTCCTACGATGAGGGCTGCAGCGTGGATCTTAGAAGACTCAAACCACTGAGGGACAAAATAATAGAACATTACATTCAAACAGGTGCTTGGGGTCAATGAGGGCAAGATACTTTTCTCAACCCACTATTTCTGTTGGGACGCTCCTGTGAAACGCTGAATCTAGCCAACTCCCCCCACCTTGCTGAGTCCAAAGTCGCCCTCCTCATCCTGGGGTATACCATAGTTGCCCTGCAGAGGGTAGGTGAGGGTGAGGATCTGACACGTGTAGGACGGGTCAGTCAGGGCCTCTGGGTAGCCAACCATGCCTGTCTGGAACACTGGAAAAAAATAAATCAGGTCAACTTTTCAGTTTTCATAGTAAAGTGCAAATTAGTGAAAAGTGCTTCAAATCAGGTTTGGCACATTTTTGAATAAGGTGATGCAACTGGAACTTTGGAAATGTGCACTGTGCTCCATTTATTATTACATATGGATTGAAAGAAATAGACCTTACAATCTAAATTAATGCTAGCTACATCTCAATTACAATGTATGGGACACGGTACAGCAAGGACAATATAGGTGAAACATGTTCATACGTTGTTCAAACTCGGAGTTGCGTTAATCCACTGACCGAAATAGGGTTCTGATTAGGTGGAATACAGCTACGACCAGTAGTGACTTTTCGTAGCAGGTTAAGGTTAGCTAAAAGGCTCTCCTAACCTGCTACGAAAAGTCACTTCCGGTCGTAGCCGTACTGCATCTATTCACCCCCGAAATAAGCCTAAATGAAGGGGTCAGAGGTTATGGGTCATATGCAGAGACCGGCAAGGGTGTTAGGAGAATAGAGATGCGTTTAGCTATACAATTTGACTTTGTGGGTAACATCTAGGTAGTTACCTATCAGAATACCTGTATAAATGATGACATAACTCCATTGAAACTACCTCACTAATTAGATTTCTCCTCATAAAATACGACTTACCAACTTCACCAGACACTGACGCATTTGCCCCGAAAAGGCGGCCCTTGAACGTGGTCCCATCTTCTAAAACCAGGGTTGCCATTTTTTTATAAAAATTGTCAGTACTGTAATTGTACAGAATCAACGCAGTCTTAGATTCGATTATGGGAAGCAATAATCAGCTTTTTGGTCTGATCGATGCTTCAGTTCCGCAATGCTTGCCCACGTGAAACACACGCTGGCCAGATGCTAACGAAGATGCACGAGCAAAAATCTTGTTTGAAAAATGGCTGTAAGTTAAAAGGAAGACAAATGATTGTGTTGGTTATATGCAAACAAAATAAAGCGTCAAAAACGATATAAAGAAATGCTGTCTGTCGAAGGCTGAACGCTAGGTCCACACTGCTCAGCACGCCGCCTTAGCAGTGTGGAACTTTTCAGCGACCTCGCGGTGTTTACATAGAGCCCCACAGTGGGTGCGTCATAATACCCATAAACTCTAGCGGTCAACACGGAAATAGTTCCAATCGTTTTTTCACCATACATTTTTCCTATAGGGGATTTTCGAACCAGGGAGAGAAAGGGAAGACACTTGTATAAGATCCAGGAAAAGGTGGGTGCAGGGAGGTCCTCAGGCCGAGAGAGAAGGGAGGAAAGTGTAGTCACAAGGCTGAGACTGGGACACACAAGGCTCAATAATACATTGAAATTGGTGGGGAAACATCCAAATGGGAGGTGTGATCATTGTCAGGAGATGGAGACAGTGGAACAGATGGAGACAGTGGAACATATTCTATTTCAGTGCCAGAAATATGTGAGGGAAAGGGAGCGATTGTTATTACATTTGAGGAGTAACAGGGTTTAAGAGCCAGGATTAAGTGAACTGCTGGAAAATCTTCAGGGGATGTAGTAAATATTGGTTTCCTTAGGGAGACGAGATTATTGGGTAGGATTTAGACCTTCACTGTTTTTGGTCCACACTCCAGTCCAGTTGGTGGCGGTAATGCACCTTGAAGTTGGTTGCCAACCGCCATATAAAATCCACAGAAGAAGAAGAAGAAGAAGGATTTTAGAACCAATTCAAAGAAGGGGCTTGTTCGACGTTGCAGCTAGGCAGCCGTGCAGGCTCCTCAGGGTAGGACGGCTCATAATAATGGCTGGAACGGAGACCATGTGTTTGATGTATTTGATACCATTCCACGGATTCCGCTCCAGTCATTACCACGAACCTGTTCTCCCCAATAAAGGTGCCAACAACTTCTTGTGCAGTGCAGCCGACTGCCAACCGACTGATCTACACATCACCTTGCATCATAAATAACGACTCATTATTTGTACTTGATCAGTCAGTCGTTCACAATTTATCCCTGATACATCACGATTTTGATGCTCTTGAACACAGCCATTGTCTGTTTCATGTAGGCTTTCCCTGGCGTTTTGATAACCGTGTAAATCTCGCTTGAACAATGTTACTTTTAGCAATATATTCGACTCCATTTACTCTCAGATTAGAAAATGTTAAATAGCATCAAAGTAGACATCATAAAGTAGACATCATACAAGAATACAAATCCCTTCAAGCTCCGGCATGTCATCACTAGCTGACACCTTTGCTGTCAGCTAGCTAGCTACCTTAATCATAAAACTAAAGATATTGAACATTTTAATTTACTGTTCCATATTTAACTAATATTTGTTGTCTTATTTATGCATTTGGTCTTGTGTCTTGAATACTATCCTAGTAGCAGTCAGATATTTACAATGTGCCATGAAAACTAAGCTATTATTTTGCAAAGAAGCTAGCTAGCTACATATTAGCAACATACCATTATTTGACCAGATCCTCTTCTCCTTCAGCTGGTGGAGGTCTATCTTTAATCCCTTATAATCCCTATAACTACAGTGGCTTGCGAAAATATTCACCCACCCTTGGCATTTTTCCTATTTTGTTGCTTTACAACCTGGAATTAAAAATGGATTTTTGGGGGGTTTGTATCATTTGATTTACACAACATGCCTACCACTTTGAAGATGCATTGTGAAACAAACAAGAAAAAAGACAAAAAAACTGAAAACTTGAGCGTGCATAACTATTCACCCCCCCTCCCAAAGGCAATACTTTGTAGAGCCACCTTTTGCAGCAATTACAGCTGCAAGTCTCTTGGGGTATGTCTCTATAAACTTGGCACATCTAGCCACTGGGATTTTTGCCCATTCTTCAAGGCAAAACTGCTCTAGCTCCTTCAAGTTGGATGGGTTCCGCTGGTGTACAGCAATCTTTAAGTCATACCACAGATTCTCAATTGGATTGAGGTCTGGGCTTTGACTAGGCCATTTTTTTAGGGGGTAGATCAGCTTTAATATTGCAGATAGATTGTAACTTTCATCAATGTAATTGTCTGCATCACTTCCAATCCCCCATATGTTTATTTTCTCTCGCATACATATATATACAGTGGGGAGAACAAGTATTTGATACACTGCCGATTTTGCAGGTTTTCCTACTTACAAAGCATGTAGAGTTCTGTAATTTTTATCATAGGTACACTTCAACTGTGAGAGACGAAATCTAAAACAAAAATCCAGAAAATCCCCCAAGACCCCAAGAACACCATCCCCAACGTCAAACATGGAGGTGGAAACATTATGCTAAGGGGGTGTTTTTCTGCTAAGGGGACAGGACAACTTCACCGCATCAAAGGGACGATGGAAGGGGCCATGTACCGTCAAATCTTGGGTGAGAACCCCCTTCCCTCAGCTAGGGCATTGAAAATGGGTCATGGATGGGTATTCCAGCATGACAATGACCCAAAACACACGGCCAAGGCAACAAAGGAGTGGCTCAAGAAGAAGCACATTAAGGTCCTGGAGTGGCCTAGCCAGTCTCCAGACCTTAATCCCATAGAAAATCTGTGGAGGGAGCTGAAGGTTCGAGTTGCCAAACATCAGCCTCGAAACCTTAATGACTTGGAGAAGATCTGCAAAGAGGAGTGGGACAAAATCCCTCCTGAGATGTCTGCAAACCTGGTGGCCAACTACACGAAACGTCTGACCTCTGTGATTGCCAATAAGGGCTTTGCCACGAAGTACTAAGTCATGTTTTGTAGAGGGGTCAAATCAACACTGCAGAGCTCTCCCTGTCCTCTGCGTGCCCTGATTGTATTACTGTTGATGATATCTGGAAATGTGCGTGTACACACTGGCCTACTGTTGCTAGCCCCAATTCTGACTTGTGCTCTGATATCTATTTCACTGAATTCTGCACGTTAACACTAGAAGCTCATTACCTAAAATGGATCAATTGAAAGTGTGGGTTCACAGCTCCAATTCGGATGTGTTGGTCATTACTGAGACGTGGTTAAGAAAGAGTGTTTTGAACACTGATGTTAGCCTTTCTGGTTATAACCTTTTTTGTCAAGACAGATCTTCCAAAGGTGGTGGAGTGGCAATCTTTACCAAGGAACCCCTTCAGTGCTCGGTTGTCTCCACCAAGTCTGTCCCCAAACAATTTGATTTGCTGGTTTTAAGCATAAATCTTTCAAATAGCTCTTTGTTGACTGTTGCTGGGTGTTATCGTCCACCATCAGCACCGGGCCTGTACCCTACCTGCCCTAAACTCTCTCCTGGCCCCTTACACTAAGTCTGAATTTGTCTTGCTAGGTGACCTAAACTGGGACATGCTTAAACCACCCGACCAAATCCTAAAGCAATGGGATTCCCTAAATCTTTCTCAGATTATTACCAATCCCACAAGGTATGACTCCAAACACCCAGAAGAGGCTACTCTTCTTGATGTTATCCTCACAAATAATCCTGATAGGTATCAGTCTGGTGTTTTCTGTAATGACCTTAGTGATCACTGTTTTACAGCCTGGGTTTGTAATGGCTGCTCAGTGAAACGACCTGTCCTAATTTACATTTGTCATATACGCTTGCTAAAAAACTGTAATGAATAAGCCTTCCTTCATGACCTGGCCTCTGTAAATTGGTATAGAATCAGCTTGATCCCCTCTGTTGAGGACACTTGGACCTTCTTTTTTGATATTTTCAGTGGTATTGTTAACAAACCCGCCCCCATAAAGAAAATGAGAATTGAAAGCAGGTTCAGCCCCTGGTTCGACCGTGATCTAGCAGAGTTACTCCACCTCAAGAATTCCATTTGGCAAAAGGCTCGGAACACGCATACTCAGGCTGACTGGCTCTCGTTCAGGCAAATGAGAAATAAGTGCACTCAGGCTATCTGGAAGGTCAAAGTTAGTTACTTTAAGGAGCAGTTCGCTCTCTGTGAGTCTAACCCCAAGAAGTTCTGGAAAACGGTTAAAGACCTGGAGAATAAACCCTCCTCCTCACAGCTGCCCATGTCCCTTAATGCTGATGATGTGGTTGTTACAAGGAGCACATGGCTGAGCTCTTTAATCACCACTTAATTAAGTCAGGATTCCTATTTGACTCAGCCATGCCTCATTGCCCGTCCAACATTTCCTCATCTCCCACCCCTTCTAAAGCGACTAGCACCGATGCTCCTCCCTCTTTTTCCCCTGCCCCGCTACAAAATGTCTCCCTGCAGGCAGTCACTGAGTCTGAGGTGCTAAAGGAGCTCCTTAAACTTGACTCAAAAAAACATCTGGGTCATCTTTCTTCTTTATGGTTGCAGCCTCTGTTATCGTCTAGCCTGTCTCTGACCTTTTTAACCTGTCTCTCCTCTCTGGGGAGGTTCCCATTGCTTGGAAGGCAGCCACAGTGCGTCCTTTATTTAAAGGGGAAGATCAAGCTGATCCTAACTGTTATAGGCCAATTTCAATTTTGCCCTGTTTATCAAAAGTGTTGGAAAAACTTGTCAATAATCAACTGACTGGCTTTCTTGATGTCTATAGTATTCTCTCTGGTATGCAATCTGGTTTCCGCTCAGGTTATGGATGTGTCACTGCAACCTTAAAGGTCCTAAATTATGTCACCATTGCCCTCGATTCTAAGCAATGTTGTGCTGCTATTTTTATTGACTTGGCCAAAGCTTTTGATATGGTAGACCATTCCATTCTTGTGGGCCGGCTAAGGAGTATTGATGTCTCTGAGGGGTCTTTGGCCTGGTTTGCTAACTACCTCTCTCAAAGAGTGTAGTGTATAAAGTCAGAACATCTGCTGTCTCAGCCACTGCCTGTCACCAAGGGAGTACCCCAAGGCTCGATCCTAGGCCCCACACTCTTCTCAATTTACATCAACAACATAGCTCTGGCAGTAGGAAGCTCGCTCATCCATTTATATGCAGATGATACAGTCTTATACTCAGCTGGCCCCTCCCCGGATTTTGTGTTAAACGTTCTACAACAAAGCTTTTTTAGTGTCCAACAAGCTTTCTCTGCCCTTAACCTTGTTCTGAACACCTCCGAAACAAAGGTAATGTGGTTTGGTAAGAAGAATGCCCCTCTCCCCACCAGTGTGATTACTACCTCTGAGGGTTTAGAGCTTGAGGTAGTCACCTCATATAAGTACGTGGGAGAATGGCTAGATGGTACACTGTCCTTCTCTCAGCACATATCAAAGCTGCAGGCTAAGGTTAAATCTAGACTTGGTTTCCTCTATCCGTAATCGCTCCTCTTTCACCCCAGCTGCCAAACTAACCCTGATTCAGATGACCATCCTACTCATGCTAGATTACAGAGACGTAATTTATAGATCGGCAGGTAAGCGTGCTCTTGAGCGGCTAGAGGTTCTTTACCATTCGGCCATCAGATTTGCCACCAATGCTCCTTATAGGACACATCGCTGCACTCTATACTCCTCTGTAAACTGGTCATCTCTGTATACCCGTCGCAAGACCCACTGGTTGATGCTTATTTATAAAACCTTCTTAGGCCTCACTCCCCCCTATCTGAGATACAGTTGAAGTCGGAAGTTTACATACACTTTGGTTGGAATCATTAAAACTTGTTTACCAGTTTCATTTAAGGACCAAAAGATTGACAGCCGTCCCATATAGATTGCAAAATAGTTGGGAAGAGATTTTTGACGTACCGACGTATTCTTGCTACCAATAGAATGTTATTTGTATGGGGGATACAATCTTTCCAGCTTGGCAGATTTGGCTGTGAAGAGACAGAATCATTAGATCATTTGTTTTGGTACTGTCCATTTGTAGCTTGTTTCTGGACACAGGTCCAGGAATGGCGGAAGGATTGCAATATTTGCATGGAGCTGACCCTGCAGAAAGCACTACTGGGTGATCTGAAAAGTCATAGTCAATCGATCAATAATATTATAATACTTTTAGCAAAGATGTTTATTTTCAATTCACAAACTGTAGAAACTATGAGAATAGAAAGGTTCAGAACTATTGTAAAACATCACAGTACAGTTGAAAAATATATGGCAAATAGAAATCCAATATGGATGGTGTTAAGAGATAGATGGGAGGTGTTGAATGGAGCTGAAGGATGGGACTAATAACAACAACTAATAACAACAAGTTAACTAGTGTAAGACATGCTGTGTCCATAATAAGTATATAGGTTATATATTGTGAGCTTTTGTGAAAGAGCACAGTTAGAAAGATATGGCATATAGAAGCAAACCAGATGGACATCATGAAAATGATCGGAGGAAGTTCAGGAGTAAAAACAAACAAAATATAATTATTGACTGTGTCCATAAAATGTATATAGTATGTATAAGCATGAAGTAGAGGCCTAAGCATTGTTGTTCACTAGTTTACTCCAATTAGGGAGGGGATGGTGGGGTTGGAAAGTAATAAAGGGAAATATATATATTTTTAAAGGATATGTATGTATATATGTGAGAAAAAAAAGAAAAAAACATATGGGGGATTGGAAGAGATGCAGACAATTACATTGATGGAAGTTACAATCTATCTACAATATTAAAGCTGATCTACCCCCTAAAAAACAAAACAATAGTACGCAAGTATAAACTCCATGGGACCATGCAGCCGTCATACCGCTCAGGAAGGAGACGCATTCTGTCTCCTAGAGATGAACGTACTTTGGTGCAAAAAGTGCAAATCAATCCCAGTACAACAGCAAAGGACCTTGTGAAGATGCTGGAGGAGACAGGTACAAAAGTATCTATATCCACAGTAAAACAAGTCCTATATCGACATAACCTGAAAGGCCGCTCAGCAAGGAAGAAGCCACTGCTCCAAAACCGCCATAAAAAAGCCAGACTACGGTTTGCAACTGCACATGGGGACAAAGATCGTACTTTTTGGAGAAATGTCCTCTGGTCTGATGAAACAAAAATAGAACTGTTTGGCCATAATGACCATCGTTATGTTTGGAGGAAAAAGGGGGTTGCTTGCAAGCTGAAGAACACCATCCCAACCGTGAAGCACGGGGGTAGCAGCATCATGCTGTGGGGGTGCTTTGCTGCAGGAGGGACTTGTGCACTTCACAAAATAGATGGCATCATGAGGAAGGAAAATTATGTGGATATATTGAAGCAACATCTCAAGACATCAGTCAGGAAGTTAAAGCTGGGTCACAAATGGGTCTTCCAAATGGACAATGACCCCAAGCATGCTTCCAAAGTTGTGGCAAAATGGCTTAAGGACAATAAAGTCAAGGTATTGGAGTGGCCATCACAAAGCCCTGACCTCAATCCTATAGAACATTTGTGGGCAGAACTGAAAAAGCGTGTGCGAGCAAGGAGGCCTACAAACCTGATTCAGTTACACCAGCTCTGTCAGGAGGAATGGGCTAAAATTCACCCAACTTATTGTGGGAAGCTTGTGGAAGGCTACCCGAAATGTTAAGTTAAACAATTTAAAGGCAATGCTACCAAATACTAATTGAGTGTATGTAAACTTATGACCCACTGGGAATGTGATGAAAGAAATAAAAGCTGAAATAAATCCTTCTCTCTACTATTATTCTGACATTTCAGATTCTTAAAATAAAGTGGTGATCCTAACTGACCTAAGACAAGGAATCTTTACTAGGATTAAATGTCAGGAATTGTGAAAAACTGAGTTTAAATGTATTTGGCTAAGGTGTATGTAAACTTCCGACTTCAACTGTACCTACTGCAGCCCTCTTCCTCAACATACAACACCCGTTCTGCCAGTCACATTCTGTTAAAGGTCCCCAAAGCACACACATCCCTGGGTCGCTCCTTTTTTCAGTTAACTGCAGCTAGCGACTCGAACAAACTGCAAAAAACACTCAAACTGGACAGTTTTATCTCCATCTCTTCATTCCAAGACTCAATCATGGACACTCTTACTGACAGTGGCTGCTTCGCGTGATGTATTTTTGTCTCTACCTTCTTGCCTTTGTGCTGTTGTCTGTGCCCAATAATGTTTGTACCATGTTTTGTGCTGCTACCATGTTGTGCTGCTGCCATGTTGTGTTGCTACCATGTTGTTGTCATGTGGTGTTGCTACCATGCTGTGTTGTCATGTGTTGCTGCCATGCTATGTTGTTGTCTTAGGTCTCTCTTTATGTAGTGTTGGGGTGTCTCTCGTCTTGATGTGTGTTTTGTCCTATATTTGTATCTTTAATCCCAGCCCCCGTTCCCCGCAGGAGACCTTTTGCCTTTTGATAGGCTGTCATTGTAAATAAGAATTTGTTCTTAACTGACTTGCCTAGTTAAATAGAGGTTCAATTAAATAAAATACATTTAAAAAACCTGGCATAAGCACCAGTTACATGGCTTTTAATCTTCAGCCCATTACGTTTTTCCATTTTCAAATTCTTCCCTTGCTGAGCCTGGCTACCACACAATATTAACAATCTACCATTTCCAATGAACCAAGCTAATTTCACTTCTCCTAACTCTTTATCTACGGAATTAGTTAGTCGGATAGGGTGTAAGTGAGGCCCTGTGGTCTCATCAAACACTATCACCACCTTCCACTCCAACACATCACTACTCTTGCTTTCTACCTTGGCCCTCTTTATGCTTTCTTTACTAGACGATCCACTGCTTTCTGTATCATGATCTCTCTTCTTCATATGTCTTTCCACTGCTGACCATTCCAGCCCTTGACCCTCATCCTCCCGTTCCATACCATCAGAACTGACACCCATATTGTTCGCATTCCAGCACAGCTGTTGCTTCACCAACTTTTTCTCAATTTCATCCATTTCATCCGAACTAGTCGCCGCCATTTCCCATTTCCCATTAACCTCTTACCACATTTCTGCAATAGCGAAACAAGATTCAACGATATCAAACAACTCTCACTTGTGGTCAAACAATCGGTCTCATTAGTTTCTAGTCACCTCCATACACAGTTCAACCGAGAACATGTCTCTCCTCGCTGAAGTCCTTCTTCTTCTTCTTCTGTGGATTTTATATGGCGGTTGGCAACCAACTTTAAGGTGCATTTGTATTTGTATTTGTATTTATTATGGATCCTCAAGGCAGCGGCTTCTCTTCCTGGGGTCCAGCAAAATTAAGGCAGTTTAAAGAACATTTAAAGAACATTACAATACATTCATAACATATTTCACAACCTATTAAGTGTGTGCCCTCAGGCCTCTACTCTACAACCACATATCTATAACACAAAATCCATGTGTACATGTGTGTATAGTGCGTATGTTATCATGTGTTTGCATGTGTCTATGTTTGTGTTGCTTTACAGTCCCTGCTGTTCCGTAAGGTGTATTTTTATCTGTTTTTTAAATCTAATTTTACTGATGGCATGAGTTACTTGATTTGGAATAGATATGTAGTCATGGCTCTATGTAGTACTGGGCGCCTCCATAGTCTGTTCTTGACATGGGGACTGTGAAGAGACCTCTGGTGGCATGTCTTGTCGGGTATGTATGGGTGTCCGAGCTGTGTGCCAGTAGTTCAAACAGACAGCTCGGTTCATTCAACATGTCAATACCTCTCACAAATACAAGTGGTGATGAAGTCAGTCTCTCCTCCACTTTGAGCCAGGAGAGATTGACATGCATATTATTAATGTTAGCTCTCTGTGTACATCCAAGGGCCAGCCGTGCTGCCCTGTTCTGAGCCAATTGCAATTTTCCTAAGTCCCTCTTTGTGGCACCTGACCACACGAATGAACTAGGGCCTGTAGGACCTGCCTTGTTGATAGTGCTGTTAGGAATGCAGAGCAGCGCTTTATTATAGACAGACTTCTCCCCATCCTAGCTACTGTTGTATCAATATGTTTTGACCATGACAGTTTACAATCCAGGGTTACTCCAAGCAATTTAGTCTCCTCAACTTGCTCAATTTCCACATTATTCATTACAAGATTTAGTTGAGGTTTAGGGTTTAGTAAATGATTTGTCCCAAATACAATGCTTTTAGTTTTTTAAATATTTAGGACGAACTTATTCTTTGCCACCCATTCTGAAACTAACTGCAGGTCTTTGTTAAGTGTTGCTGTCATTTCAGTCGCTGTGGTAGCTGACGTGTGTAGTGTTGAGTCATCCGCATACATAGACACACTGGCTTTACTCAAAGCCAGTGGCATGTCGTTAGTAAAGATTGAAAAAAGTAAGGGGCCTAGACAGCTGCCCTGGGGAATTCCTTATTCTACCTGGATTATGTTGGAGAGGCTTCCATTAAAGAACACCCTGTGTGTTCTGTTAGACAGGTAACTCTTTATCCACAATATAGCAGGGGGTGTAAAGCCATAACACATACATTTTTCCAGCAACAGACTATGATTGTTCATGTCAAAAGCCGCACTGAAGTCTAACAAAACAGCCCCCACAATCTTTTTATCATCAATTTCTCTCAGCCAATCATCAGTCATTTGTGTAAGTGCTGTGCTTGTTGAATGTCCTTCCCTATAAGCGTGCTGAAAGTCTGTTGTCAATGTGTTTACTGTGAAATAGCATTTTATCTGGTCAAACACAATTTTTTCCAAAAGTTTACTAAGGGTTGGTAACAGGCTGATTGGTTGGCTATTTGTGCCAGGGGGCTTTACTATTCTTAGGTAGGGGAATAACTTTTGATTCCCTCCAGGCCTGAGGTCACAAACTTTTTAGTAGGCTTAAATTGAAGATATGGCAATTAGGAGTGGCAATATCGTCCGCTATTATCCTGTCAGGGCCGTGTAGAAATGGTGTGGTGTGGAATCAAGTGCAGAAGCAGATAGATAGTCCAATAATCTTTACTGGAAAATGCGAGGCAATAATCCAAAAACCAGCCAGAGGCAAAACGCACACAAGCGTAAAATACAAGCGCGCATAAACAGGCGCGCAAAAACTCTTCTCAACCGAGAAGTAAACAATATAGTAGTGGCGTACCAAACACAGGTACGAAACGACACCTAACACGAAACAATTACACACAACACTACACTAACAACAAGGAAACTAAATAGGGTGCTTAATCAGACATAACACAAGACAGGTGTGGCTAACAGACAAAACTAATCAAACAGAAAACATAGAGCGGTGGCAGCTAGTACTCCGGAGACGACGACCGGCGAAACCTGCCCGAACAAGGAGGAGGAGCTGCCTCGGCCGAAACCGTGACATATCCTCAGTAATTTTCCATCCAAGTTGTCAGACCCCGGTGGCATGTCATTGTTGATTGACAATAATTTTTTCACCTCTTCCACACTTTACTTTACGGAATTCAAAATTACAATGCTTGTCTTTCATAATTTGGTCAGATATACTTGGATGTGTAGTGTCAGCGTTTGATGCCTAAGTTTGCTAATCTTGCCAATTAAAAAATAATTAAAGTAGATGTCAATATCAGTGGGTTTTGTGATGAATGAGCCATCTGATTCAATGAATGACGGAGCGGAGTTAGCCTTTTTGCCCAAAATTTCATTTAAGGTTCTTCAAAGCTTTTTACTATTATTCTTTATGTGTTTGCCAATCGGTTGTACAGCCAGACCTATTTGCCAGCTCTTTTGCCTCATCCCTCTCAACCATAAAACTTTTCAATTCCTCATCAATCCACGGGGATTTAACAGTTTTTACAGTAATTTTCTTAATGGGTGCATGCGTATTAGTAACTGGGATAAGCAATTTCATAAATGTGTCAAGTGCAGCGTCTGGTTGCTTGTCATTACACACCACAGACCAACAAATATTCTTCAACATAGGAATCACTACAGAACTTCTTGTATGACCTCTTATACACTATATTAGGCCCAGCCTTTGGAACTTTGTTTTTCCTAGATATGGCTACTATATTGTGATCACTACATCCAATGGATTTGGATACTGCTTTCAAACAAATTTATGCCGCATTAGTAAAGATAGTTGATGATTTCATTCCTGTTATCAAGACTAAGGATAAGACCCAGATGCAGACAGTTTGAAATAGCAAAAGTTTATTTACAAAAACAGGGGGCAGGCAAACGACAGGTCAAGGGCCGGCAGAGGTCAGTAATCCAGAGCAGAGTCCGAAAGGTACAGAAACGGCAGGCAGGCTCAGGGTCAGGACAGGCAGAATGGTCAAAACTGGAAAACAGGGGGTAGAGCAAAACACGAGTACGGGAAAAACGCTAGTAGGCTTGACGAGACAAGATGAACTGGCAACAGACAAACAGAGAACACAGGTATAAATACACAGGGGATAATGGGGAAGATGGGCAACACCTGGAGGGGGGTGGAGACAAGCACAAAGACAGGTGAAACAGATCAGGGTGTGATAGTATCCCCCCTCTAGGGACGCCACCTGGCGTCCTACCTGGGTGCATACCTGGTTGACCGGGGTGCCGGCGATGGAACTCAGCGATGAGGGCTGGGTCCAGGATGTTCCTAGTGGGGACCCAGCACATCTCCTCCGGGCCATAACCCTCCGAGTCAACTAGGTACTGGAATCCCCTGCCCCTTTGGCCGAATATTCAGGAGGCGCCTCACCATGTACGCCGGTTGGCCGTCGATGAGACGGGGGGAGTTGGGTGGGTACGGGGCAACAGAAGACGAACAGCAGAGGGGTTAAGAATCTTGGAAATGGGGAAAGGGCCGATAAAACGGAGGAAAGTTTGTGGAACACTACCCGGAGGGTCAGATCCCGAGTGGACAGCCATACCCTCTGCCTGAGACGATAACGGGGAGCCGGAGTCTGGTGGCGGACCGCCTGTCATCGATACCTGGAGGTGGTCTTGAGAAGAGCCGACCGTGCTCTCTTCCAGGTATGGCGACAGCGGCGGACGAACATCTGGGGTGAGGGTATGCTGACTTCTTGCTCCGGGAAGAGCGGGGGCTGATATCCTAGGGAACACTCAAAAGGCGAGAGTCCAGTGGCTGAGCAAAGGAGGGTGTTGCGGGCGTAATCTACCCACACGAGCTGCTGGCTCCAGGTGGTGGGATTGGCGGAGGCAGCGAAGAGTCGTCTCCAGGTCCTGATTGGCTCGCTCCGACTGGCCGTTAGACTGGAGGACAGGCTGGCCGACGACCCAATGAGCGTGCAGAATGCCTTCCAGAACTGGGACGAGAACTGAGGACCCCGGTCGGAGACCATGGCCACCGGAAGACCAAGGATCCGGAAGACGTGCTGCACCATGTGCTGGGCCATCTCCTTGGCTGAGGGTAGCTTGGGGAGAGGAGTGAAATGGGCGGCTTTGGAAAACCGGTCCACCATGGTAAGGATAACCATGTTTCCATCAGACGGGGGAGACCAGTGACGAAGTCCAGGGATATATGTGACCAGGGACGGTGAGGGACAGGAAGTGGTTGAAGGAGGCTAGCCGGAGCAAGAGGTAGGGAGGATGATCTCTGGGTCAAATGGTGTAGCAGTGGGGCTATAGAGGCGTGACAGCGCATCCGGCTTCACATTCTTGGACCCCGGGCGGTAGGAGATGATGAAGTTGAATCGGGTGAATAGCAGGGCCCATCGAGCTTGCCTGGAGTTGAGGCGCTTGGCGGAGCGGAGATATTCCAGGTTCTTGGGATCTGTCCATACTATGAATGGGTGTTCCGCCCCCTCTAACCAGTGCCTCCACTCCTCCAATGCCATCTTCACCACAAGTAGTTCCTGGTTACTCACGTCGTAATTCCTTTCCGTGGGGTTGAGACGATGGGAGAGGAAAGCACAGGGATGCAGCTTTTGGTCTTGGGCCGAACGCTGGGACAGGACAGCCCCCACTCAGGACAGCCCCCACTCGGATGATGTATCCAAGGAAGGAGATGGTCGAGCACATTTTTATGCTTTGATGAACAGCTGGTCCTCCAGAAGATGCTGGAGGACTTGTCTGACATGGAGAATACTATCACGACTCAAGACAAGACCCAGATGCAGACAGTTCAAAATAGCACAAGTTTATTTACACAAACAGGGGGCAGGTCAAGGGCAGGCAGAGGTCAGTAATCCAGAGCAGAGTCCGAAAGGTACAGAAACGGCAGGCAGGCTCAAGGTTGGGGCAGGCAGAGGTCAGTAATCCAGAACAGTGCCACAAGGTACAGAATGGCAGGCAGGGTCAGGACAGGCAGAATGGTCAAAACCGGGAAAATCTGAAAAACAGGGTCTTGAGCACGGAAAACCCGCTGGTATGCTTGACAAGACGAACTGGCAACAGACAAACAGAGAACACAGGTATAAATACACAGGGGGAAGATGGATGACACTTGGGGGGGTGGAGACAAGCACAAAGACAGGTGAAACAGATCAGGGTGTGGCACCTGTACTGTTTGTAACTACCCTGGTAGGTTGATTGATAACCTGAACCAGGTTGCATGCACTAGTTACAGTTTGAAGCTTTCTATTGAGTGGGCAGCCTGAAGAAAGCCAGTCAATATTTAAATCACCCAGAAAGTATACCTCTCTATTGATATCACATATATTATCAAGCATTTCACACATGTTATCCAGATACTGACTGTTAGCACTTGGTGGTCTATAGCAGCTTCCCACCAGAATGGGCTTTAGGTGAGGCAGGTAAACCTGTAGCCATATTACTTCAACAGTATTTAACATGAGATCCTTTCTAAGCTTTACAGGAATGTGGTTCTGAATATAGACCGCAACACCGCCCCCATTGGCATTTCTGTCTTTTTTGTAAATGTTATAACCTTGTATTGCTACCACTGTATCATCAAAGGTATTATCTAAGTGAGTTTCAGAGATTGTCAGAATATGAATGTCATCTGTTACTAGCAAATTATTTATTTAATGAACCTTGTTTCTTAAGCTACATACAGGGGGGGAGAACAAGTATTTGATACACTGCCGATTTTGCAGGTTTTCCTACTTACAAAGCATGTAGACGTCTGTAATTTTTTATCATAGGTACACTTCAACTGTGAGAGACGGAATCTAAAACAAAAATCCAGAAAATCACATTGTATGATTTTTAAGTAATTCATTTGCATTTTATTGCATGACATAAGTATTTGATCACCTACCAACCAGTAAGAATTCCGGCTCTCACAGACCTGTTAGTTTTTCTTTAAAAAGCCCTCCTGTTCTCCACTCATTACCTGTATTAACTGCACCTGTTTAAACTCGTTACCTGTATAAAAGACACCTGTCCACACACTCAATCAAACAGACTCCAACCTCTCCACAATGGCCAAGACCAGAGAGCTGTGTAAGGACATCAGGGATACAATTGTAGACCTGCACAAGGCTGGGATGGGTTACAGGACAATAGGCATGCAGCTTGGTGAGAAGGCAACAACTGTTGGCGCAATTATTAGAAAATTGAAGAAGTTCAAGATGACGGTCAATCACCCTCGGTCTGGGGCTCCATGCAAGATCTCACCTCGTGGGGCATCAATGATCATGAGGAAGGTGAGGGATCAGCCCAGAACTACACGGCAGGACCTGGTCAATGAACTGAAGAGAGCTGGGACCACAGTCTCAAAGAAAACCATTAGTAACACACTACGCCGTCATGGATTAAAATCCTGCAGCGCATGCAAGGTCCCCCTGCTCAAGCCAGCGCATGTCCAGGCCCGTCTGAAGTTTGCCAATGACCATCTGGATGATCCAGAGGAGGAATGGGAGAAGGTCATGTGGTCTGATGAGACAAAAATATAGCTTTTTGGTCTAAACTCCACTCGCCGTGTTTGGAGGAAGATTAAGGATGAGTACAACCCCAAGAACACCATCCCAACCGTGAAGCATGGAGGTGGACACATCATTCTTTGGGGATGCTTTTCTGCAAAGGGGACAGGACGACTGCACCGTATTGAGGGGAGGATGGATGGGGCCATGTATCGCGAGATCTTGGCCAACAACCTCCTTCCCTCAGTAAGAGCATTGAAGATGGGTCGTGGCTGGGTCTTCCAGCATGACAACGACCCAAAACACACAGCCAGGGCAACTAAGGAGTGGCTCCGTAAGAAGCATCAAAAGGTCCTGGAGTGGCCTAGCCAGTCTCCAGACCTGAACCCAATAGAACATCTTTGGAGGGAGCTGAAAGTCCGTATTGCTCAGCGACAGCCCCGAAACCTGAAGGATCTGGAGAAGGTCTGTATGGAGGAGTGGGCCAAAATCCCTGCTGCAGTGTGTGCAAACCTGGTCAAGACCTACAGGAAACGTATGATCTCTGTAATTGTAAACAAAGGTTTCTGTACCAAATATTAAGTTCTGCTTTTCTGATGTATCAAATACTTATGTCATGCAATAAAATGCAAATTAATTACTTAAAAATCATACAATGTGATTTTCTGGATTTTTGTTTTAGATTCCGTCTCTCACAGTTGAAGTGTACCTATGATAAAAATTACAGACTTCTACATGCTTTGTAAGTAGGAAAACCTGCAAAATCGGCAGTGTATCAAATACTTGTTCTCCCCACTGTATGTTAACGTGGACTATTTGTAACACTTTTCTGGGATGCTTGATTATTTTTCTTGCTTTACTGGGAAGCTACACACAGTGGACTTCCTACTAGGGCACACCACCAGTGCTAATAGTATTACTCTGGTTCAGAGGCATATGATTACTGCATACAATAGCTGTAGGATAAGCAGAGGCATTCCGGGCAGTAAGAGGGACATAAATTAGGTTATTTACATTGTGTCTTCCAACACCCCTAGGATATTGTATATTTGCTGAATCATTATGACAACTAAGCGACACAATGGTAGGGATTAAATGAGCTGGACTTGGGTCATTGATAAGTCATTGTCTCAACGCAGCCTTATAATGCTGTGAAAGGATCCAGGTGGATCCCATCCTTGTCACGTGCGCCAATGAAGTACGACCAAAGCGCAGCGTTGGGAGTGAACATGATGATTTTAATGTAGAAACACACGACAAAACAAAACACGATCCGTGACGTCCTCAGTTACACCGACTGAATATAGAACAAAAACCCACAACCACAAGGTGAACACAGACATTTAAATATGGCTCCCAATCAGAGATAACGAGCCGACAGCTGACACTCGTTACCTCCGATTGGGAGTCACTGACCAAACATAGAACGCGAACACCTAGACACTACCCACAGTACAAAACACACGGAAATCTACACACCCTGACTAAACATAAAAAGTCCCAGAGCCAGAGTGTGACAGTACCCCCCCCTAAAGGCGCGGACTGCGACCGCGCCTAAATACAAGCAAACAGGGGAGGGCTGGGTGGGCATTCCTCCTCGGCGGCGGCTCCGGCTCCGGGCCTCCTCCCCACTTCCTCTCCAACCCCCCAAAGTACCCCTGGTCCTGTCTAGCCCCGCTGGCCGGAACCGGACTGACGACACGCGCCCCTGGCTTGGCGCGTGGAACAGGAACGGACCGGACCGGGCTGACGATACACACCCCTGGCTTGGTGCGTGGAGCAGGACCGGACCGGAATGGGCTGGCAACGCGCACCACAGACTTGGTGCGGAGAGTAGGGACGAGCCGGACAGGGCTGACGAAACGCACCCTTGGCTTGGGGCGTGGAGCAGGACCAGGCCGGACAGGGCTGACAAGACGCACCACAGACTTGAGCCGGGGAGCAGGAACAGGCCGAACCGGGCTGGCGACACGTACCACAGCCTTGGTGCGGAGAGCAGGCACGGGCCGGACAGGGCTGACGAAACGCACCACAGACTTGGTGCGGGGAGCAGGAACAGGCCGGCCCGGGCTGGCGACGCGCATCATTGGCTTGGAGCGGGGAGCAGGCACGGGCCGGACAGGGCTGACGAAACGCACCACAGACTTGGTGCGGGGAGCAGGAACAGGCCGGGCCGGGCTGGCGACGCGCATCATTGGCTTGGAGCGGGGAGCAGGCACGGGCCGGACAGGGCTGACGAAACGCACCACAGACTTGGTGCGGGGAGCAGGAACAGACAGGACCGCACTGGGGACACACACCCCTGGCCCTCCACGGGGATCAGGAATGGGCCGGACCGGACTGGTAACACACCCCAGTACCTTTCGCCCTGCCTCCACACCTTCCTTCCCCTTCGTGACCAGTGGCCCCCTTAACCTGGCGGCCTCCTCTGCCAACCTTCTGCACTCCTCAATCCCGTACTCCTGCTGCCCCGACGTCGTGAGCCCCCCCCTAAAAAATTTCTGGGGGTCTCTCCTCCCCGTGGACCAGGCCTCTAATGTCCTCTCCCAACCTTCGCTCTTCTGGCTCCACCACTCGTCATCCAACTGCTGCTTGGTCTCGTTGTGGTGGGTTTTTCTGTCACGTGCGCCAATGAAGTACGACCAAAGCGCAGCGTTGGGAGTGAACATGATGATTTTAATGTAGAAACACACGACAAAACAAAACACGATCCGTGACGTCCTCAGTTACACCGACTGAATATAGAACAAAAACCCACAACCACAAGGTGAACACAGACATTTAAATATGGCTCCCAATCAGAGATAACGAGCCGACAGCTGACACTCGTTACCTCCGATTGGGAGTCACTGACCAAACATAGAACGCGAACACCTAGACACTACCCACAGTACAAAACACACGGAAATCTACACACCCTGACTAAACATAAAAAGTCCCAGAGCCAGAGTGTGACAATCCTCCTTATAATATGAGCTTTGTTTCCAGAAGGTATCAAAATTGTCAATAAATGTTACACACACAGAGCTGCAATAGTCTGGTAGCCAGTTATGGAGGGCTAAAAGTCTGCTGAACCGTTCAATGCCACGATTTAGGGAGGGCAGAGGGCCAGATATTATGGGGCGTTTGTTGGTGTCAAGTAGAGACCCAATCAGTTCTTTAAAATCCATCTTCAGCTGTTCTGAGCTGCCCTTCATAATGTAATTTGACCCCACATGAACCATGACGCCACCAATTGGACTAGAGACAATGAAGGTCTTCATCCTACCCAATAATCTCGTCTCCCCAAGGGCAGAGCCCCACCTATTTTGAGCCACAACTTTGTAGCTGTTTTTTTTGGGATGCCAGTTTTGCAGGTTATTTTGGCATTAATACGTGTCACATATCAGTTTGCAAACAATGTAAAAAAAATTAATAATAAAGCTAATAAAGCCGCATACAAACTTGGTCTCTTTTTTGCTTTCTTGAGTAAGGCAGCTCAAAAATGCAGGTGTTTCAGCCTAGCTCTGTGCTTTCTGTGGTGGTGGGGCAGCCAGCGGAAAATACGGAGCGTAGGGGTTCGTAATGTTCTCTTGTTGCGCCGTGATTGGCTCAGTGTTTTGTCACTCATGGGGACACTACATCACCGCCAAATCTAACGGTAGAGCTCGAAAATTCAAGCCCCTTGGGTGCTTTCATAGAGTTATATTAGAAGTGCCCATCCAAGAAGGCTCAAGGTCATTGGCCACAGATAAAATGACGTCAAATCACGTTGTATCTACAGCAGCTTTGATTGGACTGATCATGTCAACATCATACTTTCAAAATCTTAGCTAGCAAGCTAGCAGTCATCATCCTGAATCAAGTCGACAATCTACTGGCAAATCCTTTTTAATCCTTGTCATATGAAGAGAAATAATGAAGAGAAATTATAGATAAAATGTATCGATGCTCATTGGCCATTGGACATAAACATTACACAACAAGTTGGAAATCGTAAATTCAACAATGAGTGATTTGGAAGGAATCAGGAAAATACGTTTTGAACGGTCATCCAACTCGGAATTGCAAGTCGGCAACTCGGGCCTCTTTCTAGAGCTCCGACCCGAAGATCACTGACGTCATCATGATTCAACCTTGTTTTTTCCAAGTTCCCAGTTGTCTTGAAAGCAACATAAATCCAGAGAATGACAGACTTTGATGACAAAGTTTGATGACAAAATTTGCCCACAAGAAGGAACGCCGCGCCACCTTCCTGTTCAAGTGAGCACAGCAAAAGATTTTGGGTGTATGATCTTTGTGTTTCTTGTTTATTTTTATTTTTTTTACAATAATATTTTTAAAGTAAAATAAATACACTCCAAATACAAACTTATACATACGAACAACTTACAGACACACACAAACAATGACTACATTTGTCCAGAACCGCATGCTCACATACCCATCCCTAGTGTCTGCATTATTGTTAGCCACTTGGCCTTGAATTGTACCAAGTACAAAGACATACTTTGCTTTGTGTTTTTTCATGTGTTTTTTGTGTGTTTTTTGTTAACCTTTTACTGCATTGGGCTAAATCAGCGTCACACAGAGTGTTTCTTGGTAGTCTTAAACAAATCTACTTTGAAACAAAAGTATACACCTCACACACATGGTTATGGGCTTAGCAAAAACAAGACACCTGTACCATGTCAGATATAGAGTTCAAATGTATTCAATGTTGAGTTTGCATCCCAATATTACACTTTATATACATTGTAGTATCCTAAACAGTTTATGATTTTGCTGACGTTTGCAAATGGTGTGTTAGAGGAAACTTGGCTCGGCTTGCGGAAACATCTGGAAAGCATTACTACATAGGTTTCTTGGAATAGAGGAAAGGCTGCTATATAGAGGCCAGGGATTGGTTTATTAAAATTACGCCATATTATGTTACATAGGATATAAATACCAGGTTCTGAACAAAGGGAAGGGGAGAGACAACATATTGGATCAACAGATTGGCCGTTTCTCTCCAGATATAACTGCAGATATCTGTAAATTAATACTGTGAACTTTGATACAAATAAAATCTTTATAATCAAAGTACAGTGTAAGCGGACTTCTTATCATCACAGCATAGATCAGCATCGTTGTCTTGGACACCACAACATCACAGAAGACTGAAATATAACAAAACTGTTTGACATAGAAACACCGGATTTTCGGGGCCTTTTTTAAAAGAATGTTTATTAATTATAAAATTATGAAAAATATTAATAACATTCCACCCATGAGGCCACTAGGTCATTTGACTGCTACATGTCTGCTCAGCCCACATGCTCTATGTACAGTGGGGAGAACAAGTATTTGATACACTGCCGATTTTGCAGGTTTTCCTACTTACAAAGCAGGTAGAGGTCTGTAATTTTGATCATAGGTACACTTCAACTGTGAGAGACGGAATCTAAAACAAAAATCCAGAAAATCACATTGTATGATTTTTAAGAAATTAATTTGCATTTTATTGCATGACATAAGTATTTGATACATCAGAAAATAAGAACTTAATATTTGGTACAGAAACCTTTGTTTGCAATTACAGAGATCATACGTTTCCTGTAGGTCTTGACCAGGTTTGCACACACTGCAGCAGGGATTTTGGCCCACTCCATACAGACCTTCTCCAGATCCTTCAGGTTCCGGGGCTGTCGCTGGGTAACACAGACTTTCAACTCCCTCCAAAGATTTTCTATTGGGTTCAGGTCTGGAGACTGGCTAGGCCACTCCAGGACCTTGAGATGCTTCTTACGGAGCCACTCCTTAGTTGCCCTGGCTGTGTGTTTCGGGTCGTTGTCATGCTGGAAAACCCAGCCACGACCCATCTTCAATGCTCTTACTGAGGGAAGGAGTTTGTTGGCCAAGATCTCGCGATACATGGCCCTGTCCATCCTCCCCTCAATATGGTGCAGTCGTCCTGTCCCCTTTGCAGAAAAGCATCCCCAAATAATGATGTTTCCACCTCCATGCTTCACGGTTGGGATGGTGTTCTTGGGGTTGTACTCATCCTTCTTCTTCCTCCAAACACGGCGAGTGGAGTTTAGACCAAAAAGCTCTATTTTTGTCTCATCAGACCACATGACCTTCTCCCATTCCTCCTCTGGATCATCCAGATGGTCATTGGCAAACTTCAGACGGGCCTGGACATGCGCTGGCTTGAGCAGGGGGACCTTGCGTGCGCTGCAGGATTTTAATCCATGACGGCGTCGTGTGTTACTAATGGTTTTCTTAGTTCTGGGCTGATCCCTCACCTTCCTCATGACCATTGATGCCCCACGAGGTGAGATCTTGCATGGAGCCCCAGACCGAGGGTGATTGACCGTCATCTTGAACTTCTTCAATTTTCTAATAATTGCACCAACAGTTGTTGCCTTCTCACCAAGCTGCTTGCCTATTGTCCTGTAGCCCATCCCAGCCTTGTGCAGGTCTACAATTGTATCCCTGATGTCCTAAACAGCTCTCTGGTCTTGGCCATTGTGGAGAGTTTGGAGTCTGTTTGATTGAGTGTGTGGACAGGTGTCTTTTATACAGGTAACGAGTTCAAACAGGTGCAGTTAATACAGGTAATGAGTGGAGAACAGGAGGGCTTCTTAAAGAAAAACTAACAGGTCTGTGAGAGCCGGAATTCTTACTCGTTGGTAGGTGATCAAATACTTACGTCATGCAATAAAATGCAAATTAATTACTTTAAAATCATACAAAATCATGTGGTCCTCTGTAGCTCAGCTGGTAGAGCACGGCGCTTGTAACGCCAAGGTAGTGGGTTCGATCCCCGGGACCACCCATACACAAAAATGTATGCACGCATGACTGTAAGTCGCTTTGGATAAAAGTGTCTGCTAAATGGCATATTCATTCATATTCATACAATGTGATTTTCTGTATTTTTGTTTTAGATTCCGTCTCTCACAGTTGAAGTGTACCTATGATACAAATTACAGACCTCTACATGCTTTGTAAGTAGGAAAACAAAAATGTGTATCATACATACTTGTTCTCCCCACTGTATATAATGTATACAATCATGTATTTATACTTTGATACTCCCATTCTATGGAATGCCCACCGCCCTCATATGTTATGTCTGCTAAAAAAGTTTTACTTGGTTCTTCAATGATAGACGGAACAGATAAGGTTACCTTTGATTCTATACAAGTAAAGACCAATAAAATCCAACTTATCAAATGGAATATGCATGGGCTCCATGATAGGGAAAAAAAAGCATATGGTTCTCGAACACCAAAAGAGATACCATGCTACCATGATTACAGATAATCCTGAATGAATCAGGAATAATGATGAGTGAAAAAGTTACAGATGCACAAATATCATATAATTTTTTTTTTAAAACAAATATTCATACTAACCTCCCCTGTTATTGTAATGGTGAGAGGTTCATAGCATGTATTGGGTGTATGATATTTGTGCATCTGTAACTTTCTCACTCATTATTATTCACGATTCATTCAGGACTATTCATAATCATGGTAGCATCCACATTAATGTAGAAGTGTTTAAGAACATATTATTTTCTTATTTACAATACTCCAAAATTACACAATACCTTACCATTCATTTCTATTGGGCACAAAATTATCTGAAACGCAATCAAAACAAACACAACCAAAACAAACAGAACATCACATCCCTCTCTCTGATTGTCCCTCCCCTGTACATCTTTCCTTTGATAATGTAAAACGCTGAGTGTGTTTTATTTTTGTCCACCGATATCTGCTGTGTCACATTGGTGTTTGACCTGTCACCTAGTCTGTGGACATTTGTTATGGATATAATTTTAGATAGTGTACGTTGTTTACGTGTGTGTGTGTGTGTGTGTGTGTGCGCGCGCTACCAACTATAACCCACTATATTAACTCCATACAAACCACCCCAAAATATCAGGTCAACCTTACGAAGCAATTTTTTAACCCCCATTATAACTTATTTCACAAACATAAATACTTCAAGACATGCAAGAAGACACATTTTCTTCATGAAATGTCACTTTAGCAATTTAATTTCATATCTTTAAAAAATGACACAATTTTCAATCATGTAATAGCTCACTTTTTCAACAATCTTTAATACGTCATAGCTATACGTGTCGGGCAAATCAAGAAAGGGGATGTAGCTCAGTGGTAGAGCGCATGCTTTGCATGTATGAGGCCCCGGGTTCAATCCCCGGCATCTCCAAGGGAAATTACTTTTCGCAATTCCATAACACGGGTCTATTGTTTTTCATTTGATGTGTTTTAATATAAAGTTAGCTTTGCTAGCTGTTATTATATTTACAAATATTTTATAGTCAAATGTAAAAATAAATAAAGAATATCCAAGCTCTGGATATTTTCGTGCGTGCTGCCCACATACGTGCCAGACAACGGTAACCAGGGAGAACGGATGTTTAGAAAAATGTCTGCCTTCATTATCAACAGACCCAATTCTAACGTTAGCTAACGTAAACAGCAATAACTTCGGGATTCTATTATATTTTATAAAGACTACACATTACATTAATTACACAGATTATTCCAGATTTCAACCATGCAACTAAAACATCTGAAGACGCTTTTAACGCCCCAAGTAAGCTCGGCCGCGTTAATACGACTACAGTAGCTAGTAACGTTAACCACCACAGCTAACGTTAGCTAGCTAGCTTATGTTAGCTAATTTAGCTAACGTTAGCTAGCAAACTATAAGCCTTTGATTACTAACGTTAGCTTGCTGCTAGCTAGCCCTAGTATCTAGCAAGCCTCAGTATGTGTCCTTAGCTAACTAACTTTTTACTAACGTTAGCTAACTTATGTCATTTTCTTCAACTGATGGTCCTAGGGACCTAGCCAGGGTCAGGGTGTGTAGACTTTTTGGTGTGGGTCCAGAGACAGGATTGAAGAAGGACACTGCCAGGTTCACTGGAGGCTACAGCTAGCTACCCGTGTGAAGTAACTATATTGACGTTGTATCCAATTTGTTGTCCCTTTACCACAGGAGGGAGCTGCAAAAGTGACTTGTATGACATGGGCACCGAATAATGGCAAATTTGCTGTATGCACTGTGGACAGAGTGGTCTTACTGTACGATGAGCAAGGAGAGAAAAGGGATAAGTTCTCTACTAAGCCTGCAGACTCTAAGGTAAGTAGGCATCTCAGTTGTCAAGTTTGACTATAATGTAATCCTCTCATCAATTATGTACATAGCACATTTTGTCTGACCAGTTTGATACAGGAAGCTTTTCCCGGAAACACTCACACACAGCTTGCAACTGAATCTGGATTTTCGATAGAGCAATAATGTTCTTGTGATATTTATCTTCTTGCAGTATGGAAAGAAGAGCTATGTTGTCAAGGCCATGGCATTTTCTCCTGACTCAACAAAAATTGCCATTGCCCAAACTGATAACATAATCTATGTCTACAAAATCGGAGAGGAATGGTAAGAATGCTTCAGGTATTTGTATTTAGGCTGGATTTGGATTCACAGATTACCCTCTCTACCATCTCTTTGTCTCAAGTGTGATGTTTCTACTTTATTCCTAACAGGGGTGAGAAAAAGGTCATCTGCAACAAATTTGTACAGACAGTAAGTAATCACACATTTCTGTGATGCAGTATAACTATGTTCAATCTCTCTTTTTAGTTATTTACCAAAATATAAACAACAGTCAATTTAAAAGTCAATTTAAAACCAACCTCGTTGTGTTTCAGAGTGCTTTAACTTGTTTGCTATGGCCAGCAGAACACGCTATAGTTTTTGGATTAGCAGAGGGAAAGGTAAGTCATTTACACAATCAATGTTTTTTTTTACTGCCAGTATTTTCAATAACAGGAAGTACTATGAATTTTCAGAACATTGTGTTGGATCTTGATATGTTTTGTTTGCTTCCTCCCAGGTTCGCCTTGCCAACACAAAAACAAACAAGTCATCTACGGTCTACGGAACAGATTCCTACGTTGTCTCATTGACATCAAAGTATGTGCCTTTCTTTTACTTTATTTCAAACCTCTCATTCAAAGTTATAGCCTGATGTTGTAGCTCTCATGCTGAACAACTCTTTGTGTGCCAGTGTTTCTGGGAAGGGCATCCTCTCAGGCCATGCAGACGGGACTGTTGTAAGATATTTCTTTGATGATGAAGGCTCAGGAGAATCTCAGGTACTGTACCCAATACTGACATTAAATCATTTCAATGTGTCCCTGGGAATTTTCTCATAATACTCCTTGGGTCAAACCTTTTGCTCTCACATTTCGCTGATAAAAAAATCTTATCAGGTAGATGTGCATTGATGCATGTTGTCTCTCCAATCTTTTTGCAGGGAAAATTGTTGACCCACCCTTGCCCACCATATGCCCTGGCATGGGGCACCAATAGTGTCATAGTGGCTGGATGTGACAAGAAGATAGTGGCCTATGGCAGGGAGGGTCACATCCAGCAGACCTTTGACTACAGCCGAGACCGCTCGGAGAAAGAGTTCACTGTGGCCGCCACCAGTCCCAGTGGACAGTCTGTGGTCATCGGCAGCTATGACCGGTCAGTCTTCATTTTGATACATCAGTATACAAGTAATAAGCATGATATTACAACCTTATCTTACATTGCTTGGAAGCAGTAAGTTGTGAGTGATAAGCTGTTTTGTTCAATTATGTCATTTCAGATTGAGAGTCTTCAACTGGGGTCCTCGGAAAGGTGCATGGGACGAAGCATCCCCTAAAGAGATTCCAAACCTGTACACCATCACTGCCTTGGCCTGGAAGAAGGATGGCTCACGCCTCTGTGCAGTGAGTAACCATACATGAACGAACACACCTGTCCGCAACAGTAATGAAATACCTGATTTAGCTCCCAGTACTGTAGAAAGTAGACTACAAGTTGCCTTTCACAGCTTTTTGCAATTTTAACTTTTATGACAGCTTCATAAACATGTTCTGGTCGATCCCTGTGTTCAGGGTACACTGTGTGGGGGAGTGGAACAGTTTGACTGCTGCCTACGGAGGAGCATCTACAAGAACAAATTTGAGATGACCTATGTGGGACTGAGTCAGGTACGTTGTGGTATTCACCACCTTCAGTTCAGAACGAAAGGGGGACACTGAAGTTAATCTGACAGGTCCTTGAGTTGTGGCTCAGAGAGATGGTTGTATTGAGCTGCACTTATCATCACACCACCTTCTCAACAGCTGTTTTCAGCTATGTCACTTATTTCCTTGCGGGTTGGAGGCTCTGGCTAACTAACTGAACAATGTTTCTCCAGGTGATTGTAAAGAACCTGTCCACAGGGATGCGGGTGGTGCTGAAGTCCCACTATGGCTATGAGATAGACGAGGTGAAGATCATGGGGAAAGACCGCTATCTGGTGGCCCACACTTCTGATACCCTGCTACTGGGAGACCTGGCCTCCAACAAGCTCAGTGAGGTATGATGGTCTGGCCATTCACTAATCCTTTACTCTGCTAATTATAGTCATTATTTCTCTACCTGCCTCTGCTCATGTGTGTGGTATACATACAATAATTTGAAGTGAGCAGTTGAAAGAATCAAGACACCGTCCCCTCCTCTGTGCGAATATTCTTGCATATTGTCTGTAGCACAGTCAGAAACAAATTGCTCTATTAGAAGTTCCAAGGACCTGTTTTAAAAGTTCAAGGGCTGTCACGGTTCAGAGTGCTAATCCCTGTTTAATTGAGAGTTTTCAAAGAGCCTTCCTTCACTGGAGCAGGAGTGCTGCTGTTGAAAATGACAGACGTACGCGATAATAGCCCTGGCCCTGACAGCAGTATATGTGTGTGTAATGTAGTGGAAAGCAAGGAGCGACTCCCACCGCGCTTGCCCCGGGTAAACAAAGACCCCTCTGCTGTTATTTTTTCAGGTTGCATGGCAAGGCTCCGGGGGGAATGAAAAATTCTTCTTTGAAAATGAAACGGTATGATTCCATTCTTTCCCTGTTTAGCTTTGTCTGCAGTTTTAATGTGCTTTAGTGAGTAGTTTTCTGGTTCTGCTATCCCAACATATGAATAATAAAATACACGTCATGTCCCTGTTAACTGCCTGTCATTGCTTCTTGAATGTACGAGTTCAGCATTTTCTGCTAATGGTAGGGAGTCAGCTGCTGACTGTGATGTGTTGTGTCAGGTGTGTATGATTTTCAACGCTGGGGAGCTGACGCTGGTGGAGTACGGCAGCAACGACATCCTGGGATCAGTGAGAACTGAGTTCATGAACCCACATCTCATCAGGTTGGCTTTCACCCATTCTCCTTGTAATGCGTATATTTATAGCATATTATATTATAGAAAGCAGTTGCATTTTCTAATCACTTACTAGCACCGTCATTGAGACATTTTTGCCTGTCTTCTACTCTTATGTGAAGAATGGTCACTAGGTGGTAGTGTTGAGCTTTGTTTGTACATGACAGTCGGGCATACTTTGAATGCATGAGAAGGGAAAGTGTTTTGTATACAGCTGTCAAGACAGTTTTCAGTGGACAAAGTTAGTCATTACAAATCCATCCTAATGTATTCAGGCTGTCAAGATTGTCAGATTGGAGATATTTCTGTGCTAATGGTTGGATGTTCAGTATTAACATTCCCCCTCTGCTTACCTATCTGTCTACCCCACACTGTGTCTGCATGTCTAGTGTTCGTCTCAATGAGAGGAAACAGAGGGGGGTTGAAGGCAACAAAAAGTTAGCTTACCTGATTGACATCAAGACCATTGCCATTGGTAAGTGTGTGTGTGTAAGGTCATACCATGAATACGTATGATGCAGAGTGTATGCTCCCTGAGATGGTGAACCGTGGACATGAAGACATGATTTCTGTGCTGCAGAAAGGTTGTCTTCTGGTCAAGGTCAAGCCAAGGTTATGACTGTGGTGTTTGTTGACTACAGCTTTTATTCTCAGGCCTTTAGTTTTTCCAGAAAGGTAAAATCGTTTTACTATCTAGTGAAGTGATTTGCATCCAAAGTGCACGTGTGAAGTAATTGCTAAATCTTTGAACTAAAAGTGTCTGCCACCTTCACTCCCAGGCCAAGTTCCAGCCCGCCCATCCACTCTTATTTGCAGATAATGAGCGTCTAACACACAAAGACGCTGACCTGCTCTTTTTGTGATGGATGATGCCCATTCATTTAAAGGCAGGCAGGTGCTGCTCCAAGCGACTTGGTCCCCACGTTGCTTTAGGTATTGATTAGGTAAACAACTGTTTGATTGTAGCTGGCCCACACCGTCCCTCTCTTCCCCCACTCCTCCCCTCTCTCCCCTGGGGCAGCCTGAGACGCTAGCGCCTGTGAGGGCCGGTAAAGAGAGATGCTGAGACAAACAGGCGTATGCCGCTTCCAGAGAAAGACGCCTTTCAATTAGGCGCTGACCCCATGGCGGGCGCGGAGGTGGGCGGCGGTGTAGAGTCTAAAGTACGTCCCAAGCCCCCGCCACAGTGCAGCGCTGAGCTGAGCGCCATCTGCCCAAACCCTGTCCACTTCCTTTGCTAATTAAGTCCAGGCATGTCCTTCTGTCGGCTGCCGAACATTTGTTAATTTTTTTCAGGTGGTGAAAATGAGAAACAACCTCCATCCAATTTATTTCTCCCGTTTGAATGACAGGAGCAGTTTCTTTTTCTCTTTTTTTTGCTTCCCCCTCCCTTCCTCGTTCCTTCCCTCCCTCGCTCTGAAGGTGTAAATTGGAAAAGGCTTTTTTTTCATCTCAGAGGCTTGATTACAGAATGAAAGGAGAAGCAATGCCAGGCCTCTCTGTCATATGATTCATTAGAGATTCATAGATGTGTTTGTTAGAGTGGATGTATGCTACTGCGAAAATTGATATATTCATATTGCATCATGGCTTTGTTCTGTAGGCCCCTCAGTTACAACATACTGTATATTAATTTGATCTCTTGTCTCTAGCAGATGAATAGAGATATAATGTGGCTTTAAACATGATACACCACCTTCCTTCTTAGTACAAAAACTCTGGAGTTGAGAATGTTTTCTTTCTCTGTCTCGCTGCCGCCCGTCATTGATTGATACTATGGCCTACAGGCACAGCTCAGGTAATAATCTCCCCTCTCTCTCTCCCTCCCACTCACAGTGGATCTGGCCGGCGGTTACAACCTGGGAACTATCAACCATGACTCTAAGATTGACTGGCTGGAGCTCAATGAGACGGGGCGCAAGCTACTCTTCAGGGACAAGAAACTGCGGGTGAGGCAGCAGCAGCAGCTCAAAGTAACGGGCTGCCTAGAGCTATGCCTGTTTGATGTGCTCGCCCTGGGAAAAGGATGCCAAGCATTTTAATTGGGAATCCCTTTGGGAGCTTTTGACTGAAAAGTGACTCATTGTACTCAGATGTTTCGCTATGGTTTAGAATTTGTTGTCGAGGACCCAGTAGAGGTGAAATTGTAGTTTTGAAAGGTGCATTACTGCTCGGATTTGAGTTTATTTGAGTAACAGACCTGCTTCATGTGATTCCTTGCATCACTGCCTAATCCTCTGCACTCTTTAATTCTTCTCCTCTCTCTCTCTCTCTCTCTCTCTCTCTCTCTCTCTCTCTCTCAGCTCCACCTGTATGACATAGAGAGCAGTGTTAAGACCACGGTGTTGAGTTTCTGCTCCTACGTGCAGTGGGTTCCTGGCAGTGACGTGGTGGTGAGCCAGAACAGAGGCAACCTGTGTGTGTGGTACAACATCGACAGCCCAGAGAGAGCCACCATGTTCCCCCTCAAGGTGAGGGCAGGGGCAGGGGGGGAGAGATGGTCCGGCCAGCTCATATGCTACTGGCAGGGCTAACGTTAGTCACCGCGTGGCTGAGCTACTGAGTTGACTACTTTCTGTTTATAGACCAGACCTTGAAGATTAATACCCAATGTGACCAAATGCTCTTCTTTTTCCCCTCACCAGCCATTAAGAAACATTCATTTAGTAATGTCTGTGTTCTTATTGTCCTCCTCTGTCTTGATGAGCCTTTGATTAAGTCTCTGAGTGCAGTGAAAGGCACACAGTGCAATTATCTCCTAGTAGGCAGAACTATAAGTGCTGAGAATAGGGCTAATTTAGTGTATCTGTTTTCCACAGGGGGATATAGTGGATCTGGAGAGGTCCAATGGTAAGACAGAGGTGATCGTGACTGAGGGGGTCAACACTGTGTCCTACACCTTGGATGAGGGCCTTATCGAGTTTGGAACAGCTATTGACGATGGCGACTATTATAGGTTAGTATCTACCTTGAAAGAATGCAGTGGGTTTTTTGGAATGCACAAACGTGGCAGCTGAATTGGTTTTGATAAAATCCCTCATTGTACAACATACATGCAAGGGTGGAATTCATGTGGGTTTAGAATGCATCTATTTTTGTATGCATTCCACACTCAATGCTGTGTTTCCTATTTGAAGTGTATATAGTCTATTTTGACAACCACCACTTTTTGTCTTCAAAAAGGGGCTTAGGAGATGGGCGTCGCAATGGGTGCGGTCGGCCCCTCTCTGAGCTGCTGAATTTTCCTGAAAATGTACAGGCCCGCTTCTAGGCGGTGTAGAGAAATGTGTGCATTTTTAAGCCCATTTCATACAATTCTACAAATTTTTCCATGGAGCTGAGAGAAATGCTTGGAGTTTTAAAGCTAATTTCCTGAAATTCTACACATTTTTCCATGGAGGCGAGAGAAAATGTTTCAGTTTTAAAGCAATTTTCCTGCGATTCTACATATTCTGCCGTAGAGCTGAGAGAAAATGGTGCTATTCTATGCATTTTGCCATGGCTAATGCTGTGTTATTTTACTCAGACATAGTCACAAAATGAATACTGCTATATTCATTGTTTTGGGAATTTTAAATTCTCCCCGACTCTCTAGCTTTTATTTTGGTGATTGTTAGTTCTCAAAGATTATATTATTTTTAAAAAGATATAGGTCCATTATCTTTTCCACATACTTTGTATCAAATCAAATCAAATCAAATTTTATTTGTCACATACACGTGTTTAGCAGATGTTATAGCGGGTGTAGCGAAATGCTTGTGCTTCTAGCTCCGACAGTGCAGTAATATCTTACAAGTAATATCTAAAAATTTCACAACATATACCTAATACACACAAAACTAGTATGGAATGGAATTTAAGAAAATATACATATATGGACAAGCAATGACAATGACAGAGTGGCATGGACTAAGATACAGTAGAATATTATAGAATAGAATGCAGTATATACAGTGAGGGAAAAAAGTATTTGATCCCCTGCTGATTTTGTACTTTTGTCCACTGATAAAGAAATGATCAGTCTATAATTTTAATGGTAGGTTTATTTGAACAGTGAGAGACAGAATAACAACAAAAAAATCCAGAAAAACGCATGTCAAAAATGTTATAAATGTATTTGCATTTTAATGAGGAAATAAGTATTTGACCCCTCTGCAAAACATGACTTAGTCCTTGGTGGCAAAACTCTTGTTGGCAATCACAGAGGTCAGACGTTTCTTGTAGTTGGCCACCAGGTTTGCACACATCTCAGGAGGGATTTTGTCCCACTTCTCTTTGCAGATCTTCTCCAAGTCATTAAGGTTTCGAGGCTGATGTTTGGCAACTCGAACCTTCAGCTCCCTCCACAGATTTTCTATGGGATTAAGGTCTGGAGACTAGCTAGGCCACTCCAGGACCTTAATGTTCTTCTTCTTGAGCCACTCCTTTGTTGCCTTGGCCGTGTGTTTTGGGTCATTGTCATGCTAGAATACCCATCCACGACCCATTTTCAAAGCCCTGGCTGAGGGAAGGAGGTTCTCACCCAAGATTTGACGGTACATGGCCCCGTCCATCATCCCTTTAATGCAGTGAAGTTGTCCTGTCCCCTTAGCAGAAAAACACCCCCAAAGCATAATGTTTCCACCTCCATGTTTGATGGTGGTGATGGTGTTCTTGGGGTCATAGGCAGCATTCCTCCTCATCCAAACATGGCGAGTTGAGTTGATGCCAAAGAGCTCCATTTTGGTCTCATCTGACCACAACACTTTCACCCAGTTCTCCTCTGAATCATTCAGATGTTAATTGGCAAACTTCAGACGGGCATGTATATGTGCTTTCTTGAGCAGGGGGACCTTGCGGGCGCTGCAGGATTTCAGTCCTTCACGGTGTAGTGTGTTACCAATAGATTTCTTGGTGACTATGGTCCCAGCTGCCTTGAGATCATTGACAATATCCTCCCGTGTAGTTCTGGGCTGATTCCTCACCGTTCTCATGATCATTGCAACTCCACGAGGTGAGATCTTGCATGGAGCCCCAGGCCGAGGGAGATTGACAGTTCTTTTGTGTTTCTTCCATTTGTGAATAATCGTACCAACTGTTGTCACCTTCTCACCAAGCTGCTTGGCGATGGTCTTGTAGCCCATTCCAGCCTTGAGTAGGTCTACAATCTTGTCCCTGACATCCTTGGAGAGCTCTTTGGTCTTGGCCATGGTGGAGCGTTTGGAATCTGATTGATTGATTGCTTCTGTGGACAGGTGTCTTTTATACAGGTAACAAACTGAGATTAGGAGCACTCCCTTTAAGAGTGTGCTCCTAATCTCAGCTCGTTACCTGTATAAAAGACACCTGGGAGCCAGAAATCTTTCTGATTGAGAGGGGGTCAAATACTTATTTCCCTCATTAAAATGCAAATCAATTTATAACATTTTTGACATGCATTCTTCTGGATTTTTTTGTTGTTATTCTGTCTCTCACTGTTCAAATAAACCTACCGTTAAAATTATAGACTGATCATTTCTTTGTCGGTGGGCAAACGTACAAAATCAGCAGAGGATCAAATACTTTTTTCCCTCACTGTACATATGAGATGAGTAGTGCAAGATATGTAAACATTATTAAAGTGACTGTAAACATTATTAAAGTGACTAGTGTTACATTTCTTAAAGTGGCCAGTGATTTCAATAGGCAGGAGCAGCCTCTAATGTGCTAGTGATGGCTATTTAACAGTCTGATGTCCTTGAGATAGAAGCTGTTTTTAATTATCTCGGTCCCAGCTTTGATGCACCTGTACTGACCTTGCCTTCTGGATGATAGCGGGGTGAATAGGCAGTGGCTCGGGTGGTTGATGTCCTTGATGATCTTTTTGGCCTTCCTGTGACATCGGGTGCTCTAGGTGTCTTGGAAGGCGGGTAGTTTGCCCCCGATAATGCGTTCGGCAGACCGCACCACCCTCTGGAGAGCCCTGCGGTTGCGGGCGGTGCAGTTGCCGTACCAGGTGGTGATACAGCCCGACAGGATGCTCTCAATTGTGCATCTGTAAAAGTTTGTGAGGGTTTTAGATGCCAAGCCAAATTTCTTCAGCCTCCTGAGGAATCATGTAGTAACCAAAAAAGTGTTAAACAAATCAAAATATATTTTATATTTGAGATTCTTCAAATAGCCACCCTTTGCCTTTATGACAGCTTTGCACACTCTTGGCATTCTCTCAACCAGCTTCACCTGGAATGCTTTTCCAACAGTCTTGAAGGAGTTACCATATATGCTGAGCACTTGTTGGCTGCTTTTCCTTCACTCTGCCGTCCGACTCATCCCAAGCCATCTCAATTGGGTTGAGGTCAGGGGATTGTGGAAGCCAGGTCATCTGATGCAGCACTCCATCACTCTCCTTCTTGGTAAAATAGCCCTTACACCGCCAGGAGGTGTGTTGGGTCATTGTCCTGTTGAAAAACAAATGATAGTCCCACTAATCCCAAACCAGATGGGATGGCATATCGCTGCAGAATGATGTGGTAGCCATGCTGGTTAAGTGTGCCTTGAATTCTAAATAAATCACAGTCAGTGTCACCAGCAAAGCACCCCCACACCATAACACCTCCTCCTCCATGCTTTACGGTGGGAAATACACATGCAGAGATCAATTAATTGAAATGCATTCCAGGTGACTACCTCATGAAGCTGGTTGAGAGAATGCCAAGAGTGTGCAAAGCTGTCAACAAGGCAAAGGGTGGCTATTTGAAGAATCTCAAACATAAAATATATTTTGATTTGTTTAAGACTTTTTTGGTTACTACATGATTACATATGTGTTATTTCACAGTTCTGATGTCTTCACTATTATTCTACAATGTAAAAATAAAGAAAAACCCTTGAATGAGTAGGTGTGTCCAAACTTTTGACTGGTAGTGTACATATTTAGTCGTTTAAGTTAACACTGAAAGAGTTTTTCCATCCCCAAAATTAATTTGTACACTGTTTGGAATTCCCTGTCCAAGAATTTCAATGGCAGAAACATCCCTGTGGTCAAACTGTCACCCTATAGCTGCAAAAAAGAGGGTTGTTATTCTGTTGAATCTGTTTTTTCTAGTTACACTTTGTTGCTCTCTCCTGCGGTGAGTTGTCCCTGTGGATGGTCGTGCTGTGTGACTCACGTGTCTCTCTCTGTGTTTGTATGTATGTGTGTGTGTGTTCCCTCAGAGCCACAGCGTTCCTGGAGACTCTGGAGATGTCCTCGGAGACGGAGGCCATGTGGAAAACTCTGAGCAAACTGTCCCTGGAGGCCCGCCAGCTCCACATCGCAGAGAGGTCAGCACAGCGGGGGGCCACACGAACGCACAGACGCATACTGCGTCACTCATGCCACAACATACACATACACAACACACACACACTCCACTCATGTCATCCCAAGGGGGCTCAGCACATCCTAAATAACAGCACCACTAGACCTATCTTCTAATACAGTCCTCTCTATTTCTCTCTCTCTCCATTTTAACTTGTGAAAAGTGACTCGCCTCCCGTGAAGATGTTTAGCCTGGAGCAGCCCCCTCCCCTCAGTGTTTTTCTGAGCTATGCGTGCGTGACTGGGGGGCAGGAATAGTACAATGCTAAGCAGTTTACCCAGAACTGAGAGTACTCTGTGTCATGTAGAACGATGTGTCCCTGACTAGAAAAGGCTCTCTCTCTCTCAGTAGGACTCACTTAACTTGCCCTGGTGGTGCTTACTTAAGCTTTTGTCAATTTTTTCTTTCACTTTTTTGGGGGGTGAAAGTTAGATTTGACTGTAGCATGGCATCAATAATGCAGCGGCCGTTCCTTATGTATGGGGGTTGATTTCCATAAATCATGCAGGAAAAATACGTTTTGTCCTGAGAGGAGAATGTAAATGAAGGAAGGTGGGTAGCTAAAAAGAGATGCTCCTCTTTTGATTGTGAACCCAGGTTATTAGCGTGATGCAATTTCCCTGAAAGAGCTGGTAATACAGGCGGCCCAAGTTAGAAGCCATTGAAATGTTCTTGTGTTAACCCTGGCACTGGCGCATGACTAAAGGCTGTTGATAGAACGCCTTTGGTATTTGTTTTAGAGGTTATGGCAGAGTTTTTATCTGTAAACATTTGTTTTTGCTGCACCCTCAGTGTCCCTTAAGTTATTTTGTGTTTCTTTTAGGTGCTTTGCTGCCTTGGGGGATGTCTCCAAAGCTCGCTTTCTGAACGAGACTAACAAGATCGCCGACAAAGTCTCAAAGGAATACGTATGTACCGTAGTGTGTGTTGGTCTCTCATGCATCGCCAGTCCCCACCTCCCTTCATAACTGGTCATAGATATACTGAGTAGTGTTGGAGGCTCTAGTTTGGGTCCACTTCCATAGTCATCCAGGCCCTGAGTTGGAGGCAATCCAATCCAGGTGTTCCATCTGGGGCCACGAGGCTCAGCCCTGGATGTCTGTTGGGGCCCCTGTGTGGGTCTCTCTGCCCCCTGGAGCATGGGCACACTGGCACCCCTGCCAGCACAGCTGCTCCCTGACTGGCCAGGCCAGTCAATCCATCCATCACATCACTCTGCTTCACTGAGCTATTAAACCCCATTAATGCTAATCACACACACACACACGCCCACATGCCCACACACGCACCTCCAGCACCTGTTTACCATTGTTGAATGAAGGGGCCAGCTAGTTAATGCAGGTCGGTCTGCCCCAGTCTGCTAGAAAGGACACGTCATTCCCTTTAGCCTTTCAGATACATTTTGAAGTTGGTCTTATGTGACACTTGCCTTGTCTAACCTCCAGGGTGGTGATGGTACAGAGTTCTACCAAGTCAAAGCACGCCTCGCCATGCTGGCCAAGAACTACAAACTGGCTGAGATGTACTATATGGAGCAGGTAGGAGGGTGTAACTTGAATGGTGGAATATCTGTCTAACACTATACAACTCAGTGAAGCGTTTGGTCTGTATTAAAGGCATGAAAAACCTCCCAGTCTCACAGGGATGTGTGTCGATGTGTTGTGTGACTGCTCTGTAGAATGCCATTGATGAGGTGATGGAGATGTATCAGGAGCTTCACATGTGGGACGACTGCATCGCTGTGGCTGAGTCCAAGGTAAACTAACACAGAGAGACTGTAGTACACACACATTACATTATATGACATTATGTTATTTTATCAGCTATCTGCAAAAAAACGAATACCACACAGATTTTCCCATGAAACTGTGAAACATAGGCCTTATTGAATGAGTTTCTTCCCAGGGCCACCCAGAGCTGGACAACCTGCGTCGCAGCTACTACCAGTGGCTGATGGAGACCAACCAGGATGAAAAGGCTGGCGAGGTCAAGGAGGGGGAGGAGGACTTCATGGGCGCCATCAACCTCTTCCTCAAGGCGGGCCTACCGGCCAAGGCTGCCCGATTGGCTATGAGCCGCGAGGAGCTAGTCTCCAACTGTGATGTCATCAACAGGATCGCGGCCGCCCTCATCAAGGGAGAGTTCTATGAGAGGGTGGGTGTCATGACAGCTGTCACACAGTGTACTCGACGGCTGTCATTAAGATTACACTAGGCTTCTTCAAGACAAGTATCGCTTATCTTCCAGCTACAGAGTAAAAGTCTTAATGGAATGAGATGAAAGGCTGCTTAGATCCCCTCTCATGTGCTCCTAATGGTTCTGAGTGACTCGGCCTGATTGTCTCGCAATGTGATTTGTGTGTGATAGAAAAGTTGGTTTGTCTTAGGTAAGGCAGGTGAAGTTGGTGCAGAGAGAGACAGATGTGCAGTGTTCTAGCTCAGTGTCTCTGTGTACAGCGTGACCCTTTGTTTCCTCTCTGTGTCTCTGCGGTCTTACTCAGAGCCATGGATGACTCCTCTCCTCGGAACCAATGTCAGGGAAAGTGTATGTCTGTGTCTTAATAAAGGATGTGTCTGGGAGGGATGTTAGTCAGCCATCTGTTTTTCTCTCTCTGAATGTCTCTCTCTCTTTCTTTCTCTTTCTCTCTCTGCTCTTGAACCATCTGGTTATGGACCAGAGGTGCTGTAAGTAACTAAATGAGAGGGAGGGAGTTGAGCTAAGTAACTTTCCTCTCTCCCATTATCAGGCAGGAGATCTGTTTGAGAAGATCAGGAACAACCAGAGGGCTCTGGACTGCTACCGCAAGGGCAACGCCTTCAGGAAAGGTAGGCCTGACACTGCACTGTGGGTGAATATAAGAATGAATATCACCTATGTGTAGTGGTTGGGACGAGACCATTCATACAGGATGTATTAGTTATTTAATGAATAGCCCAATCATTATGTTGTTTATGGTCACTGGGTTTGACATTGGTTTGGAGAATGAATTGTAAACTGTATTGATGTGAATGTAACTGTGACGTCTTTCCCTGAGCGTAGCTGTGGAGCTGGCTCGTGTTGCCTTCCCGGCTGACGTGGTGAAACTGGAGGAGGCCTGGGGAGACTACCTGGTCCAGCAGAAACAAATGGACGCCGCCATCAACCACTATATAGAGGCTGGGTGAGTCAGCTCTGCTGTCTGCCCATCACTCACTACAAGGAGGGAGAGGGAGGGAGGGAGGAGGGAGGAAAAGTGGTGTAGAGGAGGGAGTGATAGAGATCGAGAGACGGAAAGAGATGAAAGGAGTGGGAGACAGGAGGAGGTGGTGTGAGGGGTTTGTTTATAGTGAAGTGAATGATTAATTTCCTGTGTAATCAAATTGAGGTATTGTTCATTAGGCAGCACCAGGGCTCCAGTCCCCAGGGCAGGCTCCTTTAGATAGCACACTGGATGCTCATTGGAAGGCTGGCCCTCTGGTAATACTGTGGTGGTCTGACTGACTGGCATAATGGGCCTCGCTAAAGCTCCATCCCCTACTAATCACTTACTGCTGGGAATCAACACATAGGAATCAACTGAAGAAATTACCAATAAAAGTGGTTTGACAGGATTCTAACAGAGTCTTAATTGCCATTCTAGTCTTAATTGCTCCCTGGCTGGGCTGGGCATAGCCTATTAGTTGTTCCAAGTGGATTAATAAAGTTACTTTGTATTGTATTCTTTGATTAGTTCTATGTCCTTCGATGGTGCAAACGCCTCATCTCCCCCTCTCCTCTCCCCCTCTGTTGTCTCTCTATCGTAGCTGTTCCTCGAAGGCCATCGAGGCTGCCATAGGGGCTCGCCAGTGGAAGAAGGCGGTCCATATCCTGGAGTTACAGGAAGACCGGTCAGGAGGGAAGTACTACCTGAAGATAGCCCAGTACTACGCTTCCATCCAGGAGTACGAGGTAAGGGGAAAGAGGGAGAGAGAGGGAGGGAGGGACGGACGGAGAGAGACGCAGCCCTATTCCGACTGTTCTGATGAGTCAGGGGCCTAGCAACCTGGCAGCTAGCGATGCCTGCTTATTCCAGACCAGACTCCATGCTGCCTCTGTGCTGCGTGAGCATGTTTGAAGAATTTAATTAAAGTATTGATGCATTACTTACTTTGAGAGCTGGAATCCACAGAAATTCATGTACAGTATGTCTCTCTCTCTCTCTTTCTATCTCACTCTCTCTCTCACTCTCTCTCTCTCTGTGCGAACCCAGGTTGCAGAGCCCCTGTTTGTGAAGGGAGACCACATCAAAGATGCCATCGATATGTACACGGTGGCTGGGAGGTGGGAGCAGGCTCATAAGGTATGCATCCTCCTCAATGTCCCATCTCATCATCTGGCTCGCCCAGCTTAAAATGGCAGGCAGTTGATTGAAATGGGATATACTGCTGTGCTTTCTATGTTTAGTTGTAACAGGCCTGTGTGTTCTTTTCAAGTGGGATGTTATGCACAGTGAATTGGAATGAGAATCAAAGTGAGTTAAAGTGACGCTTGGTACAGTGTACATGCACACTCACACACACACTTTGTGTCCTAGCTGGCAGCGAAATGTATGACCCCAGAGGACGTGTCAACTCTGTACATCAGCCGAGCCCAGGAACTGGAGGGAGAGGGGAAATATAAGGAGGCAGAAAGGTAATATCTCCCTCTCTCTTTCTTTCTACCTCATCTCTCTTCCTCTCCACTCTTCTTCTTTTCCTCTCTCTCCATACTTTATCATTCCTTACCCTCCTCTGTTTTCAACCCGTATCGACCACAACCCTGCTGCCAAATTAATTATGGATTTTGTCACGGGCAAAGTTTGCCGACATTGGGTTACAGGGCCCTGCTGTAACAGTCACTTTATCCAGAACATTGTCTGTTGCAGTTCAGGTCAAGGTTCTACTGCAACAAATTGACAAACAAAAGTGTTCAATTGCTGTGCATTGATAGCAAATTGGACTTTAATAAGGTGCCCTGGCTGTGTTGTGTCTGAAACATAATCATTACACCTAACTGAACAACCCCCAGTCTAGCTCTCTGCCTCTAAAGGAGCCTGTGCCTTTCCATATTAGACAGAGTAGTCTCCCTCACACGCTGCCAGCCTGCCACAAAGACAATATGTCACCACGTGCCCCCAACTCTGTGTAATCCCAATACTTGCCTCTCTTATTGATCTCTACTGTGACAAATGTGGAGCAAAATTCATCATCAGCAAAGGGCAACTTAATTTTGTGATAAGAAATTATATTTTCTGCTCATGCTTAATTTGCGGTTTATGTAATCAGAGATGAAGAATTACTCAATCTTAGTGCATAGCAATGCAATCATCTCTGTGTGTGTTTGTATGTGTTTGTGTGTGTGTGTGTCTGTGTCTGTGTGTGTGTGTGTGTGTCTGTGTCTGTGTCTGTGTCTGTGTCTGTGTCTGTGTGTGTGTGTGTGTGTGTGTGTGTGTGTGTGTGTGTGTGTGTGTGTGTGTGTGTGTGTGTGTGTGTGTGTGTGTGTGTGTGTGTGTGTGTGTGTGTGTGACGGGAATATTCGCAGGCTGTTTGCGACAGTGGATGAGCCAGACCTGGCCATCACCATGTATAAGAAGAACAAGATGTTTGACGACGTGATTCGACTGGTGGCCAAACATCACCCAGACCTGCTGGCTGAGACTCACCTGCACTTGGCCAAGGTCGGAGATAGGGGGCGCTGTCTAAAGAAAAAATACAATTATCATATGGGTATCATTTTGAAAGAATCTTATGAGAGGGGCTCAAGGTGATTTAGATTAGCAAGGATAATCAGTTTGTCAGGTTACTGAGTCTGAGTTCTCTAATATCTTCCAGGAGTTGGAGACAGAGTCCAGGTTTTCGGAGGCGGAGTACCACTATATGGAAGGCCAGGAGTGGAAGGGTGCAGTCAACATGTACCGTGTCAACGACATGTGGGAGGAGGCCTACAGGGTATGTGTCCACGTTAGAGCCTGACCGATATGTTTTTTTTTGTGAAACGATATATCGGTCAGGCTCTAGTCCACATCACAAGTTGACTTTCGTCTCTCACTGAGAGTCCATGAGAGAGTGAGTGTCTGTGAACAGCAGGACAGTGTGACAGTGTGATTATGACACCCCTGGCGTTGCATGTTATGCTGTATCAAGGACAGTGGTCTGTGCTAACACAGCAGCACAGGATGGATGTGTTACACTGCAAGACCTCTCACTGCTTACAGGCCTCCTAACACTCTCTCTAAAAACATCACCACCTGGCTGCAACTATGCTACTGCTCCCTCCTTTCTGGCCCTCCACTGGACCATAGCAGTATACACACTGAGTGTACAAAACATTAGGAACTCCTTCCTAATATTGAGTTGCACCCCTTTTGCCCTCAGAACAGCCTCAATTCGGCAGGCCATGGACTCTACAAGGTGTCGAAAGCGTTCCACAGGGATGCTGGCCCGTGTTGATTCCAATGCTTCAAACAGTTGTGTCAAGTTGACTGGATGTCCTTTGGGTGGTGGACCATTCTTGATACACACGGGACACTGTTGAACTTGAAAAACCCAGCAGCATTGCAGTTCTTGACACACTCAAACCGGTTTGCCTGGCACCTACTACCATACCCTGTTCAAAGGCACTTAAATATTTTGTCTTGCCTATTCACCCTCTGAATGGCACACATACACAATCCATGTCTCAATTGTCTCAAGGCTTAAACATCCTTATTTAACCTGTCTCCTCCCTTTCATCTACACTGATTTGAAGTGGATTTAACAGGTGACATCAATAAGGGATCAAAGCTTTCACCTGGATTCACCTGGTCAGTCTATGTCATGGAAAGAACAAGTGTTCCTAATGTTTTGTACACTCAGTGTAAACGCACACCCTTTTTATTTAACACTCAGTTGTACATTCATTTATTATGAGTTTCACTACAAATGCCATTTATATTGCTCTCTCTACAGCTATCTCCTCTCTCACAGTTTCTCTCTCTTGCACTCTTTCTCTCCCCTATATGGCTCTCTCCCTGCTCTCAGCATGTGCAGTGAGAGACACGTGAGGCGGTTGATGGTGGGAGCTTCTGGCATATGAATCAGTTGTTCCTAATCCTCTTCCCCTCATGTGTGTGTGGCAGGTGGCGAAGAGCCATGGGGGAGCCAGTGCCCATAAGCAGGTGGCCTACCTGTGGGCCAAGAGTCTGGGAGGGGAGGCTGCCGTCAAACTGCTCAACAAGTTTGGTCTGCTGGAGACCGCCATCAACTTTGCAGCAGACAACTGGTGAGCAGATCAATGCACTGGACTGCACTTTACTGTACTGTGTTGCCTGGAACCCCATGCTCTTCAATATTGCTTTCATGTTTACGAGGTGATGAGGAATCTCCCTGTAGTCAAATGTCTATCACTGGGAGGTACTTGAAGTATCTGATGTATTTGTTCTGTGATTGACTCAGTACAAAGCAATAGCCTAAAAAGTTCAGCAATACAGAATTTGAAAATGTCATTATTTTAGCTTTTATTGTGGTGTATTACTCATGGTCTGAAGCATTCAATACTAGGCATAAGCTGTTAAGACCTTCCCCATTCGTTCCTAGGAGTCAGTATTGATGAAGCTGCTGTACCTCTGTGACCTTAACGAGGAGACTGGTTTTGACCCTTCTCTTGTCCTCCTCTCAGCTCCTTTGACTTTGCCTTAGAGCTGGCTCGTCTCTCCACCAAGAACAAGATCCCTGAGATCCACCTGAAAAATGCCATGATGCTGGAGGATGAGGTAATACACACACACACACACACACACACACTCACACACACACACCACTTCCAACTCCTCCTCCCAATCACACACTCATTGTCATTCAAGGTTACTCTGCAGCTTGCACCGTCTCAAAGATTCAAAAATATTTACTCCGTTGCCTGCCCAAATTTAGGTCTGAGCGCAGTGTTTCTCCCTTCTCCAGCCATTAAATGTCACGCGTGCATTATTAATCCCTCCACCACCGAGCACTGAGCCGTGATGTTTCATTTTTCAAGGGCAAGTTCGCCGAAGCCGAGACGGAGTTCATCAAAGCGGGGAAGCCAAAAGAGGCAGTGCTGATGTAAGTATATCACTAGTTTTTCTCTTGCTAGCTAGCGAGTGGTGTTGGCATGTGTCCCCAACAGAAATCAGAGCTTCAAGCCTTCCTGAGTCGACTTCAAAAGGAGCGCTGGTGCCAGCACAGCTCTTGCCTCTTCCCCTTCAGAACTTCCCCTCACTTCTCTGTACATTGGTTATAGACCACCTATTAAGTGAGTGTGAGATGATGTGGGGGTGTTTGGTTGGAGGGGAGCTCAACTCTCACACAGGTAGCAGATGAACTGGAGCCCTGTCACTGAGACTGTTTGATCTCTGCTTCCTGTAGAGGAGTGGAGTGTATAGGATGGGAGAGAACTGTACTCTATACTGTAGACAGACCTACAGTATAACAGGGCTGCTGGAAGATCACAACATTACTGTTTTTAGTGGTATATCGTCTAGCTAATATAAACTAGAGTTAGAGCCCTTTAATCTGTTAATAACAAGTATTTCAGAGAGTGTTTGCTGTCTGCAATCTGATAAACAAAAACGTTGAACTTGAACCTGTAACAACATGAGGGAGGTTCAATTACAGCCTGGTGTGTCCCTTACAGGTATGTCCATAACCAGGACTGGGTTGGAGCCCAGAGGGTGGCGGAGGCCAATGACCCAGACAGTGTATCAGATGTGCTGGTGGGCCAGGCCAAGTTCTGCTTCGAACAGAAGGACTTCCAGAAGGCTGAGGCCTTCCTCCTCAGGGCTCAGAGGCCAGAGCTGGCCATCAAGTACTACAAAGTAAGAGACTGGGTGTTTCTCAATATGCATGCTACCGTGCTCCGATCACGCAAATTGGAACACGGAACGGTCGGAGTATGAGTCCAGATCAAAGTATGTGAAACAGAGCACGGGCGGCAGTTTTCAGATGTGTACTTCGTTTTGACACACTTCAAAGCATCGGTGCAAGCTTCAACTGAAAATATTGTAATATGTAAAATGATGCAACCACGTAAAAACCGACGCAAAGTTTTTGAAAACAATAGTGGCTGGTTTTGAGCTGAACCGAGCGAAAATGAACTCTGACTTCTGAATGAAAAGTTGCCTACTCACATCTCATATGTTGCCTGACTACAATATTTGAGCTTGATACCTTAATAAATACAGTGGGGGGAAAAAGTATTTAGTCAGCCACCAGTTGTGCAAGTTCTCCCACTTAAAAAGATGAGAGAGGCCTGTAATTTTCATCATAGGTACACGTCAACTATGACAGACAAATTGAGAAAAGAAAATCCAGAAAATCACATTGTAGGATTTTTAATGAATTTATTTGCAAATTATGGTGGAAAATAAGTATTTGGTCACCTACAAACAAGCAAGATTTCTGGCTCTCACAGACCTGTAACTTCTTCTTTAAGAGGCTCCTCTGTCCTCCACTCGTTACCTGTATTAATGGCACCTGTTTGAACTTGTTATCAGTATAAAAGACACCTGTCCACAACCTCAAACAGTCACACTCCAAACTCCACTATGGCCAAGACCAAAGAGCTGTCAAAGGACACCAGAAACAAAATTGTAGACCTGCACCAGGCTGGGAAGACTGAATCTGCAATAGGTAAGCAGCTTAGTTTGAAGAAATCAACTGTGGGAGCAATTATTAGGAAATGGAAGACATACAAGACCACTGATAATCTCCCTCGATCTGGGGCTCCACGCAAGATCTCACCCCGTGGGGTCAAAATGATCACAAGAACGGTGAGCAAAAATCCCAGAACCACACGGGGGGACCTAGTGAATGACCTGCAGAGAGCTGGGACCAAAGTAACAAAGCCTACCATCAGTAACACACTACGCCGCCAGGGACTCAAATCCTGCAGTGCAAGACGTGTCCCCCTGCTTAAGCCAGTACATGTCCAGGCCCGTCTGAAGTTCGCTAGAGTGCATTTGGATGATCAAGAAGAGGATTGGGAGAATGTCATATGGTCAGATGAAACCAAAATATAACTTTTTGGTAAAAACTCAACTCATCGTGTTTGGAGGACAAAGAATGCTGAGTTGCATCCAAAGAACACCATACCTACTGTGAAGCATGGGGGTGGAAACATCATGCTTTGGGGCAGTTTTTCTGCAAAGGGAACAGGACGACTGATCCGTGTAAAGGAAAGAATGAATGGGGCCATGTATCGTGAGATTTTGAGTGAAAACCTCCTTCCATCAGCAAGGGCATTGACGATGAAACGTGGCTGGGTCTTTCAGCATGACAATGATCCCAAACACACCGCCCGGGCAACGAAGGAGTGGCTTCTTCGTAAGAAGCATTTCAAGGTCCTGGAGTGGCCTAGCCAGTCTCCAGATCTCAACCCCATAGAAAATCTTTGGAGGGAGTTGAAAGTCCGTGTTACCCAGCGACAGCCCCAAAACATCACTGCTCTAGAGGAGATCTGCATGGAGGAATGGGCCAAAATACCAGCAACAGTGTGTGAAAACCTTGTGAAGACTTACAGAAAACGTTTGACCTGTGTCATTGCCAACAAAGAGTATATAACAAAGTATTGAGAAACTTTTGTTATTGACCAAATACTTATTTTCCACCATAATTTGCAAATAAATTCATTAAAAATCCTACAATGTGATTTTCTGGATTTTTTTTCCTCATTTTGTCTGTCATAGTTGACGTGTACCTATGATGAAAATTACAGGCCTCTCTTATCTTTTTAAGTGGGAGAACTTGCACAATTGGTGGCTGACTAAATACTTTTTTCCCCCACTGTATATGCTGTGTTCATTTTGGCATGTTTAACTAAATACAATGTCCACTGTAGTGTGCGTAGACCGCAGTCTTACTGACGAAGAATTGGTAGCTAGCTAGCTAACGTTACCCACAAATAATTTGTAGCTAACGTTGGCCATCAACTTTAATAACAACATTAGTTTTAGCTAATTTTTTACATATGAAAGTAGCAGGCTAGCTAGATTAATACGATTCACATGTAGCGAGCTGATAATTATGAAGTTACAAGCTTGTGATTGCTTTATGTAGTTATCTTGTTTCGTCTGTATTGGTCAAAGGTAATGCAGTAGCATGGGAGTGCGCAGTGCTTCTCAAATGTACATTTTTATGTGTTCTCCACACTCTCGTCCTCACAAGAACGTACTCGAGATCTTCCTTTGAGAATGAACTTGGAGCATTAGAGTGTGGAGCACGGTAGTATGCATATTGAGAAACACCCACTCTCTTTATGTTTGAACTGGGCAGAACTGACACTTCAGACTTGTAATTGTTAGTCAGGAGCTGACTGGGTTGGTTTTCAAGAGGACTTTGGAGATGTTTATTAATTAAACAATTCCATATATACTAAGCTATATGGAATTGTTTTAAGATCATACGAAGGATCATTTAGCTATTGGATTTGGATTATTTATTTTTTTGCTATCAAATGAAAAATAATTTTTGGCCTTACTGCTATATACCCATACAAATGCATTGAATAACAGATACACTACATGGGACTACAGATACACTACAGATAGTCCCCCCAAAAAGTTTGTTCTGAAGTGTTTATTCTGAAGTGTCTGTCCTATAGCTGAGAGATATAAGAAAGATCAGGAAACATAAGTATATATATTTTTGTACATGTATTTAACCCCTTATTTTTGGCGCTAAACAGTCTCCATATAGACTTCCATACATTTTCTAAAACTGGTCCTGGGGGACCTTCAGACACCTGTGGACGTCCTAGAGCAAAACAACTGACATGTACAGTACCTTCGGAAAAAGTTTGGAACCACCAAGACTCTTCCTAGAGCTGGCCGCCCGGCCAAACTGAGCAATCGGGGGAGAAGGGCCTTGGTCAGGGAGGTGACCAAGAACTGATGGTCACTCTGACAGAGCTCTAGAGTTCCTCTGTGGAAATGGGAGAACCTTCCAGAAGGACAACCATCTCTGCAGCACTCCACCAATCAGGCCTTTATGGTAGAGTGGCCAGACGAAAGCCACTCCTCAGTAAAAGTCACATGACAGCCCGCTTGGAGTTTGCCAAAAGGCACCTAGAGACTCTCAAACCATGAGAAACAAGATTCTCTGATCTGATGAAACCAAGATTGAACTTTTTGGCCTGAATGCCAAACGTCACATGTGGAGGAAACCTGGCACCATCCCTACGGTGAAGCATGGTGGTGGCAGCATCAGGCTGTGGGGATGTTTTTCAGCAACAGGGACTGGTAGACTATTCAGGATTGAGGCAAAGATGAACGGAGCAATGTACAGAGAGATCCTTGCACTCAGGACCTCAGACTGGGGCGAAGGTTCACCTTCCAACAGGACAACAACCCTAAGCACACAGCCAAGACAACACAGAAGTGGCTTCAGGACAAGTCTCTGAATGTCCTTGAGTGGTCCCGCCAGAGCCCGGACTTGAACCTGATCGAACATTCCTGGAGAGACCTGAAAATAGCTGTGCAGCAACGCTCCCCATCCAACCTGACAGAGCTTGAGAGGATCTGCAGAGAAGAATGATATCTCTAGCTTAAACTGACAGATTCTTATGGGGATTTTTGTATTATGATAATTAGATTTCCACGGGGGCGCTGACATCGACTCTAGTTTTTTTTTAAATCAGAGGGTTCATATTCTAGTCAATTCACTATTCTCTGTGTTCTGGGAGTAGCTTTACAGAGAACACTACAGGTTAAACAGAATACTGCGCTCAGCAATGTTTTCATTCCATAATTCACGCTGGTTGTTTGGCTGAATGTGCTTCACAGAAATTGGTGCTCCCGGGTACTGAGTGTTGTTGTTTTGTTGTTGTCTCAGGACACGGAGATGTGGAGTGATGCCATGCGGATCTGTAAAGAGTACCTCCCCAACAAGCTGAGCATCCTCCAAGAGGAGTACGAGAAGGAGGCTACCAAGAAGGGCTCCCGGTGAGCAAAACACACTCACACACACTCCAATAACGTCTGTGTTTTTATAGCACATTTTCCTGGTTATTATAACATTTTAATAACTCTGTTTGTGGTCTTGGAGAGGCAGAGAAAATGTGTCTCAATGTTACATGTTAAACGAGAAGGAGAAGAAAGAAACGTCTATGTACATACTGTTGTTTTGTGGTCTGTTATTAATCTATATGCGCATTGGGTCCATGCGTTATTAAAACATGGCAGCTTTTTATCCAAAATGTAATCCATAATGAGCAGCTAATTAAAGTGCAGACACGCAGCGCCTCCATCCGTCTCCAACCATCATTTCCCTGCTTTTAATGACTTGTGGGAAAACATCAAAGACTCGTCAAACGGAAAGTAGGACATTTATTTTGCACAGTCTTCAGTTCAGGCCCCAATTGAGAGTAATTTGGCCCTCTTGTACTGTCAGTCATGCTCAATTGAGAGCCAGAACTCTCTAACATATGTTGCCTTTCACTTTGACTCTTGTCTCTATCTTTAACATCACAAGGGTTGGGTTTGTAGCTCAGTGGAGGAGAGGGAGAGATCTAAGATTTTAATGGGAGAAGTCTGTGTGCAGTGCACTGTGTAGAGCAGGGGTGTCAAACAGACGAGGGGGTCCAATTGGGGGGTGAAAACGAACTCAATATACTTTAAAATGACTAAAACCAAACCGAAACTGTTTAGAAATGATAATGGACCTACATTCATACAGTTTCTTGACTGTGTCTAGCTCACTAAATAATCACTGAAATGAAAGCTAGACAGTCGGGGAGCATATTATTATTTAAAAAAATTTTAAAGAACATGGATAGAGGACAATTTTTTGCACATTTTTACAGTGAGAAAACATAACACATTTTCAGTGCGGCCATCCGGACCCCGTTGAAGACCGAATGTGGACCCCGGGGCAAAATGTATTGTATTTGCCTTCGCAGTAGTGTCTTAGAATACTTCCTTGACTTTAACGCCGACAGACATGTACAGTATTTTTTCTGTTCTTAGAATGGGCTTCCAAGTCTTTCGTTCTAGTTCTGTTATTCCCTACACATCCATCTGGTCCCTCGATTACTTACTAATGCAGCTCAGTTATAGCTAATTCATAGGTCCAAGGAGGACATGTAAATGTTTTACTGACGGTGTGTGTGTGTTCTGTGTGTGTGTGCGCAGAGGGGTGGAAGGCATGGTGGAGCAGGCCAAGGAATGGGAGCAGTCTGGGGAGTACGCCCGGGCCGTGGAGTGTTACCTCAAGGTCAAGGACTCCGCCAACGGCCCCCTTATGGAGAAGTGCTGGATGAAGGTACATAAAAGAAGTCCAGGACTGGCAATGAATGTCACTATAACATAACCCACACATGCTGTCCTTACAAGCCTCTATCTGTGGCCCTGGATGTACAGTCGTGCCATGTAATGTTTACTGTGTGTTTCTGTGACCCTGAGTGTAGTGCCTCAATGTTTTCTGTGTGTGTGACCTCCCCCAGGCTGCTGAGTTGGCCATCAAGTTCTTGACCCAGGAGAGGGCTGTGGCTGTGATCCACTCTGTGGGCCCTCGCCTCACCCAGCTCAGGAAGTACAGCGCTGTGAGTCACCACACACTTCCTGCTTGATCCCTCAATACTAACAGGCTCTTGATATTGATCATTTAGTGTTATTTTGTAAATGCATGGTTTTAGGCTGCTGTATGTCAACTGGTATGTGAAATTCTAGTGTAAAAAAATACAAAAGTTCCATGCTTTTTAGAAAGTATATTATTATTGAGTGTAGCAGACAGGTATCCAACCAAGGATTTCATAGACAGGACCGTTATGTGCCTGTTCATAGGTACTCTTGAACAAAAAATAATGTTTAAAAAATGTATTGGACAAAACTACATTCAGCAACAGCTTTTATTAATCTAAAGGTGTGTGTGGAGGCCATTCTGCCAACGGAAGCGATGGTTTTGGTGCGAGTGTGATAATAGAAAAAGTACTTACTTCCCAAAACAAAGGCGCCCATGTTTTATGCCTAATCTCTGGCGTCCTTCAAGAAATCTTTTGAGATTCCAAATGTTTTATTTTCCTCAGGCGGCTGAGCTGTACCTCAACCTGGACCTCGTTAAGGAAGCCATAGATGCATTCATTGAGGGAGAAGAATGGAACAAAGCCAAGAGAGTGGCCAAGGAGCTGGATCCAAGGTGAGCCTGTCGGTCGGGCCCACCACTACAGCTCTGCCTGGTCACCCCTAACAACAAGCCTAGCGGGCTAGAATACCTCTTCTGTCATTAGGCTACAGAGAGAGAAAACACACAGAGGCCTCATAGGCACCAGTCAGCTGTTGCTGCCTCTTAAAACAACACAAGGCCTAGGACAGAGGTAGCTCCAGTCCTCTAGTTAATGAATGGGATGAGATTCCTGTTTCATCTATTCTGTATGTTACATTATAGTCATTTAGGATCTTATCCAGAGTGAATGACAGTAGCTAACTTTACAGTGGTTGTTTATTTATTTATTGTACGTTTTGTAAAGGTCAATTTGATTAGACAATGTGTTTAGTACAGTACATCTGTGTTGTGATTTGTCTATCTGGGGACTATTACCTGGCTGCATTGCTTTCATGTACTCCAACTCCTGAACAGTCATTATCCTACATAATAGAGGATAATAGATTATATTTTACTTTCCTTCTACATTGTGCGTCTATCTGAACAGCTCCATCTGTTGGAGGCTTGAAACACTTAAAACATTCAACTCTGGCTGAAAATGGTAGTTCTTATCATATACTGTAGCTGTTTTATTTTATTCTTGATTGTTTGCCGTTTTCAAGCACTTTGAGATAATTTTGGTAATGAAAAGCACTATAGAAGGTGAATAAATTGTTATTATAATATATTCATGTAGGTTTGAAGATTATGTGGACCAGCGATACAAAGAACACTTGAAAAACCAAGGCAAAGCAGATTCAGTAAGTAGCTACAATTTAACGTTAATATGTATCGCAAATAATAAGCCAACTTCTAAATTGTGCAAGTACAGTATAATTTACAATAACAAAATGGATCCACAGTCCTTGTTCTATTTGTTATGCCAAATCAGTGTGGCTCAGTAGCACTGACATCTCTAGTTGAATAATGAAGTCTACCTGGTGAAAAGTGAATGGCATATTTCGAAGTTGTCCTGCATAATGCACCAAAGACTTCATAATGTGGGTGTTTGTAACCATCAGTCTAGTTTTGAGACATGTTTCAAAGTTTCAGAAAGCAAACTATTACAAGGCTTCTTACCATTACCTTATAAAACGACTAAATGTCATTTTGTAGTCGTTTTTATAGATAAGTGTACACTCTTAACCACTAAATGCTGATCTTCTCTGGTTCTAGCTGGTAGGAGTGGATGTCATGGCAGCTCTGGACATGTATGCTGAGAGAGGCCAATGGGAGAAGTGCATAGAGACTGCTTCCAAACAGGTACTGAGTCTACCATCAACACTCCTTCTTTAGTTTCATTGTCTTTCATCCTTTTCTCTGTATTTTCTCAGTTTTATTCTGTTATTGTTTTTATATTTTTTATATTTGTAGAATTACAAGATCCTCCACAAGTATGTGGCCCTGTACGCCACCCACCTGATCAAAGAGGGCGATGCAGAAAAGGCCCTGAACCTGTACGCCCAGCACGGAGCCCCAGCCAACCCCCAGAACTTCAACATCTACAAGAGGATGTTCCTGGATCTGCTGAGCCTGCTGGGTAGAGACAGCGCTGAGTCCTTCCGCATGTGGGCTGACCTGAGAGACGTCATGCTTCTGCTGGTGAGTACAGGACCAGAGAGAGACAGGGGACTATAGTGACAGTATCAGGTCACAGTGTATAATGACCATATATGGTATATAGTGTGTAAGTACAAGGGTCTGTTTTTCATGGTCTCGTTGTCTGTCTGTTTGCAGTGTGAGAACCTGACCAAGTCTTCAGAGGCCAACTCTCCTGCCCACGAAGAGTTTGAGCAGATGCTGCTGATCTCTCACTACTACGCCACGCGATCCGCTGCCAATGGGGTTGACCTGGTATATACTGTACTCACCCTTTATTTTACCCAGCCAGTTTTTGTATAGTAATAGCTGCGGTACACACTCACGTCCTCCATCTCTTTCCTCTCCATCCCTCCAGGTCAGCGTGGCTGCCAAGCTGTCCATATCCCTGCTGCGCCACACGGAGCTCATCCCAGCTGACAAGGCCTTCTACGAGGCAGGCATGGCTGCCAGGGTAAGATAACTGTTCGTATGAGCTTCAGCCAATCACGGGAGGCAGAGAGGGGCTTGGGGGGTTGGTGTTGCTAGCCCCCTGGGAAATATTCTGATCAATGTCCACTGAGTCTGTCTGTGCTCCAGGTAGGCCCGTTGGAGGTGTTATGAATACGTTTGTGCCCAAACAGCATTGTGAAGTAGCCTATCGCCCCACGTTCACAATGAAATGATTTTGGAAAATGAAAAAAAATGAAATTATTTTGGAAAATGGAAAATCTCCCCACTCGTTGAATAACTGTTTTTCTTTCATATGTTTTTTTCTACTTCAGTATTGGCATTTAGTTGTGAATGTCAGGCTGATGATGATAAATGTGATTATCTCCACAGGCTTTGGGCTGGGAGAACATGGCCTTTATTTTCCTCAACCGCTTCCTGGATCTGTCTGATGTGAGTCTCCACTCAGCTTTACCTGAGGCGGTTTCACCTCAGCTTTACCTAAAGCTGCAGACTTTTTCACTGAGCATAAAATCTTCACAAGTAGCTTATATGATCGATAGCAATATACATTTTATCATAACAACAGTGATATGAGTAACTATCCCACATCACATTTTGTCTGTATCCGTTGTGTTTTAATTAGATTGTTTGAAGAAGAGGTAGTGAGTGAATGTTGTCTTGATGCCTGTTGTGGTGTTTCCAGGGGATAGAGGAAGGGAACTTAGATACTCTGGACCACTCTGATTTCCAAGACACTGACATCCCCTTCGAGGTTCCTTTCCCTGCTAAGCTACACGTCACTGTAAGGCACAAGTAGATTTTTTGCTGTGTCATTATAATGTCTTATAACATGACAGGTCTGAAATGTTGTGGTGATGTGACTGCTCTGTGCCAGTGTTAGTTTGATAGCTCTATATCATTGTGCGGTTATATTGTTGGCTTTGCTATGTTACTATATAATGACTGTGTGTAATGTTGCTGTACTGTGACTGCCTGTGACATTAGGCTGCAATGGTATTATGGTATGAGGCTGTTGTTGATCTTGTTGTCGTGTCCAAGGATGCCCAGCGAGAGGAGATCCGTGACTGGGTGTTGACGGTGTCCATGGACCAGCGGGTGGAGCAGGTGCTGCCCAAAGACGAGAGGGACACCTACGAAGCCTCTTTACTGGCAGCCAATACGGGCATCCGCTCCCTGCCCTGCGTCATCACAGGTAGGTGGGAGAACCCCCCCTACAGAGCACCTTACCCTCTCCCTTCTCTGTTGCATTACCCTGGTGTCTGGGACTGTACCATATCTACTCTAGGGGCGTGAAAAGTATTGGTGGGTATGAGGGGGCTATTACTGGAGAGTATTTTACCTTAGATAATTATTTTATAATTGCCATGTTATTACTGTTATTTGCATGCATTCACAAGGTTTCATATGAACCCCAACATATTTTGTTCTTCAACCTAACTAGTTGATGACAGGTGAGAGTGTGTATACTGTACTGGTATGCAGAGCAGAGGTGCTGTCCAGGGTGCTGACTCCTGCTTGCTCAGAATAGGCCTGCACCAAACCTAAATGACAGAGTGAAAAGAAGGAAGCCTGTACAGAATAAAAAATATTCCAAAACATGCATCCTGTTTGCAATAAGGCACTAAAGTAAAACTGCAAATAATGTGGCTAAGAAATTAACTTTTTGTCCTGAATACAACTCGTTATGTTTGAGGCAAATCCGGCACAACACATCACTGAGTACCACTCTTCATATTTTCAAGCATGGTGGTGGCTGCATCATGTCATGGGTGTGCTTGTCATCGGCAAGGACTAGGGAGTTTTTTTGGATAAAAAGAAACGGAATAGAGCTAAACACAGGCAGAATTCTAAAGGAAAACCTGGTTCAGTCTGCATTCCAACAAACACTGAGAGACAAATTCTCCTTTCAGCAGGACAATAACCTAAAACACAAGGCCAAATATACACTGGAGTTGCTTACCAAGATGACATGGAATGTTCCTAAAGTGGCCTAGTTACAGTTTTGACTTAAATCGGCTTAAATCTATGGCAAGACTTGAAAATAGCAATGATCAACAACCAATTTGACAGAGCTTGAATAATTTGTTTAATAATAATGTGCAAATATTGTACAATCCAGGTGTGCAAAGCTCTTAGAGACTTACCTAGAAAGACTCACAAGTGTAATCGCTGCCAAAGGTGATTCTAACATGTATTGACTCAGGGGTGTGTGAATACTTATGTAAATGAGATATTTCTGTATTTCATTTTCAATACATTTGCAAAAACATGTTTTCACTTTGTCATAGGGGTATTGTGTGTAGATGGGTGTAAAAAAAAATATTTCATCAATTTTGAATTCAGGCTGTAACATAACAAAATGTGTAATAAGGCAAGGGGGTATTAATACTTCCTGAAGGCACTGTAACTGACAAGACACAGTGGTGTATAACCTCTAGTATACAGTACAGAGATGCAGTGCTATCCAGAGATACAGGGACTGACTGGTCTCCCACAACACCCAGATGAGTGTGTTGTGTTCAGGGAGGCAGTTAGCAGACCCACGTACGATGGCAGATCTGTTAATTGGTTGACTATTAATATGAATGCAATCATAATGAAAGCTCTCTCTCTCTATGCAACCTAGGCTATCCGGTCCTGCGGAATAAGATTGAGTTCAAAGGACCTGGCAAGGCAGCAAACAAGGATGACTGGAATAAATTCATAATGGCCACAAAAGTAAGAAGGGGGTTTGTTATGTTAGCTCTGTAGTCTACATCACTGTGCTTGTTACCTCCTCTGCTGATTTAGCTGCTAGTCCATCAGTCCTTAACTGCATGAAACACTGGGTTTGATTTATTATGAATCCACACTTTTGATCACAGGCACTCACGCAGGTTTAGAATGTACACAGTGTAAAGTTGAGTCTTGGGGGCCAGAGAAGGGCCCATTTCATTTCAGTGTGTTTCATCATCATCCTTCCTGTGTGTGATTTGGATTGCAGAGGTGTGATTTAGTTAAATGGACTAATGTCCACAAACAGAGATTTGAAGACCCACTTTTTACATGTATGCCTGCTTGCATGCACACACAGGCACAAATACGCACTCGCACACACACACACACACACACACATACACATTCTTCCCTGTGGTTCCCTGTATGTGTGTGATCTGATATGTGATTAGCTGGTCTGTGTGTGTCCTCCTCCCAGACCACTCACAGCCCGGAGTGCCAGGATGTGCTGAAGTTTGTGAGTCAGTGGTGTGGAGGTCTCCCCGCCTCCGGCTTCTCCTTCCACTGACAGGAACAGGCTGCTGAAAACTTCATCTCCACCCAGTGTACCACACACCAGCATACCCAACACTACAGTAACTTACCATCTGCTCAGAGCCACCGCCGCCTTCTCTGAATTATTTAATCCATCCTCGCTCCTCTCCTTCTCCATCTCTGGTTTGGTTTTAGTGTTAAACAGTTCACATCATTCTATAACAATAGACTGATATGAGAGGACCTGCTGTGTTACTGCTTCATTCACTTCATTCTGACATCAGCACAGTCCTTACTGGCCTCCTATTGGTCACTTAGCCCCTGGTGTCAGGATCCTGTGTCACCATGGGGATGTCTGTATCATTCAGCAGAAAATTCCTCCTCTCTTTGTGTCTCTGTTTTACCTCTGTGATGTGTGTATCTGTGTTTGAGTTTGTGTTCATTCCCATTTTCTCCTATGTTCCTGGTACTGTAGAAGGAATGGCGTAGGCACCAGCCAACGTGTGTGTTTATATTTAGTTGAGAGACTTTAAAGATGCCTTTACACTTAAGGTGATGTATCTTCGTAATCAGAAGTGCTGTTATCTGTAATAAGTGTTCTTTGTTCTAAAAGTAAAGTTTCTGAATGATATGAGAATTTAACATAATGCACTTTAGAATTCCGTATTGGCTTTATGTATTGTTGGTTTATATGCGGTTTTGAATGTATTTCATATGTTGGAAATATAGTTAAATAAAACATATTCGGAATTAATTTCTTCTAATACTCAGGTCTTGGTTATTAGACCGATAATATAAGTAAATGCAAGTCCACCTAGAAAATGAGTGTACCATTAGGCCTCATTGTTTTTGCTAATTGAGTTGTTCGACCAAACTGACATTTTGTTTATGACCACAAGGTAGACCACACAGCTCAGTGCATTTGTTATCTATTATAGCCATTAGTAGACTACCTGCTATTAAATTGGGTTGTAGGTCTATTCAAATGTCATGAATCATTGCATCCTTTTAGCAGTGTCCCTTACATACCCACTAGAAATGCCCACCCAAATAAGGATCATTGACTTCTTCCCAACATAATATAAATACAATTTATTACAATTTTTATTTTAAGTGTGTGTGTGTGTGTGTGTGTGTGAAAATTATAAATTCACAGAACGGAGGTCAGCACAGCCGCTGTGTGATGGACAGGTCTTGCATTGAGTGTATGTATCTCCTCAGAAAGGTAGCACCGAGATATGGTCTTTGTCAAAATCTTGCAGGGAACCCACCCTATTTTTGTCTTCATACGTGACAAAAAAAAATGGCTGCCCACCATTCTATCATCCATACAAATTCTTCCAGAAAACCTCTGGTATGGTATAAATGTACACTCCCAAATTATCTGATTTCTAATTAGATTAGCCAATACAAAAAAACTATAACCCGCGCGTATAAAGGTTTAGTTAAATACAGGCCTATCCTACCTCAATGCGGTGCGTAAAACCACGCACAGTGTACTTTTACGCATCATAAAATGTGTATTGTTTGCGCCTTTCTCATAGTGCCTCTTCAGTTAAGCTACTTCCAAAGATTAAAAATAACACTTAGTTCACCAAATTTTGCGGTCAGTGTCCGCTCAAAGTTTGAGGCCTATAAATTCAGAAAAGCGTTGAAGAAACTGAGGCATATTCAAGTATTCCAATTTCATATTGGCTGCATGAGTATGGACTGAACTGTCTCAGATATTGCCTGCACTTTTAGAATTATACATAACTTTCCTTTTGTCACAATATGTTTTAATTGAAAGTCAACACAGCGTCTTGTGTCATATCCCAAAAACATATCCACATGTTTTTAAGTAGCCTAGGCCAAATTTAAATCAGTGCATTGAAATAACTTTTTTGCCCAAAATGAAATGGGCCTAATGTGATGCATACAGGCATGTCAGGCCTGTGTAAAATGTTACTATCCAATTGGAATAGGGAAATGTTACATAATTTGATACAATATTTTCTTAATGTGTTTAAATATGATAGAATGGCAGCCTAGGCCTAGTCTGCACGTCATTGTTTTTTCTTTCGATAAGAATGTAAAATATCACATCTGAAATCCTGTGTTATAATAACCATAAATGTTTATTGCAAAGAAACAGAATAAACTAGCCTAAAAACAACTTTAAATGTAGGTGTCAGAATGGACACTCTTCAACCGTCTTCATGATATGTCTCCAAAATGATTGTACGGTCTTCATTTGTCTGGAACGCCTTTTAATTTGAGCAATTAAATCATTAGAGATATGTTAAATTTGTATAGCCTGCATAAATAATATTTTTTAAACCAAACGTGCTCATTGCTTTGGAATGCTTATTCGTACTATGAGTTATTATCTCAAACTACAATAAGCAGAACTTTTTACCGTTAGGTATTGTACTTGTAATCACTCTTTGTGGGTTTATTTATAAATGCAAAGGCATAGAGGTAAAACATAAACGAAACAAAGTATAAAAAACATTCATTTTTCCTGTTACTCGAGTTGTTTTCAGAGGGCATATCACCCATAATCAGGCTGACGTTCACACCATATTGCATGGACATTCTTGTGAGGAAAAGTGGCAAATTTACAAATGTAGGTTATGCTCCTTCGTTCGATTTGCCTGCAAAAAGATACCAGTCTTCAACATTTAATTTCTCTTAAATACAGAATCTGTCGAAAGGAAAAATACTGTAAATGACTGATTTATTAATTTAACACAAGCTATGTCACTATTTCTGTTTGTGATAATGCACTTTACCAACAGAAACATTTCAGGAATGTTATCAGAAATATAGAAAATGAGTTTCATTATGCACATTTTAACTATCAGCATTCTGCATTGCAGTTTGACAAACCATTTTATAGTTTCACATTTGTGGATTGTCTGAACATAGTGCACCCCCAAAAAAGCTAAACTGATGCGTAATTTATGTGGTTTAAAAAAATATATTCTTAACATTATTTTGTGCATTGTGAGATTTTATTGCCAACAGATTGGTATACAACAATAATCATAATAGCAGAACATTGCAAAATGTGCATGCATGCAAAACGTAATCCACATAATCCACAACCCTTTTGTGAATCCCTGCTGATATGAGAGAATGTAATCACTGCGTTTTGCATGGCTGAAAAGGTCCATCGTATCACATAACTGCACAAATCCTCTTACTCTGACCTGAAACATGTATAACAATAGCCTACTGTATTCCATTTGACATGCACTGCTAGGCCGCACTACTATTTCCTCCACACGAATTATGTCACTGATGTCCTGATTTCTACTGTGAATTTGCTTTTACGCATCTCAGGTTGACCATACATCACGAAAAACGTTGTGCGCATTCATGTGTTTGCCTCTTTCTTTCCATTATAGGAAGTTATGCAATCCATTTCAGAGTCCTTCACTTAACATTGTCATGTTAATTTGCATTTTATTACCATCCAGAGTCACTTCTATAGCTTCTAAGTGTCCCAGTTAGGAAACCATAAAGTTCTAAATTTTCCTACTCCACCCTTATCCGCAAGACGCAGCGTGCTCACTTCTATGGATGAGATTTCACCTCGACTTTACAGCAGTTAACAAACAGTGCAGGCTATAGCAGAGAATTGAATGGCGCGCTCCAATCGCTTCCTGCAAAATGGCTAACACAACGCACAGGACAGAACCTTCAAGAAATACCTTTCACCTTTGGAAGTACGAGGCTTGTCTGACGACCCATTATAACGGCAAACATTAACGCACACTCAACGCACATCTCGATGATATTTGCCCTCTCTCTTGGCATTCACCGCGTGCCTTAATTGTATGGACATTTAAATCAAGGTCCGCTGTGAACACGAGGAGAGACCGGGCCCCTTTAGTCTTTCTCTGTGTCACTGTAACAGGATAGCTAGTGTACAATGACAACTGCCTGACGAGTTGCAGTGCGCGTGAGGAGGGCAACCTTGAAAGCAGCGATCTTGCACCAAAATGTACGACTACGTATTTCACCAGCTGGCGAAACGTCTTATCTAATAAAGTAATGCTCGTGCATTGTCATTCACCGTGGCATTACTGTCACCCCTTGCCGTGGTAAAGATGCGGGTGGACATTACAAATAATAAGACCAAACTCTACTGATAAGAAAAAAACGCACACAAATAACTGTTATGTCATATTACATTAGCCTGCCTATCTTGGCAGTGGTAACCTCCCGAGTGCATGAGATGTAAGCCTATATTATTATGTATCTTGAATATAGATAGCCCGATCCCTGATGCAACGAACGCCAGGCCCGAGTGACAGCAGCGAAAAGACAGCGCTTGCTGCATTGGGTCCTGTTGCTCAACTCCCACAAAAAAATAGAAGAGGGCCCATCTGGCTTCTCATCAGCTTTGTCAAGTCTTGAATACGTTAAAATACTAATGACCTAGATAGCTCATGCAAAATGCAGCAGAGGTAAGAAAGAGGGGAGGGGGGGGGGGGGGGGGTTAGGAGGCACAACGAGAGTCATCCCCGCTTTTTGTGGGGTCGGGCGGGGTGGGTTAGGAGGTGGAGGGACTGAACGCACCTGCATCATAAGGGGGTTAGCTCAATATTGGAGAAATACAGTGGGCGATACAATGTGGTAAAGCTGACACACACACACATTGGTTTGGGGGATAAACAGAAGCCATATTGACAGAATCAAGAATACATTGTCACATAACGGATAGAGAAGGTGCTAAATGTAAAGAATATAGGCTAGGCTATATAATAACAATCCCATATTTAGTAGGCCTAATAGCACTTTATTTAGGCTACAAAAATAACAAAATACATGCATATTTAGCCTACCTAGGCTTAAGGTCTATGCGAATTTAAATTAGTTGCACCCCCCTTTAGAAAAACAGAATAGTGTGTCAAAACGCAGAGGAAAACATATATTTTGACATTTGCAACAATTCAGCGGAACAACTTACAGAAATGCCTTGCCGAGATGCCTTTACAATCAACTCTCATTTCCCCCAAAACAACATCGAAACAGTCCGTACATCCGGTTGGGTACCAAGGATGATCTCCTCCGCTGATGATGCTGAACAAAAATGTCCTGTGACATCGATTCTGCTGTATTGTCTGCGCTGCCAAGGTGGAAATTGGTGCCATGATGAAAACACCCATATATTCCACTGATAGTGCTCTAAACGACCCGCCGGACCTGTTCAAAAGATGGGGAAAATGCTAAAAGGATAGGTTACATCTAAGCGGCACACTGAGAGGAGAGAGCTTTGGTGCAGTCTGGAGGCAGAGCCAGCCGAGACTGTCATGCAAAAGCGTCTGATGCAAAGAGCCATCTGACAGAGAGGAGGAGAGCAACCCAGTTTATCATCGCCGTGCACAGTTTAAAGCGCGGCCCCCCTGCTCCTCTCCCTTGTGCTGTTCATCCACTTCTCTTATGAGAATTATTCAGAGGGGAAGAGGTAGCATCTGCCGGTTTACTAAACAAATCGGAGGGGTTTCGAAATGGGACGCTCCAACCCCCCTTTTCCCTCACTCTTGTAATTGACATTACCGAGATTACCAGATGATCTATACACCTTGCAATAAGCATAAAGACAATAGACATGTTGTTGGGCAGAAAAATACACACGATTGCCTTAATCATTACATTTTGCATTTACATCATTTTTTCTGCTGAAAATATATTTACCATCGACGTGTGAAAACAAATGTGAATATCTGATGCGTTTTTATAGGTTACATTTTCAATTAGCACGATAGTCTACCGTACGAAATATATGTAAGCCATACCATAATATATAGGGGCCTAATAGTATATCCATGAATAAGTGTAGGCATAGGCTGATATGGCGAAAGTTAGTCCTTTTTAACTAAATCTAGAAGGATAAAGACACCATCTCTCTCGAACATATATCGGCTCTTGCGGAATGCATAATTATCAAACTGCAAGTGTGCCTAGTCGAATAATGAATTATCGATGTTTCTCAACAGCTGTGTCCATGTAGGCCTATAGGCCTACTGCTGTATTTTCATACTCGTCCAATCATATGTGAAATAAATATTTTGCTAACATGGCGAGAAACCTTCATGAAGTATTGGGAATCCAAATATGCCCACCCCAAATGGGCCGTCTCCATATGGCCTGTCATCTGTTCGTTCTCTCCCCCAACCCCCACCCGTCCTGTCCTGTCCCATACGAAGGGCATTGATTTATTGTGATTTTCCGTTATTCATTCGAACCCTGAATTAAATTACACACAGATGACAAAATTATTAAAAATAGTATAATGTACGCCTAGACCGAATAGGAGCTATCCATGGTAAGATAAATAGGCCTACATTGAAAAGGATCAGGCTTAATTACGGTACGAATAATGCACATTCTAATATAAATGTTCTACTATTTTCAATAATTTCTGTAATATAATGCATCAGTGGCTCAGCCTAAGGCGGTAGCCTACTGCAGAACAAAGGCGGCGTTGTAGTCTAGCTGCACCATAAACCCAGACCTATTCAGTTCTAGTGTGCAAAGTGAACACCCGTGCATCTGCCTGCATTTGGTTGAGGTCACCAGAGGTCTCCTTATCCCCCTCTCACGCTGCAGTATTATTACGCAAAGGGTCGTCTGCCGGACGCGTGCCTCCCGTGAGCAGATTCGACGCGCAATGAACTCCAGATGGCCTGTATGGTAAACAAAGCTCTGCAATCCACCCCTTTATGCTGACCTATATTACAGAGTAATGGATAAAGGCTATCTGATTTAGAGGCCTTCCATGCGGCAAAAAGACCAACCAATCAAGCGAGCCCCGCAGTGAAACAGAGCAGTGGCGTTTCGGTCTGCAGGTGATAACAGGGTATACAGAATGTGTACATTATATTGGTGTTGAATTGAAAACTACAGTGACTTCGGTCAGACAAGACAGGTGCATTTACCATATCCTTTATGCATCATTATCAAGTTTCAAACGCTGTGGATAAATGCCAATGTGATCGCGACGTGACTCAATGCTGTTCAGTTTTATAAAGCCTATAAAGCCGTAAAGGTTTTCTGATTTCACAAATGAAAGACACAATGGTCTCAGCTAGAGCGTCAACATCGATCTCCACAGACAGTCCTTTTCTCAAACCCAAGCATCTGTGCATGCCATGGCCACCTGTAATTTCCATAAACAAAATGTTTTCACGTGATTATGTGTTGGTTTATGACAAAAGTAATGTATGTTTTAATGCAATTGTTTATTATTTGTGAATTTCTACATTAGATGATTTTCCTGAGTGTAGTCTAGGCCTACACTTAGAAAAATAGGTGCTAAGTAGAACCATACAGAGTTCTTTGGTTTGTCCCCATAGGGGAACCCTTTTTGGTGCTGTGTAGAACACTTTGCAGAGGGTTCTATCCAGAACCATCTATGTAGGGTTCTTCAAAGACCCCCCTGTATATGGTTCTACCTAGAACCCTCTATGCAGGGTTCTACCAAGAACCATTTTATCATCTAAAGATTATTTCTAGAACCGTCTATAAAAGGTTCTTCCTAGAACCCTCTATGAACTGTTCCACCGGACTTATTAGCCTTTAAAATCGAATTATTTATGAAAATACATTACATTTATCATAAGGCCTTAATTTGAGGGCCTAGTTATACCCTAACATATTGGTGTTAGGAATCTCCTGGTTTACAGGCAACATCAGGCCGGCAAGTAACATTATGCTGACTTGCAAAGTGATGTGTAATTCCTATTGTAATCCGGTCAGAGTTAGGATATCCAACAAGTGGAATTGTTAATCACCTGCAACCTGCATTCAGAATAACTGCCAGGGTAGGGAAGATTGAATACTGAGACTACCTCATTCATCTAAATTGGAACAACCATTTCAGTAAATCCAATTACTAACAGATTGGATTAGTTTAGAAAACTGTATGTTATACATTTTTGTGTAGCATAAAAATAAATAAACCAATCAATGTACATGCAAAAACACAGATATTACAGTAAAACAAATTCTGAAAATCTCCCTGCAATAGAGCATGCTGGAAAATATTATAAATGATTCTATACAGAATCCTTCTTGCCTTCCAAAGAATCATCAAATAACCCTTTCTTCCAAAAACGGTTCTTAGGATGTTAAAGGTTCTAGGTAGAACCCTTTGCCTTACAAAGAACCCTTGTCTTCCAAAAAGGGTTCTTCTGATTAAAACGGTTCTTGGTAGAACCCTATCCCTCTGCAAAGAGCCCTTTTGGAACAATTTTTTCTAAGAGTATATCCATTTAGGCCTATGAATTAACAACACACCAGTCTCCCATTATTTAGGCTACATGTAGCCCTTTAGGCCTAGCTAGGCCAGGGATGGGGAACTTTGATGGGGGTGGGGGCCACAAAAAATGTGAACTCATCATACCCACACATGTGATCAGAGCCGGCCCTAGCCTTTTGCGGGGCCTAAGGGAAATTTTGATGGGGGCCCCCTGACCTTGAAGTTTTAGAGTTAATTTCCTGCAATTCTACACATTTTGCTATGGGTGTAGAGAAAATGTTGCCATTTTAAAGAATGCTTGCTGCAATTCTACACTTTCTGCCATGGGCGGAGAGAAGATTTTGCTATTTTATACAATTCATTTCATGAAATTCTACTCATTTTGCCATGGGGTGGAGAGAAATGTTTACAGTTTTGAATATGATATCTGGGTGAAATTGACTAACAAAATCAATGGGGGGCTCCCGGTCGGTAATTTGACCATGATAACTACAAGTTTAGGTAGATGGCTAGACTAACTTACCAATCTAAAACATTTTTAAATGACACGGGCTAATTGAGTGACTGTCAGTGACAGAAATAACAAGAGAAAAACTGCTGATGCACAACCAAATGATTCGTAGACAACAGGTGTAGACTAACAGTGATATGCTTACTTACGGGTTCTTTTCCAACCATACAAATCATATCAAATCAAATTTTATTTGTCACATACACGTGTTTAGCAGATGTTATAGTGGGTGTAGCGAAATGCTACGCCAAATAAAATAAAAAATAGAAATAGTGACACGAGGAATAAATACACAGTGAATAACAAATCAAAATAACATGGCTATATACAGGGAGTAGAAAATATCATGGCTATTGACAGGGAGTACCAGTACCGAGTCGATGTGCAGGGGTAATATTGAGGTAGCTATGTACTGTACGTATAGATAGGGGTAAAGTGACTAGGCAACAGGATAGATAATAGACAGTAGCAGCAGCGTATATGGTGAGTGTGAAAGTGTGTGTGTGTGAGTGTGAGTGTGTGGCGTCAGTATGCATGTGTGTGCATGTTATGTGTGTGTGGGCGTATGTAGTGTGTGTGTGTGTGTGTGTGTGTTGGGGTGTCAGTGTGTGTGCATAGAGTCAGTGCAAGAGAGTTAGTGCAAAAAAGGGTCAATGCAGGTAGTCCGGATGCTATTTGATTAGCTATTTAGCAGTCTTGTTTAGAAGTCTTATGGCTTGGGGGTAGAAGCTGTTCAGGGTCCAGTTGGTTCCAGACTTGATGCATTGGTACCGCTTGCTGTGCGGTAGCAGAGAGAACAGTCTGTGGCTTGGCTGGCTAGAGTCGTGTAATTTTTTTGGGGCCTTCCTCTGACACCACCTGGTATTGAGGTCCTGGATGTCAGGGAGCTCGGCCCCAGTGATGTACTGGGCCATACGCACTACCCTCTGTAGCGCCGTGCGGTCGGATGCCAAGCAGTTGCCATACCAAGCAGTAATGCAGCCAGTCAAGATCCTCTCGATGGTGCAGCTGTAAAACTTTTTGAGGATCTGAGGGCCCATGCCAAATCTTTTCAGCCTCCTGAAAGGGAAGAGGCGTTGTCGTGCCCTCTTCACAACTGTGTTGGTGTGTTTGGACCATGATAGATCCTTAGTGATGTGGACATCGAGGAACTTGAAGCTCTCGACCCGGTACACTACAGCCCTGTCGATGTGAATGGGGGCGTGCTCGGCCCTCCGTTTCCTGTAGTCCACGATCAGCTCCTTTGTCTTACTGACATTGAGGGAGAGGTTGTTGTCCTGGCACCACACTGCCAGGTCTCTCACCTCCTCCCTGTAGGCTGTCTCATCATTGTCGGTGATCAGGCCTACCACCGTAATGTCGTCTGCAAACTTAATGATGGTGTTGGAGTCGTGCGTGGCCACGCAGTCGTGGGTGAACATGGAGTACAAGAGGGGACTAAGTACGCACCCCTGAGAGGTGCCAGTGTTGAGAGTCGGCGTGGCGGATGTGTTGTTGCTTACCCTCACCACCTGGGAGCGGCCCGTCAGGAAGTCCAGGATCCAGTTGCAGAGGGAGGTGTTTAGTCCCAGCGTCCTTAGCTTAGTGATGAGCTTTGAGGGCACTATGGTGTTGAACGCTGAGCTGTAGTCAATGAACAGCATTCACACATAGGTGTTCCTTTTGTCCAAATGGGAAAGGACAGTGTGGAGTGCAATAAAGATTGCGTAATCTGTGGATCTGTTGGGGTGGTATGCGAATTGGAGTGGGTCCAGGGTGTCTGAGATGATGGTGTTGATGTGAGCCATGACCAGACTTTCAAAGCATTTCATGGCTACAGATATGAGTGCTACGCAGAGAAATGTAGGCAAAATAATATCGATTTTCAAAAAAGGCCAACAATGAAGTCAAAATGAAATTGAAGTTTATACATTATCTAAACTCATTCAAAATTGTCTGCTTTAACTCCAGATTATTGCATATTTATCTGCTGAAAACGAGTTTACACAAATCTCTTTAAATGGCAATGTTAGTTGCCTGCTCAGGCATGGTCCCCAAAGCCCCTCAAACACTGCTGTGTGCAAGGGCCTTGAACTGAAAGCTACATTCGACTTTCTCCACACTTGAAGAGGCTAATCCTTTTTAATTCAAACCTGCTCAATTGTAAACTGTTTCATATTCATTTTAGTAACTTTGGTAATAACTTTGACAGACTTCCCACTGGGCACACACTGGTTGACATTACGTTGAACCAATGTGGAATAGATGTTGAATTGACTTCTGTGCCCGGTGGGTTATTTTTTATCAGCAAATAAAGCCAGATAAATAAACAGATAGGCACGTTTTCCCAATGTATTACATTCTTAATTTATGTTTTTACATCATAAAATGCATACTATTTCAAAATTATTTAATATTGCAAAATGCAATATTGGGCGAAATTGTGGTGTAGATATTGGGGGGGACGAACAGTAGACGTGGGGCCCCGGATTTTTATTTATTTATTCTAAAATGCGTTTCCTGTAATTCTACAGTTTGACATTACTTATTATGCCTCTCCTGAGGGGTATTTTGAGTGGTATATGGAGGGTTATTTTGAAAACATAGTACAGTTGAAGTCGGAAGTTTACATACACTTAGGTTGGAGTCATTAAAAACTTGTTTTTCAACCACTCCACACATTTCTTGTTAAAAAACTATAGTTTTGGCAAGTCGGTTAGGACATCTACTTTGTGCATGACACAAGTCATCTTTCCAACAATTGTTTACAGACAGATTATTTCACTTATAATTCACTGTATCACAATTCCAGTGGGTCAGAAGTTTACATACACTAAGTTGACTGTGCCTTTAAACAACTTGGAAAAATCCAGAAAATGATGTCATGGCTTTAGAAGCTTCTGATAGGATCATTGACATGATTTTAGTCAATTGGAGGTGTACCTGTGGATGTATTTCAAGGCCTACTTTCAAACTCAGTGCCTCTTTGCTTGACATCATGGGAAAATTAAAAGAAATCAGCCAAGACCTCAGAAAAAGTCCTGTGTAGCTCAGTTGGTAGAGCATGGCGTTTGCAACGCCAGGGTTGTGGGTTCGATTCCCACGGGGGGCCAGTATGAAAAATGTATGCACTCACTAACTGTAAGTCGCTCTGGATAAGAGTGTCTGCTAAATTACTAAAATGTTTTTAAAAAATTGTAGACCTCCACAAGTCTGGTTCATCCTTGGGAGCAATTTCCAAATGCCTGAAGGTACCATGTTCATCTGTACAAACAATAGTACGCAAGTATAAACACCATGGGACCACGCAGCCATCAACTACTTCTCAGATAGAGTTCAGTGTGTCAAATCGGAGGGCCTGTTGTCTGGACCTATGGCAGTCTCTATGGGGGTGCCACAGGGTTCAATTCTTGGGCCGACACTTTTCTCCGTGTATATCAATGATGTCGCTCTTGCTGCTGGTGACTCTCAGATCCACCTCTACGCAGACGACACCATTTTGTATACATCTGGCCCTTCATTGGACACTGTGTTAACAAACCTCCAAACGAGCTTCAATGCCATACAACAATCCTTCAGTAGCCTTCAACTGCTCTTAAACACTAGTAAAACTAAATGCATGCTTTTCAATCGAACGCTGCTAGCACCCGCCCACCCGACTAGAATCACCACTCTCGACGGGTCTGACCTAGAGTATGTGGACAACTACAAATATCTAGGCGTCTGGTTAGACTGTAAACTCAACTTCCAGACTCACATAAAGAATCTCCAATCCAAAGTTAAATCTAGAATCGGCATCCTATTTCGCAACAAAGCCTCCTTCACTCATGCTGCCAAACATGCCCTCGTAAAACTGACTATCCTACCGATCCTTGACTTCGGCGATGTCATTTATAAAATAGCCTCCAACACTCTACTCAGCAAATTGGATGTAGTCTATCACAGTGCCATCCGTTTTGTCTCCAAAGCCCCATACACTACCCACCACTGTGACCTGTACGCTCTTGTTGGCTGGTCCTCACTACATGTTCGTCGTCAAACCCACTGGCTCCAGGCCATCTATAAATCACTGCTAGGCAAATCCCCGCCTTATCTTAGCTCATTGGTCACCATAGCAGCACCCACCCGTAGTCTGCGCTCCAGCAGGTATATCTCACTGGTCATTCCCAAAGCCAACACCTCCTTTGGCCGCCATTCCTTCCAGTTCTCTGCTGCCAATGACTGGAACGAATTGCAAAAATCTCTGAAGCTGGAGACTCTTATCTCCCTCAATAACTTTAAGCATCAGTTGTCAGAGCACCTTACCGATCACTGCACCTGTACACAGCCCATCTGAAATTAGCCCACCCAACTACCTCATCCCTATATTGCTATTTAATTTGCTCTTTTGCACCCCAGTATCTCTATTTGCACATAATCTCTTGCACATCTAGCATTCCAGTGTTAATACTATTGTAATTATTCTGCACTATAGCCTATTTATTGCCTTACCTCCATAACTTGCTACATTTGCACACACTGTATATATATTTTCTGTTGTATTTCTGACTTTATGTTTTTTTTTTTACCCCATATGTAACTCTGTGTTGTTTTTGTTGCACTACTTTGCTTTGTCTTGGCCAGGTCGCAGTTGTAAATGAGAACCTGTTCTCAACTGGCTTACCTGGTTAAATAAAGGTTAAATAAATAAAAAAATAAAAAAATAAAAGGAAGGAGACGTGTTCTGTCTCCTAGAGATGAACGTACTTTGGTGCGAAAAGTGCAAATCAATCCCAGAACAACAGCAAAGGACCTTGTCAAGATGCTGGAGGAAACAGGTACAAAAGTATCTATATCCACAGTAAAACAAGTCCTATATCGACATAACCTGAAAGGCCGCTCAGCAAGGAAGAAGCCACTGCTCCAAAACCACCATAAAAAAGCCAGACTACGGTTTGCAACTGCACATGGGGACAAAGATTGTACTTTTTGGAGAAATGTCCTCTGGTCTGATGAAACAGCCCTGTCTGGACCCTGGTGTGGAAGACCCCGAACTTGGAGAGGGGCTGACGTTTGGGCCTGGATCGGCAAAACTCCCGCGATGCACCAAGCCCTGTCTGGACCCTGGTGTGGGAGGCCCCGACCCTGGAGAGGGGCTGACTTCTGGGTCTGAAGTGGAGCCGCTGACCAGAGCTGAACTGGACCCCGGTGGAGCGGACTGCTCTGGCTCCGGAGTGGAACCGCTGACCGGAGCTGGACTAGAAACCGGTGGAGCGGACTGCTCTGGCTCCGGAATGGATCCGCTGACCGGGGCTGGATTAGGCACCGGTGGAGCGGACTGCTCTGGCTCCGGAGTGGAACCGCTGACCGGAGCTGGACTGGAAACCGGTGGAGCGGACTGCTCTGGCTCCGGAATGGATCCGCTGACCGGGGCTGGATTGGGCACCGGTGGAGCGGACTGCTCTGGCTCCGGAGTGGAGCCGCTGACCGGAGCTGGACTTGACCCCGGTGGAGCGGACTGCTCTGGCTCCGGAGTGGAACCGCTGACCGGAGCTGGACTAGGCACCGGTGGAGCGGACTGCTCTGGCTCTGGAGTTGAACAGCTGACCGGTGCTGAACCAGGCACCGGTGGAACGGGCACAGGCCATGCCGGACTGGGAACACGCACCACTGGCTTGGTGCGAGGAGCAGGCACGGGCCGGGCCGGACTGGGAACACGCACCACTGGTCTGGTGCGAGGAGCAGGAACGGGCCGGGCCGGACTGGAGACACGCACCACAGGTCTGGTGCGTAGAGCTGGCACAACCCGTCCTGGCTGGATGCCCACTTCCGCACAGTACGTGTGTGGTGTTAGCACAGGACGCACTGGGCTGTGCACGTGCACTGGAGACACAGTACGTAGAACCGGCGCAGGATATGCTGGACTGAGGAGGCTTACTGGAGACCAGGAGCGCTGAGCCGGCACACCCCATCCTGGCTGGATGCCCATTTTCGCACGGCATGTGCATGGCGCTAGCACAGGACGCACTGGACTGTGCCAGCACACTGGCGACACAGTGCGTATCTCTGCATAACACGGAGCCTGCACGGTCACACGCTTCCTAGCGTGAGTATGGGTAGTTGGCTCTGCTCTGAACCCAGGCTCCGCCAACCACCCCGTGTGCCCCCCCCCCCCCAACAATTTCTTGGGGCTGCTTCTCGGGCTTTCGTCGTGACCGCGTCCTCTTGGGTCGCCGTTTCTCCTCCCCTGCCTGGGCTTCCTCCTTCGCCCAGGGTCCTCTATCGGCTACTCTCTCCTTCTCCACCCTCATCCCTTTCAGGGCCTCCATCTGCTTGGCCAGATCCTCTCTTATTTCCCCCCAAGTCCATGATCTCTGCTCCACTACCTGTGTCCAGGGTGTCTGCTGCTCCTGGGCACGCTGCTTGGTCCGTGTTTGGTGGGATCTTCTGTCAAGATCGTTGAGAGACGGGTCAGACCAATGTGCAGTGTGGTATGCGAACATGTTTATTAAATCAAATAAACATGAAACAAAACAAGAAACAACGTAACGTGAAGTCCTCAGGCTAAACACATACAAGCCTAACACGGAACAAGATCCCACAATTAAGGTAGGCAAACAGGCTACTTAAGTATGATCCCCAATCAGAGACAACGAGTGACAGCTGTCTCTGATTGGGAATCACACCTGGCCAAACATAGAAATACACTACCTAGATCACAAACATAGAATCTCCAGCATAGAATCTCACGCCCTGACCAAACCAACTAAAAACAACCGGCCTCTCAAGGCCAGGGCGTGACAAGAATACCATCCCAACCGTGAAGTACGGGGGTGGCAGCATCATGCTGTGGGGGTGCTTTGCTGCAGGAGGTACTGGTGCACTTCACAAAATAGATGGCATCATGAGGAAGGAAATTTATGTGGATATATTGAAGCAACATCTCAAGACATCAGTCAGGAAGTTAAAGCTTGGTCGCAAATGGGTCTTCCAAATGGACAATGACCCCAAGCATACTTCCAAAGTTGTGGCAAAATGGCTTAAGGACAACAAAGTCAAGGTATTGGAGTGGCCATCACAAAGCCCTGACCTCAATCCTATAGAATATTAGTTGGCAGAACTGAAAAAGCGTGTGCGCACAAGGAGGACTACAAACCTGACTCAGTTACACCAGCTCTGTCAGGAGGAATGGGTCAGAATTCCCCCAACTTATTGTGGGAAGCTTGTGGAAGGCTACACGAAACGTTTGACCCAAGTTAAACAATTTAAAGACAATGCTACCAAATACTAATTGAGTGTATGTAAACTTCTGACCCACTGGGAATGTGATGAAAGAAATAAAAGCTGAAATAAATCATTCTCTCTACTATTATTCAGACATTTCACATTCTTAAAATAAAGTGGTGATCCTAACTGACCTAAAACAGGGAATATTTACTAGGATTAAATGTCAGGAATTGTGAAAAACTGATTTAAAGGTGTATGTAAACTTCCGACTTCAACTGTATAAGTGGAAGGATAAGTGGAAGGCCCACCAAACATATATTTTTTTAGGGAAAACATATATATATATATATATATTTTTTAAACATCTAACTTCCTGCATTTTAACACATTTTTCCATGCGGCAGAGAGAAAAATGTGCAGTTTTATAATGCTATTCTACACATTTTGGTATGAGTCTGAGAGAAAACTTTGCAGTTTTAAAGTTAATTTCCTTCACATCTACACATTTTGCCATGTCGCAGAGAGAAAATAATGTGTGTTTTATAGCTCATCTCAAGCTATTCTTCACAGGATAAGAGAAGATTTTGCATTTTTAAAGTAACTGTCCAGTGAAAATTTCACTTTAAAAAAGTTAATGTTCTGTTAACTCATACCTAAATAATGTGGTTGACTCATCCTATACTCGTATTTGTGGCCAAAGCAAAAATACACTTCAAAAACCCCATCTCAAACTTGTATCTCAAACAGGCCGTTTCAAAAATGCTTGCTATTTCCTCATAGAGGATGAAGTCATCCACCTGAGGAGGATGACCTGGCCAATCAGCGGTCCACTCGCGTTAATATTTTTTATGACCGGTATATGGCCACACCATTCTGTTGTTGGGGTATGCCCACACTATTCCAACACAGAAAAGTTATTCCAACACAGAAAAACATACTTAATTACCATGTTTTGGAAGGAAACATATTTCACTCATATTGTAATTGATTATAGATCATATTTCATAGACATTTGGAAACACTGGACAGTTGCTTTAAAGATAAAGATTGACTTGGTGCAAAAATAATGCCTTTAAACTGTATAACTGATCAATGCACCATCATACCAGGTCATTTCATGCTTACATCTTTTTTCTATGAATACGATATTTGGCTACAGAAGTGTCATTTCTTTCTGATCTCTACCACTTCAGTCCAAAAACAAATCCTGTGAAATGATATCCACACATACTGGCTAGCTACAAGTGGCTAGCTCAGCTAACAAACTAGCTATGTCGGTGGCGGCGTGCATGACCAGAATGACACATCGATGAACCACCAAAGGCCCACCCCATTTCTGTTGAAAATTTGAGAAAGAGGAGTTGACCGTTTTTCGTGCCCAAAGTCCACCTTTAAAGCAAATTTCCTGCAATTCTACACATTTTGCCATTGCTTATGACATGTTTATATGCTATCTGGCCCCCAACCCAGTTTTTTAAATTGTATTTTAAAGAACTTATTGGGGGGAAGAATCAACCTGTTCTGAATATTTGGGGGGACATGTCCCCCCATCCCCATGGCAATTTCACCAATGCCTGATAGAACAAGCTATTGTGGAACTGCAATGGTTCAACTCTGGCAACATGCTTATTTCATAATAATGTCACATGGACAATTTATTCATAGCCTAATTCAGAACATAGAATGTTTCAAATAAAAGCAATATTTTTTAGACAGCTACATTTTTGTCAGGTCATGGCTTTCGCTATTATAAGTAGCTTACTGAAACTACCAGAACCTGATTTGTGTCTGAACAGATGTTTGCAATGTGTTGTGTTAGTAATGTTAAAATGTAGGCTATTGTAATTGTTACAATGTAGCCTAATGATCATGAAGAATTCAGTGGCTCATTAGGCTCAAGACTTTAGGCTCAAAACATGTTGCTACACAAGATTCTGAGCCACAGATGAGCAGGGATCCATTTTAAGGCTGCTCTTGACCAAGTGGTTACATTCTATCCTGATAATGACATAATTTAGGTCTACATTTCATTAGATTTTTTGTTGTTGCCATTTGTAGACCTTATAGCCTATTCATAAAATAAAGTATTTATGTCAACTAAATTTGCAAATTATTACACTTGCTGAAATTACTTAGACAGGCCTACATTGGCCTATAGCTAAATAAAATTAATAATTATGTGCCGGTTTGGTAATCGCGAACGCTCAGCCAGTTGTATAACACGTTTATAAAACTGTCTCATTACACAAGTTGTTATGTAGCTCTATAGGCTACTTTGTATCCGCACCAGGAAGAGTGTTTGACTGCTACCCCTGAGCTCAATGGTCGCAACGACTAGACTCCGTTTGATTTGGCGTCATTTTACCCACAGTAGAACGGGAGATATGTATTCCAAAACACAGATGCCGACTCCAGAGACCGCTCTCCCCGGGAGAAGTGAAAGTTTAAAAGTATCAGGTAGGGCGACTTTCCCTGTGTCTGTGCGGCATGGTTTCCTCGGTAGCTATAACATAACCATAGCCTTTAGCAGCTAGGCTACAGAGCAGCTTCCCAAAACGTAGGCAAAAAGAAAAAGAAAACACAAAACGCGAATATTTGCTATTTCTGTCAACAAAGAAGGCCTATGCACTTGTTGTAAGACTGTACTTATGTGTTGCGCGAGCTGGACAACACTTCTGCGGTGCTATGACTGTAAAGAGCAGCAGGAGCTTTGTTTACTCACTGAAACCTCTATATTCAAGTCAAATTAAATACAGTTGTATTTGTCACATGCGCCGAATACAACAGGTGTAGACTTTACCGTGAAATGCTTACTTACGAGACCTTTCCCAATAATGCAGAGTAAAATAAATATACATATATAAAATATATATATATAAAGAAAGGACACTATATACAAGGAGTACCGGTACCGAGTCAATGTGCAGGGGTACGAGTTAGTTGAGGAAATTGAGGTAATATGTTGGCTACATGTTGGTTGTCTCGTGTAGCTCAGTTGGAAGAGCATGGCGCTTGTAACGCCAGGGTTGTGGGTTCTATTTCCACGGGGGACAAGTATGAAAATGTATGCATTCACTAATGTAAGTCGCTCTGGATAAGAGCGTCTGCTAAATGACTAAAATATATTGTGAAAGTGTCTAGACAATTAGGGTAGATATTAAACATGTTGCGTATAGTCTGGTAACTCTTCGCCACCACGAAGGGATGCAAGAAGAGCTGATTTAACCACAGACATTGCCCATCACAAAGTTTGACTATTTTCTGCAATTATCATCAACTGTATCACAATGTAGTCATGTCTCTCTCTCAATTTCAATTCAACATACGTTTACATTGCCAAAGCAAGTGAAATAGTAGAGTGGATGTCTCACTCCCTCCATGCACACACACACCTGACTGAGGCAACCGGTTCACAAGCTAATAATTTGTTAAAAGAGGTGAAACCATTGTGGGAAATGATAGTGCATACATGTTACAAAAAAGTTGATTCAACATACAACTGTAAGGCAACCAGCTGCAATAGGCTGGTGAGTTTGCGCAACAAAAATTGTCTTGAGCAAACTCACAACAAAACGTTTGTGTGTGAAAATGTTGTTGAGCAAACTCACAATCCTATTACAGCTGGTTGCCTTAATTGTACCTTGAATCAACCCCCCCCCCCCCCATTTCTTTGCAGTATATCACTATTAATCTTGCAAATATGTAGGCCTTATACCTAGGAGATTTCCATTGCATATCACTGCCCTCAAAGTGACTGAATATGTACTGAATCCCAACGGCAATAACTTGTTTTCAGGCATTTATAATGAAAAATGCTATCTCCAACACTCCATTTGGATTAAATATTAATTGTGTTTCCTATCTGACTCTCAGAGGATGGAAAAAGGCACTAAAAGGCAGAACTTCCATTTTGATGGGAATGGCTGACACAAGTTGAGTTACATAAAAATGGAAATGTACCAGGCAGGGTAGCGGGGTGCGATCTGCAGTGATGAGAATGAGAACATTTAGCCTAGGCCACTGTAGCAGATTTACTGTAGGCAGAGAGAGGAGAGAGAGAGAGCACTAGGAGCTCACCGCATGAGCTTCATCCAGATGACATCAAACATCGATAGCAAGGAAAAAGCAGGAGAGAGAAAAGAGATGGCAGTACCTTGTGTTGCTTGGTTCCTGTCACCATAGGAAAGGAAAATGATAACAGTAATTTGTCTCGAGTCCTGCAGATTTCTTAGAAACGGGCCCCACCTGAGTGGATGTCTAACACAACACCTAGTTAACCCGTCATATCGTAAACGGCATTTCACTTTTCTTCAGAATTGCCCCAAATTAGACGTTCAAGCCGCAGTCACATGGCTATCCGGGCTATCCAGCAGAGAGCCCTTGTAAAACGTGTGTGTGTGTGTGTGTGTGTGTGTGTGTGTGTGTGTGTGTGCGTGCGTGCAGAGAGAGACAGGGTGAAAGGCCTAGCTAGCGGGAGCAGCTGCAGGCTGCTTGAGATGCGGCTCACATGGGCACTGTGTGCAATGGCACGAAGGGATCCACCCCGACGGACTGCAGTGGTCTGATTACCAGCCCCAGCCCCATACAGCCCTGGCCTCCTTCCCCAGTCCCAGGCTTTCCCTATGGCAACAGCACTGCACTATAGGGCTGGCAGGTTGCCAGGAGACGCACGCACAGCGACACAGACAGGCACCACACCAACGCACATGGCTCTGCTCTCTCTGTCAAGACATCCTGATGTTGCTGTTAGCCTGCTGAAGGTCACACATGACGGGGCGATGGAGCTGTGAGGAAAGAGGAATGAATGGTCAGAATCAGAACGAAGTGGATACATTTATTGCCCTGCAGGCTTATGATGTCCTGGATAACAGAGTAGTCATGTTATCTGTGACGCATTTTATGGACAGTGAAATTGTTATTTACTTATGGACATGGTGAAATTCATCCAAATCCCAGTGGTTGCTGACAAGCATATGACTGCCTATTTGGTATTGTGCAGATCCCAGATGGCTCTAGTTCTGTGTAGTGCAGCTTCCAGTGAAAGAGAATAGGGGTCAATCCTGATTTATGTGGTCATTTGAAATAGTGTGATTGTGTAATGTGTATACTGTACCATACCATCCACAATCCTCTTCTGGAATAGTTAGCGATACTGATGGAGTCTGCCTGTTGTATAGTGTGTTGTCAGTTTTATTTCATAATCAGGAATAACGAGTTGCAAGTTGCAAGGCAATAAATATTTTCCTTCCACCTCACAAAAAAACACGCTGCATCACCTCTAGTCAGTTAATGGACATAAGGAGACCGTACAAAGGATTTTACCTTTTGTAAACATTTACATGTTTTGTAGTCTAGTAGCTACACACCTTAAAATCCATTTTAATCTAATGTCCCAAATCTTCTGGGAAATCCATGAATGAATAAAGTAGCAAAATGCCTTTAAGAGAAATTGACAGCCAATCAACAGCCTCTGTTCTGCTTTGTCCTATTTATTCCCTATAGGATCGCTCCTGCATCTGCCAGCCCTAATTCCACCAGGCTAGGCTGTGGCGCGGGATGGTGAGGGGGTGTGGGTATGTGGTACTGGATGGTGGGAACATGGAGGCAGATAGTGGTGAGTTGGCACCAGCGATGTGGGCACCGAGGTGCCCGCCTCAGAATGACATGAGGTCCTATGCCTTGGCACACAATGAATAGACTACCCCGGCATTGAAAAAGCGAAGCGGCTTCAGGACTTGTAAAGACGTCCCAGATACTTTTTCGGGAAGTGTCTTCGAGAGACACATGAAGGAACTCCCTGAGTGCCTTGCTTGGGTGAGGGTGGGAAGGAGAGGGGAGAGGAGGATGGGCTGTGGTGGGGGTGTGGGGAGGTCAAGGGAGTGTGTGGGTAGGCATTGGGAGGTATTGGTTGGCAAGGATACCAAGTACCACACTGTGTGTGTGCATCTGGGAGGGGGGAGATGCAGGAGATGGTCTAGTGCCAGGGAGTGGCGTTGCTGAAAAATTAATCAAAGATTAGTTTTGATCATATTTGCCCAAATCGACAGTTTTATTTCGGAGGGGGTGGGTGGGTGTTTGGGGGGTACTCAGACAGACAGGCTGGAGCTCCGCCAAGGCTTCTCGGGAAGGTTGCCATGCCGAGAGAGAGAGAGAGCAGAGAGGGAAAGGAGAGGAAGAGAAAAAGCCAGACGAGACTTGGCAGGGTTCTATCGCAGCTCCCTTTGTCTGTTTGCTCAGCTTTGCGTTAAGGAAATCCAAAATACCCAGGGTGTAGGAGCTCAGCTTCAACGCAAAAAACCCCCAAACCAAACAAGAAAACAAGGTGAGAAAACTACTTAGAAAAATTAGAGGACGCTGAGGGCGAATGGGGCGCAAGCGTAGTCACCAAAAAGCGATTTTCAAAATCCAGCAATACTTCACAATGCTTCTTTTCGTGACTGGAGCAAGTTACTTGAGCCAAGAGATGACCATGATCATTTGAACTCAATCTTTCTTTGTAATTTCAAGGCAAACGAAGCTGCCGCATCTCTTTTCTGTCGATGTTTTTGAACACAAAAGGACTCTCAAAAGTGGACCTGGATTTTCTCCATCAAGGACTGCCAGAACTGTTGTGGCCAAAAAAGTTTTTTGCCTTTTCATTGATCGAACTTTAAGTCGCAATCAGTACATCACTGGGAGTAGATTTCGCCTTCAAAAGTTTTGTGATTGTAAAAATTGCTGACCGCAATTACGCCGCCAGAGTCCGAATGGAGATAAGTGGCCACAAAAATAAGTGTGATGACATCCACTTAACTGCCTCTGTTGTCAATAAGTTGTCCTCTTTGTGAGAGGGCTTTACAGAAAAGCAACAGAAACTGGTTACTCAGGCCAAGTGCTCTTTGACCAAGCTTTAATTTTCCATCGTGTCTCGCAGTTGGACAATCTGAAGAAAATGTTAAGATATCTCGCCTTCAAAGGACTGAGATTTTCCAGCGTTTGGATTTGAGATCTGAGGCCAATGGATCTATAGTAGTCTATGTGCGGGTGGCACTGAACTAGTGCAGTTGCCTCAAGCTGCCTACTCTCAGTTGAAAATGGCTGGAGTTCTACAGGCCTGAGTGGTTTTCTGCTACTACATAACGTTTTTTCAAGACAATAAATTCTCAGCTTCACAATGGGAGTGTGGTACTGTGTAAGGTAAGTTATGTTATATCTGTTTTCTACAGATAGACTTCTACTTAAACTCCCATTAGACCAGAAATAAACCATAGGTGTTCCCACCGTGGTAAGTTATTCCTTGCCAGCTGTGTTGTTGTCCCCGGGGCACTTCACAAGTGAGTCTATCAGTGTTTTCCTGCTATATGAAAAAGGAAGGCACTTAACGAACAGAGGCTGGGGATTGTCAGGGACGACTTAAAACGTCTCCTTAAGGATCATCCATCCCTCCCCAGAGGACCCGGTGTGTCTACCCTTCTACCATTTTCCCACGATCAACGTCCTCGCTGCTGAATTTCACACTGACTACAGCCTCTTCAGAGAGAGTGGTCTCCCTGTCTCCGAATCCCCCCGGACCAGCGGCTTTTCTCATCTCCACCGTGTGGCTGATATTCCCCCTCCCATTATCTGTCACAGGCACAGCAGTGCCCCTGTCCCCCCGGTCGTCCTTGGGAAGCGCTGCGCATGATGGTTTCTGATTCGTGTCTGGCGCTTGATTAATAACCGTAGGGAAACGCTAATAGCAAAGTAAGAAATGTTCGCCACGAGGTTAATATTGAACCGCTGCCAAGGCAAATTAGAATCTGCCAGATGTGTTTTGGCAGATAGCAGGTGAAGTTAGCAGGTGTACTGTGCTGGCTCTCATAATTATGAAAGTTTGTTGTGGGAACATCATATTTTGCTTGTCTCTGTTGTGTTGGAATATTTCCAGTGATTTAATCATTACTTGTCCTTATATTTAGCTTCAAATTATGGACAGTAGAAAGCAGGCAGCAGTGTTGTGAAAATTAATGCCTAGCTCACAGCTGTGGTTAGGCTATAACTGTACTGATGAAGCATTAATAAATACATCACAATTCTCCAAATTCTAGAATCACAGAATCAAGACAATGGTGATTAAGAAGTCCCTAATTGTCCTTTAGATTTAGGTTCTGTAAATGTAAATAAAGGTTTGAGGAAATGCCGTTTAGAGTTAGAGTGCTGCTGTTCTGATCAGAAGTGCAGGTTCATGCAGGGGTGAGGGCCTCAATCTCCAGCTCTGAGAGTATGGGGAGGGAGAAGAGGGGAGACGCAGGCCTAGTGCTGATGCAGTAACACACAGCTCTCTGCTCCTGATGGGCTTTCTGATGGACCCACGACGTCAGCCTTTTAAAGGATGTTCAGGGCAGGATGTTAGACCTTGACTACGAGCACTACGAGCACGTACTGAGCCTTGGCTTTTAGCTTGGTTAGCTATCTAGTTGGTTGCTACTCCCCCTGCGTAGCAGACTTATTACTATTCTTTTTATTTAACGCTAAAAAAATAGCTACATGATTCTGGCCCTTTTAAAGTCTCGACTGCTATGAAAGTGTTAACACAAGTAACCAAAGTCCAGTGAACTTGAGAATGGTTGACTTCTTAAAATAATCTGAAGTCTCCAGATAGCAGGACTAGTTGTTGGGTTTGTGAGTGACTGTATCTGATGGTCATGGTTGGACTTTAGCTCTGCTCCAGCCGCCAGTGCTCACTCATGTGGAGGGAGATGACGTAGGGGAGGAGGAAACGCTCAGATTTCTCCAAGGTTGGCTTCACCCAGGTCCACCCATGCATGCATGGCTAACTCTGCCTGTCTATGAATTATTTACAAAGCTCTCATCTCCGCAGGTCACTGTCATCCAGAAGTCTCTGTGAGCCCCTCTCTCTCTCTCTCTCTCTCTCTCTCTCGCTCTCTCGCTCTCTCTCTCTCTCTCTCTCTCTGCCGTTTGACTTTAACTTTCCCGGCAAACACAGCACAAATCTCCAACCCAGGGCCTACAGTGACAGAGAATGAGTACTTGGGTTGCCCGTGAGCAATATTGCAGAGTTTATCATGTATGCGTTAATTTAAAGGCTTATCGGCCTTTGTTGTACCGAGATCTGTCTTAATTTGTCACAGGCTGAGTAATGATCCTGGCTAATGCTAGCGTAAACTCTGGTGATGTGCAGGGGATTTTACTACAAATGTCCCTTGTTTACATTGACACTGATGACCTCGGAGACAAAATAGTTGCTGCTCACGCCTCAGAGAATGTAGATTACCTGTCATTCACATGAGGTTCATCCCTCTCAACTACAATTGGCCATCTACTGAGTATAAAGTCAGTTTAAGATGTCTCTTAGTCATGGTTGTCTTGTCTTTCAGGCTAGATCCAGTTGTTTAGATGCTCAGTAACCCAGTTTTATGATCACAAACTGTGACTTGCTCTTAACGACAAATCACACACTCTTTTGCAAGGGAAACCTGGCCAAGGCAGCAGCATTACAACATTTAAAGAGTACAATGCAATCAGCAAAACAATACGATCCAGCTTACAGGAAACATTTACAGACAAAATGGTCCCATGTAGAATCTAACCCAACTGGGACCAGTTTCTGTACATTTTCTGTCTGACTGGATTGAAGGGACTGTCTGTGTCTACTCCCCTACAAAGACTGTCTCAGTAGACATGTTGTCCTCACAAACACCAAGCAAAAAAGGTGTATCTACGAATAATTTAGTGAGTCTGGTTGCCTACTCCATGTATCTGAAACCGAGGTGGAAGTGCTATAGGAGGGCAATACATTAACGATGACTCCCCCGCTTTGAAAACAGTTGAGTGTAATCAAGATTCATTATGTTAGCCCTGGGCACACAACTTTAATTAAATGAAAATATTATATGTAACAAATTAAAGATTCATTCATTAACCTCAACCCACCAGGTGGGGGTTATTAATAAGATGAATTATGTCATGATAATACTAATGATATTCTACGAAGTCTTTAAAAAGTCTCTTAAAAACAAATTGGAGGAAGGATATTCAGAAAGCCACAGCTCTGTATTCATTAGTGTGCGGTGGTCGTGAGAGATATTTATGTGACCTGGCTCATCTCATTACTGAGAGGGATTACACAGACGGGGATATTACTGCTCATATTAGCCCTATATTAACTAGCTGACCCTCTGACGTTTCACCATGGCCCTCTGATATTACACCACGGCCTTTTGCCATTTCACCACAGCCCTCTGACATTACACCACGGCCCTCTGCCATTTCACCACAGCCCTCTGACATTACACCACGGCCCTCTGCCATTTCACCATGGCCCTCTGCCATTTCACCACAGCCCTCTGACATTAAACCACAGTTCCAGCTAAGGAAACCGATCTGGAAGTACATTGTACAGTGTAGCACTGGAGGTCTCCATTGTTTTTGTCGTAGCAGCTTTTCTCAAGAGACCATCTGGTTGGATAAAGAACATATCAAGCAAATCAGCACCACTTCCTGGTTCTTATAATTTGTTTAATGATTATCATTAAGAGGATCATCAGCCTAATGATCTTGGTTCATTTGTCAAAGAACTGGAGTCTCACCTCAACACATTGTCATATTGTTTAGCTCTCTCATTATAGCTCAGTGGCTTCTCTCTCTCTCTCTCTCTCTCTCTCTCTCTCTCTCTCTCTCTCTCTCTCTCTCTCTCTCTCTCAATTCAATTCAATTTCAATTTAAGGGCTTTATTGGCATGGGAAACGTGTGTTCACATTGCCAAAGCAAGTGAAGTAGATAGTAAACAAAAGTGAAATAAACAATAAATATTAACAGTAAACATTACACTCAGAAGTTTCAAAAGAATAAAGACATTTCAAATGTCATATCTCTCTCTCTCTATCTCTCTCTCTCTCTTTCTCTTTCTCTATCTCTATCTCTCTCTCTCTCTCGCTCTCTTTCTTTCTCTCTCTCTCTCTCTTTCTCGCTCGCTCTCTCTTTCTCTCTCTCGCTCTCTCTCTCTCTCTCTCTATCTCTCTCTATCTCTCTCTCTTTATCATCTCTCATCTCTCATGATGGTTCTGAGCAGGGCTGTCTATTGCATAACTTACCTGACCTCTACTGTAGTTGTCAGTGGGCGGGAGTGCTGGAGGTTTCAGTGTGAGCTTAGTACACTGTTGCTGAGATGCCATTAGGCAGCCCTGTGTGAGAAGCCTTTCTCATCCTCACACACACACACACAAAACACACACACACACACAAAACACACACACACACCTTTCTCCCCTTCTCAGCCCATGCACTCATTCCGGAGCTCCAATAGCAACGGATGCTGTGCTGTTGCCATGTGTGGAGGTATTGCTATGGCGTTGCTTGGTGGAGTGGCATGATGGCTGATTAGCCCTTCCTAACCCTCATTGCGTAACCTCTCTTGATCGCATAATGGATTTCCATTACACATAAGGTTGATGGCTACCTGTGTACCCTCACTACTCTGTTTTGTGTCCTCTTAGAACAGAGCGAAGCTTTGATGCATCGCACGGAGCGTTGGTTGAATGTGTGGCTGTTGGCTTGTGACCCAGATCTCCTCCTCTACTGCTCTAGTTAGTTCTGCTGCTGCTGACTGTGAATGGTTTCCATTAACCAGTTGGATTATTGCTGCTCTATGCTGGTGTGCTGCTGGAAACCAGGCTCTTAAATCACATGTTCTGGCATATATTGTTGTGTTGCGCAATATCCAGAGCTATGGGGTCAGATGAAGTTGTTGTTACAGTATGTGGGCATATTATTTTATGGTATATACTGTAACTAACCTGAATGTCCCCATTGAAATTATATCTTGATTACTCTTAACTGCATTATTGCATAACACGAGGGGGTATAGTTGCTGTTGGTAAGAATGTTGTGATCTTTGTCACAGACAGAGAGTGAATCAGTACAAATATAATTTTAGTCTCCTCTCCTCTCCTCTCACCTTCCTTTTGAAGAAATACATAACACCCGAACAAAGATCACTTAGAAATGTCCTTGTTTTCGAAAGAAAAGCAATTTTTTTGTCCATTAAAAGAACATCAAATTGATCAGAAATACAGTGTAGACATTGTTAATGTTGTAAAAGGCTATTGTAGCTGGAAACGGCTGATTTCTAATGGAATATCTACATATGCGTACAGAGGCCCATTATCAGCAACCATCAGTCCTGTGTTCCAATGGCACGTTGTGTTTGCTAATCCAAGTTTATCATTTTAAAAGGCTAATTGATCATTAGAAAACCCTTTTGCAATTATATTAGCACAGCTGAAAACTGTTGTGCTGATTAAAGAAGCAATAAAATTGGCCTTCTTGAGACTAGTTGAGTATCTGGAGCATCAGCAATTGTGGGTTCGATTTCAGGCTCAAAATGGCCAGAAACAAAGAACTTTGTTCTGAGAAATAAAGGCTATTCCATGCGAGAAATTGCCAAGAAATGGAAGATCTCGTACAACGCTATGTACTACTCCCTTCACAGAACAGCACAAACTGGCTCTCAGAATAGAAAGATGAGTGGGAGGCCCCGGTGCACAACTGAGCAAGAGGACAAATACATTAGAGTGTCTAGTTTGAGAAACAGACGCCTCACAGGTCCTCAACTGGCAGCTTCATTAAATAGTACCCGCAGAACACCAGTCTCAATGTCAACAGTGAAGAGGTGACTCCGGGATGCTGACCTTCTAGGCAGAGTTGCAAAGAAAAAGCTATATCTCAGACTGGCCAATAAAAAGAGAAGATTAAGATGGGCAGTCTGAGATATGGCTTTTTTTTTTGCAACTCAGTTGTGCACTGGGGCCTCCCACTCCTCTTTCTATTCTGGTTAGAGCCAGTTTGCGCTGTTCTGTGAAGGGAGTAGTACACAGCGTTGTACGAGATCTTCAGTTTCTTGCCAATTTCTCGCATGGAATAGCCTTAATTTCTCAGAACAAGAATAGACTGACGAGTTTCAGAAGAAAGTTATTTGTTTCTGGCCATTTTGAGCCTGTAATCGAACCCACAATTGCTGATGCTCCAGATACTCAACTAGTCTCAAGAAGGCCAATTTTATTGCTTCTTTAATCAGCACAACAGTTTTCAGCTGTGCTAACATAATTGCAAAAGGGTTTTCTAATGATCAATTAGCCTTTTAAAATGATAAACTTGGATTAGCAAACACAACGTGCCATTGGAACACAGGACTGATGGTTGCTGATAATGGGCCTCTGTACACCTATGTAGATATTCCATAAAAAATCTGCCGTTTCCAGCTACAATAGCCATTTACAACATTAACAATGTATACACTGTATTTCTGATCAATTTGATGTTAAAAAATTGCTTTTCTTTCGAAAACAAGGACATTTCTAAGTGACCCCAAACTTTTGAACAGTAGTGCACATTCTTAGAAAAATGGGTTCCAAAAGGGATCTTCAGCTTGCCCCGTAGGAGAACCCTTTTTGGTTCCAGGTATAAACCTTTTTGATTCCACAGAGAAACCTTTTGGGTTCCATCTAGAACCCTCTGTGGAAAGGGTCTTACATGGAACCCAAAAGGGTTCTACCTGGAACCAAAAGGGTTTTACCTGGAACCAAAAAGGGTTATTCAAAGGGTTCTCCTATGGGACAGCCAAATAACCCTTTTAGGTTCTAGATAGACTAAGGCTACTGTATGTCAGTCACATATTCCTAGGGCAGAAGCATAGAGAGCTTCCTCTCAGACAAATGACCTGACTTGCTAGCAGTGAAGACATTACAAAAGAACTGGCGAAATACCAGCCATTTTAGAAATTATAGCTGTAATGTAGCTCCTGGTGTGGAATCACCACTTCCTCATTAACCTGTTATGACTGCACTGTTAACATTCTGAATACAGAGGTCAGGGTGTTTTACCCATGATCATTACCCTTTTCAATTATAGGATGGTGCCTTTGGAGGGTGCTGTGTAAAGAGAGACTAGAACAAGTGTAACTTTGAACTTCTTTAAACAGGGGTTCTATCTCTCTCTCTCGCTCTCTCTCTCTCTCTCTCGCGCGCTCTCTCTCTCTCTCTCTCTCTCTCTCTCTCTCTCTCTCTCTCTCTCTCTCTCTCTCTCTCTCTCTCTCTCTCTCTCTCTCTCTCTCTCTCTCTCTCTCTCTCTCTCTCTCTCTCTCTCTCTCTCTCTCTCTCTCTCTCTCTCTCTCTCTCTCTCTCTCTCTCTCTCTCTCTCTCTCTGTCTCTATTTCTGTCTCTCTCCCTCACTCTCCATCTCTCTCCCCATCCCCCACATGCGCTCTGATTGGTTGAATTAACTCTGCAGCCTCCTGTTGTGAATAATTACTTTTGATCCGATGCAGATCTCTCTCTCCCTCTCTTTTTCTTTTTCTCTCGCTCGCGCCACTGTCACCAATTTTTATACATTCCCTGTCCCATATCCTGTAGACACACACACACACACACACACACACACACACACACACACACACACACACACACACACACACTGTTGGCGTTATTAAAATTCAGGCTCTGTCCCTGGCAGCTGGTCGATGAATGGAGAGAGAGGGGGAAAAAGAGAGGGAAAGAGAGGGGCTGCTGCATTGGGACAGGACCCAGCTGAATGCTGTGTCTAGCCCCCCTCCCCTGTTAGCTGCAGCACTGTGATGCCACTGGACCGGACGTATGTAAACCAGTGATTAGCACTGACCCATCCAAACAACCCCGGAACAGCCCTCAGAGCAGCACAGTGCTAGCCTAAACTGGGCCAGGGAGAGCTTAGTGTCCCAGGGAGAGGGGAGCTCAGTGTGGATTAAGATACAGGGAGGGAGAGCAGCACACCGCCCATTACAACATCAGCACAGCCAGGGGAGAGGCTGTCATGAATATTGAATGAGAGGCAGGACACAGAGTCAGTCGCTCCTTCCTGCATTGAGTCAGATCATGGACAGGAGTCAGGAGGAATGAAGGGCCTATGTCATACTCCCCACCCACCAATCCATCCTTCCCTAACCCATTCCTCATACACCCCTTACCCCCACCCATCCATCCTTCCCTAACCCATTCCTCATACACCCTAGGGCCGGGACGATACCAGTATCGCGATACTCGTTAGTATCGTGGCAAGGAAACAAAACACAAAGAAGATTTAACTTCTTTAGGAAATCAGCCCTAATGTTGGAAACAAACATCATTATGTTGTCATCCAGAGTCACATTTATTTATTTTCCAAGCTATAGCGTACAATATTTTACATACAGCAGGTTTTTAAAGGACCAAAGAGTTTGGTCTGCTTCGTGTTTTCAGTTTTGGCATGGAAAAAATATTGCGATGCTGGTATCGTCACGGCCCTAATACACCCATTACCCCTACCCAACCATCCATCCTTCCCTAACCCATTCCTCATACACCCGTTACCCCTACCCAACCATCCATCCTTCTCTGTCCTACCCACTCTTCATAACCAAACCCTCATTGTAAGGCACTGTAGTGATGCATGTGTCGTTCTCATAAAGCTACTACTACCTCCCATGTGATAGCTAGTCAGGTGTCTGAATCCTGGATGTGCCTCTGTCTGTGACCTGTTCAGTAATTCAGCAGTCTTTTCCTCCCTGCCTCATATTGTGGCCTGTCTGGATCTGGAGCTCCATCCTACCCAGCCCTGGCCTGTTCCAGTTCCTCTTCCTGTTCCATCCTACCCAGCACTGGCCTGTTCCTGTTCCATCCTACCCATCCCTGGCCTGTTCCTGTTCCTCTTCCTGTTCCATCTTACCCAGTACTGGCCTGTTCCTGTTCCATCCTACCCAGTCCCGGCCTGTTCCTCTTCCTGTTTCATCCTACCCAGCCCTGGCCTGTTCCTGTTCCTCTTCCTGTTCATCTTCCTGTTCCTCTTCCTGTTCCATCCTACCCAGCCCCGTTCTGTTCCTCTTCCTGTTCCATCCTACCCAGCCCTGGCCTGTTCCTGTTCCCGTTCCTCTTCAGCCTGCCTCGCTTGGCTCATCACAACCACTCAGGGCACAGCCAGGACCAGTTCCAGATCTGCCTCAGTCACTCTCACTCTGCAGCGCTAGCACCACTCTGCCATTTCCTGTGTGTATGTGTGTGTGTGTGTGGAAGAGAGAGAGAGTTACAGCCTGCCTGGCACCTTCACATTAATTATCATCACCCTCCTCGCTGCAGATTCAGCTGTCATCATGTCCAATTTAATGGTGAGAGCATAGGTTAAACTCACAAGTTGTCCTACATAGCCCCAGCGCAAGGTTATGAAATACCAAACATAGCAGATTTGAGATATGTTTCTCTAGCTCCTTGACAAAGGGTTATTTTACCCTGTCAGTCTTATATATGAATATGAATATGTGAATCTGGAACATTGGCGGCACTTGAAAACACTCTCTCTCTTCCCATGAGAGTGATGCTCTTTCTCTGCTTCTCTGCTTTGCTCTGCTTTTCTTATAATGCATGTGTTACTTAAGATGAATTATGGGTAGAAGAATATGCATTTAGAGGAGACTCTGAGATGTGTCTGGAGCATAGAAGGGAAGCGATTCCTCTCCTCTCTCCTCTCCTATGTTTTCTGATCTGACGTTTCTTTGGAGATGCAAAGAATGTGTCAAGCGCCGTGCAGCGGAGAGGCTGCCTGTGAATTGAATTACAGAGGAGGATAACGCAATCCCTGATCTCTACCTGCTCACTGTAATGAAATTAGGAGATGAAAGCACAGCTGGACCATTTTGCATGATATTACTGTCTGAGTGTTGGGCTGGCCCTGGAGAGAACCCATCCTGGGAAATAACCTCTCTCCTCCGTCTCTCTCTCTCTTCATTCTATCTCTTTCTTTCTCTTCTTTTCCTATCTCTCTCTCTCTCTCCCTCCCTCCCCCCCACTCACACTAGGACTGCTACTCCTCGGGGCGAACAAATGACGGCCATTACAGGAACTCCAGCACCATTATTACATGTTGGATTGGAATCCTGAGATGGTGGCGTGCAGTAGGAATGTGCAGTGCGTTGAGATCTGAAAAGTACAGAAGTGTTGTGCGTTCACAGAGAAACCAAAGAACAATAGTTCAACCAGCGATGTTTTTAAGATGAATTATCCCCCCCCCCCATCATACACAGCTCCCAGTTTGCTCAATAAAGTGTGACAGCCCAGAGAGGTACAGTATATAGATCACTGACAGTGGAATGTGTTGTCTTGTCTTCCACACACCGCAACAAAGAAACAATATCAAAAGATGCAGCTGACAGACTGGATGCTTTTAACACAATACGTTTTTTTGTTTAATTGCAGGTAAAGCACTGGCTGCTAAACTGCCTATTATTCCCCAGCAGAACAGTCTGTCTGATTGTTGCCCTCCGCAGCAGCCTCCTCTCCTCTCCACCACTTCTTCTCCTTGCAGAAGAAGCACTGTCGTTTATTCACAGTTCCAGCCAGCCAATAGCCTTACACAATGGCAGGAGGGGAGAAAAGAAAACCTGCGTGTGATGCTGCTTTCATTTCACATCAGAAGGCTGACAGGCAGGCAGGCAGGCAGGCAGGCAGCCACATGTCAGAGCCTGTGGTTGTTGCCTCCACAATTTCCCCCATTATCCACCTGCCTCTGTGCCATGCTCCCCTGTCCTCCCAGGCTCTTGCCTCACAGGGACCAATCACATGGCCCTTTTCTTTATTTTGTCTCTAAAAATTAAGACCCCTCCTGATAAGTCCTTGTTTACCGTTGAAGAGTCTTTCACTCTCACACAGAGACTCGGAAACCTGAAGGATTTTGCTAGGCTTCACACAAGGTAAATGTCTCTCTGCGTTCTCCTTAGCTGATGCAAATCAATCCTCAGTGTTATGAATAGAAGGACATTCTTACTATTCTTACTACAAAGTAATATTAAGCTGATTACCAGAAGGCATCAGAAGTTCACTGCTCTTCTGTCTCACTCCCCAGACCACCCTGATAGCAGCCCAGTCCTACATCCTTCCGTCTGCTCTGCTCTCTGTCCCCCAGGCTGGCACAGTAGCAGTCTGTCTGTTCCTAATAAGGATCCAGAGGATCCTGCCCCCAACCCAGTCGGCACTGGCCCTAGAGCTCTGTAGCCCTCTAGAAGGGCGGGTCGGCAGGTAGCCTAGCGATTAAGCACGTTGGGCCAGTAATCGAATCCCCATGGTGAAAAATCTGTCGATGTGCGCTTGAGCAAGGCACTTAACCCTAATTGCTCCAGGGTCGCGTCAATAATAGCTGATCCCTGGCCATGACCACACTCTCTGAGGGTGTCTCAGGGGAAGTTGGGATATGCAAAAAACACACTTCCATTTCACACCTCACAATTGTACAGGTTACCCACTTGTACATGCAGTGAAACACGACAAATATAAGCACCCCCTATTTGACCGTTTGACCCAGCCCCCCTGGAACAGCCACCCAGCTGGCCCTGTTCAGACAAGGGCCTGAATTTAGGGGAGAGGAGAGGAGAGGGAATGAGACGGCCTGACACCTGAGTGGTTGGCACATGCCAAGTGATCTGCCGGGGGCCAGGCTACTCTTCCTCTCACACAAAGCGCTCACGCCCTCACCATCCGCCCGGCCACATGGCCAAACCTCCCCCCTCTCTCCCTCCCTCCCCCTCTCTCCCTCTATCCCCCTGCTCCTCCCCATTTGTTGTGGAATTTTTGTTTCCAATAAAATGGTTGCCAGCTAATGGATTTTTCCTTTATTAATTGGATGCACTGAGTGATGACTCTCCAGGCAGTTCTTAAACTTGATTTACAATTAAACGGAGTCAGGCTATTTTCTAATGATTCTTAGCTGAGCAGGTTTTATTGCACTACTAAGCTCTGTTATTAACAAACCTTGGCTTTTCTCGGTCCCTGTGGGATGTCTAAAATGCTTTGTCCTTTTTTTCAAAGAATGAATAAGCCCCTTTTTTCTCCATTGAGGCAGTTTGGCATTTACAATGCCTCTAACGGGCACACGCTCTCCTGCGGGTACAATCATGCACACACGCACATACACATTCTCTCTCTCTCTCTCTCTCTCTCTCTCTCTCTCTCTCTCTCTCTCTCTCTCTCTCGCTCTCTCTCTCTCTCTCTCTCTCTCTCTCTCTCTCTCTCTCTCTCACACACACACACACACACTCACAAACACACACACACATACATACACACATATGTTCACACAAACACACAAACACACAAGTGTATGTTAATTTAAATTCTCATCTACTCTCCTCCTCTAGGCCAGCTGACCGATAGGCTGACCCCCTCTGTAGATTTAGGTCAGAGTGAAATGTGAAGCCCCAGTGTGCATCATCTGTGCCTGGGCCCATTTCCCCTGTCTGTGTGCCATGTTGATGGGGCTGGCTGGCTGGCCAACAGCTAAGCAGGCGTCTGTAAGTGGAGAGAGACCAGGATGTAACATGATAATGGGGAGTGCTCTGAGTGTGTTTGTATTGATGTTCTCTGTTTTTGTATGACAGTGGGCTGACTGCAGTGAGATTCTGGAGGTCACTGTTTATGTGCGTGGAGAGATAATGGCACTGGGTGTTCTCTCTCTTTCTCTCTCTCTCTCTCGTGCACGCTTTCGCTTTCTCCGTCTTCCATGGCTTCAGGTTTGTGGCAAGCAAATGTCCATGACAGGGAGTCTTGTTTGAGTGGTTCATTGTTGTTGATGCTCCATGTTTCCATCTATCCAGTGACACCACACAGCGACACTGGCCTCCGGGCCTGAACAACACAGCCAGCGATGGTAAACAATGTGAAGTGGGGTGACTCCTTACGAAACCAGGTCAACTTTAATACATAGAATGCTCCTTTGGAGGAAGATTGTTGACATATGGGGGGGGCGTCAATGACTGTGAGAAGAACACTTCTGGTGACTATTTAAAAGGACATTCTACTCCAAAATGCATGAAAATGTAATTATGTTACATTTATGTTACACATGGCTGTCATTCGCGCCACTGATCACTCTGTTTGCTACAAATATACTGTATGTTGTAACTTGTCACTTTGATCTTAAAGTTTTAGAGTTATGATTCAATTTGTAAGCATGACCAACAGAGTGAATGTGAAAATGGACTCAAAATGGTCACCCTCTGCTGGTGATTTGCAGGATATGCAATGATACAAGTAATAGGAGGACTGTGATTGGTTAAATTGCCTACTGTGCCAATTTCTCTGTATAAAATGGGCCATAACTTTAAAACTAGCAGAGATCCCACTCTGGAACTTTGATATGCCCATAGAATATATTATGTTCAACAATATGTTGATAAATTAGCCAAATCAAAAATGGTATATTTTCAATATTCATGTTTATGTTTTTCAATATTCATAAATTAATGTAATCAAAATACTACCCATATTACAGAGCAAGCCGTGAAGCTTCATATGACACCAATATTTGCTTTGTAGCACCTACAGATTAAATCATTTTTATGTCTCTGTGTCCAGCATGCTAGTAGATACCCATATACTTCCAGCCGTTGCGCTAACGCTAGTTAGCATTGTCTTGCGAAACTACCTCTAACCTTCACACTGGACACAGAGACATAAAAATGGTATCCACGAGTTTATCTGACTCTAGCGAAGTAGATAAAGGGTCTCATTGCCAAAATCCCTAAGTATCCCTTTAAAGGAGGACTAGGTAAGGCCAAAATGTCAAGAATATGCCAACTTTGATTCATTATTTCTCAATTATGCTTTTAGATACAAATGTCAAATATATGTCAACAATCCTTACTAGATTTCCTGAAAATGTTTGTCCTGGTTTCAGGGGAATTACCCAGTGCTCTCAGTTGAAATATTATTTTGAAATCAGGCCTCTTGTTGGATTAGTCTCTTGTCACAGAGCCATGAAGCTGGGAGAATATACTGTAGTGTAAGCAGTACAGGATACTCAAGTGGGCTTATTGACCACTTTAATGGCCTAACATTAAAAGCACTCCGGATGACATTGCCTTTGTGAGGCGAGCCTGTGTGTGTTTCTCGTTTTTCCACCCCACCATTGACTGTAATGGATGACAGAATGGCCAGGCTAGAACGGCATGTCAGCAGTATATTTACACCGTCTATCTGTCTGTGGCCAGTCTCCCTTCTTGTGGATACTGCAAAGTGGTCTTAAGACTAACGCACATCATTTATTTTAACTGCTGGTCATGCTATGTTGTAATGAGAGGGAAGCAGAGGAGAGGAGGGGAGGAGGACCGGATAGGAGAGAGCAGGAAGGGAGAGGAAAAAAGAGGGGGGAGAGAGGGGAGAAGATAGGAGGGGAGGAAATTAGAAGGGGTGAGTGGGGAGAGAAGAGGAGGAGAAAGGGAAGGAAGAAAAGAGAAAAGTTGGGAGAAGAGGCGAGAAGGATAGAAATGGTAGATGTGGCTGTCACCTCCCACGCTGATCCAGGGGCTTTTGTTCTCGCTGGCG